>NW_017731454.1:2261651-2379028 GCF_001890085.2 Hipposideros armiger | reverse complement strand
AGGAGGTTTTTTCTGTTCTGTAATTTGGGCTGTGTTTCTTTGCCTCCCCATTCTGGTTTGCTCTTTGTGTTTGCTTCGATGAGATATGTAGATCCCCTAGGTCTCTCAGTCTTTTCTGGGTAGACTTATGTGGTATATGTCCTTCTATTGGAATTGTTCAGACTCCCTTTTCTCTCGTGTATGTATACCAGCGGTGTTCCTTGTGTTGTGTGCCTTCTCCTGTTGAGGTCTAGTTTTTATTGCTTTCTGCTTGTCAGTAGGTGGGCTTGACTCCCAAATTTACTATCCGTGAGGATTAGCTGTGCCCAAAGTTTATAAGCTGTTGTGTGAGGGTTGACCCCTCTGATCAAGCTTGGCCCCAAGGGGCTCTTGTGCCTGTAGAGATTTCCCTGTGAGTGTGAGTCTTGTAGGTCAGGCCTGTAATGCTCTGGTTTTATCTGAGGTTGGCCTTTGGGTGTGGTGATTCTTGTGCTGCTTTCGCTGGACCCTGCTCTAAGTAGTCCGCGTGGGAGTCCCTTTGCTGCTCAGCGTGTCCAGCAGAGTTGTGTTTTCGCTGCCGTGGTTTGCGCGAGCTAATTCAGTGACTTCCTTACCGCGGCCATTTTTTTCCGGAAAGAACTATGTGTATCTATTTTTGCCCATTGTGCTAAGCATTCATTAGAGCCCTTTGAAGCTAGAAATTTCTATACTTCAATTCTGGAATTTTTTCTTAAACTAATTTATTGATGATTTTAACCTTTCATTTTTCTCTCTTTGGAGCATCTATTATTATAACATTGGTTCTTCTTGACTGGTCCTTTAGTTTTCTAATGTATTCTTCATAAATTATATCTTTTTTTATCTTTTTGGTGTTGTTTCTGGTAGAGTTTCTAAACTTTATCTTCCTAGGTTTGTATTTAATTTTTTCATCTTGCTATCACATATTGAATCTCTAAGAGCTCTTTAATTTTCTGAGTTATTAGCAGAATAACCTTATGAATTTCAATAAACAAATAAGACCTAGCCATGCCAATTAAACATTATCCTAAATATAGTTAAGAGTGGTATGATGCTAACAGTATAAGACATTGTAAAGTCTTAGTCAAAGTCACAGGTCTTGTTAGATGGGAAACATGAAGGTGTGATCAAACAATACGGTGAATGTTTAAATAAAAAAATTTATTACAGTAAAAAACACATTGCTCTTAATCCCCTTCAAATGCTCCTCCTCATTTTGAATACACTTATCCCATCATTCTTGCCACTTTCTGAAGCAGTTCTGGAAGTCCTCTTTTGTGAATGTCTTTAATTGCACTGTCATGGCTGCCTCAATGTCCTGAATCGATTAAAAACATTTATCTTTCATGGTCATTTTGACTTTGGGGAAGAGCCACAAGTTGCATGGTGCCAGATCCGGTGAATAAGGTGGATGAAGACACACCATAATGTTTTTATTTTACAGAAATTGCCATATACCAGAAGCAATATGTGACACAGAGCATTGTCATGATGGAGGATGATTTACTGCTTTAAAACACTTTAAAACACACCTTCCCTCCACCATGGCTCACACCAGACTGACTGCACTGAACAAATTGAAACTTGTCACACACTTTTACTAAGAAGAACCCTGCCTTTCCATTGGATGGCTCTGGGCAGCAGCACTTACCATATTTTATGATCATGCCTCATGATCATTGGAATTTACATATCATTGATTTCCCATCTTGTACAAAGACTTCATTATTAGAAAATATAATTACATAGTTTATTTCAGAAGTCTTTTATTTTAGAAGAAATAGTGCACAGAAAGAATTGAAAGGTCAATCAAGTAATCATTATGGTGTGAGTTGTAGATTTAATCTAGTAGTGAGAATAATTTAAATGTGGTGGTCTATGTAAGCTTGGAGATCAATTCCTGTTTAAAAGTTTTGTAGGCTATGACACAGGACAATGAAAGGGACTTGGTATTACATCACTCTAAATGTCTGTGATGACAAAATTTCTAGTTTTATGTTACTAGATGGTATTTTCCTTCTTAGTGGTCATGTGTATTTTACCTGTATGGTATAGAAATAAGTAAAGAATGGTTTTAAAAAAAAACATACTCTGTTTTTTATGTTAGGAAAGAATTCATGTACATTCCATACCTTATGCATTTATAGAGTACTTGAGTGACAATCTTGCAGTTCCGATAAAAGGCATACTTAATAAATTTACTATGTTTGTATAAATTATTGGTATACTTAAGAAAACTTTGGTTGCACTCAATTTAGAGGTGTAACACATGTTTGTGCAATTTTTTTATATTCCTCCCATTCAGAAGTGGGGTCTAAGTCTTCTCCCTGAATCCAGACTTACCTTAGTGGTCGAGCAACAGACTGGAAGCAGCAGAGTTAATGCTACATGACTTCTAAAGCTAAGCTAGAAATGGTCGTACAGCTTTCCCTGTTTGTTTCACATCCGCCTTTTGGGCCATGAGCCATCGTGTGAGAAGTTGGAAGCCGCCATACTGTGAGGAAGCCCAGGCCATCAGACAGAGGCCCTGTGTAGATGTTCATGACTATAATTTTAGCTGAGGTCCCAGATCATACCTGGTTTCCATAGTCAAATATGTGAGTTAAATGACTCCAGATGATTTCGTCTCCTAGTACACGAGTCAGCCCCTGCCGCCTAGCCTTTGAACATTTCCACTTAAGACCCCCAGGCATTTTAGAGCAGAGCAAAGTCATCCTCACTGTACATGTCCCGATCCCTGACCCCTAGAATCCATGAACATAATGATTAGTGCAAGCTATTAATCTTTAGACTCATTTGTCATAGAGCAATAAATAACTAGAACAGACACATTATCTTTAAGAATTGTTTAAGTTCATGGAAAGATTTTGTCTGTTAGATCATATAATTGAAAAAAGCTAAGATGTAACTCTGTGTAGTTTGCAAGTTCAGGGTGTTTTAATTACTGAGTTTATAAATAGGAATAAACATTACTTAAAACCCCTTAGAACTAAACGTTATACTTTGCTAGATGTAAAAATTGAATAGCAAAATTAGTAAACTGACCTATAAAGCTTAAGATAAAAATTAGAGTTTTGAAACTATAATTAATAAATTGAAACTAAATATTGAAACCAAAGTAAATTTCAGCAGTGCCTTTTCTACATCCAAAAACTGCTATCAAGAACATAAGAAAACATTAGCAAGAGTGATCCCTTTTTATAGCCTCAAGTTTGTATTTCATGTACATAGAATTTTTTTATCTCTTTGACAATGTTAATGTTAACTAGTTTTTTCCCCCCAAGCATGTTATTCTCCTTGCATGTTCTTTGTTTCCTTCAAGTTAATGTGTTTGTCTATCTGGCCTCTGATTTCATTATTTGAGACACTCTTCATTTGTCTGGCGACATAAACTGACTGCTCACATTCAAGGATTGGGCATCAAGAAGTTAATTAGAAAAAAAAAGTAATTAGAAGTTCTATTTCCAAACTGGACTTGTCGACCCTGAGTTTTACTGATGATTATTTGGGCCTTTTTTTTCTTTTTTTTCTTTGAATCTTCACTGTTAGTAGTTTTAGGTCTCTTTTCTTAAGCAGCTTAAACTCCTCACAAAATGAAATTTCAATCTCCTACCTGGAGAATATCAGCCTGAATGTCAGCATTTTGGGAACCAGGCAAGGGAAAATGGCTGGAGGTCTCAACATTCAGGTAGTAAACCTCTAATTCCCTTACTTTCAGTAAAGTGCGATGTACACAGAGATTCCTGAGCCTGGAATATTCTGTTTGACCCTTTCCAGTGTTATCAATAGAGGCCAAGTCTAAGGTTTTCATGTGTCTCAGGGGACTTCTATGCAGTGATAGCCTCTCAATAGGGTCTTTGGCCTCAAAGGAATTACTCCCTGTGGTAATTTCTTTATGATCACTTAAATACAAATGATAAAAATGTCTCATATATTATGAGTCAAAGTTCAAGAACATTCTACATTGTGTTCTTTGGAAGTTAGGTAGAAAAGATTAATTTAAACACAGGTAAATAACTCAAACTGTAAAACAATTTACATATCTTGAAAACACCTGTTTACTAACTAAAGCATCTATTGATTATAAGCTAATATATCTCCTGTTTCTAGAATTTGATACATACGAAGTCGGACAATTAAGTTTGAGAACTCATCCTAGAAAAAGTGCTACATACCTCATTGCTAAATATCACTATGGTCACCTTCAAAGTACTCCCCTTGGGAAGCTATGCACCAACTGCCAGCGCCTAGTCCACCCTTCAGAGCAATTTTGGAACTCTTTTTCAGGAATGGCCATCAGAGCTGTCATCATATTACCCTTGATGTCCTGAATGTCATAAAAATGTCTTCCTTTCACTATTTCCTTTATCTTTGGGTAATGAAAGAAGTCACTGGGAGCCAGATCAGGTGAGTAGGGAGGGTGTTCCAATGCAGTTGTTTGTTTCCTGGCTAAAACCTCCCTCACAGACAGTGGTGTGTGAGCTGGTGCATTGTCGTGATGCAAGAGCCATGAATTGGTGAAAAGTTCAGGTAGTCTAACTTTTTCACGAAGCCTTTTCAGCACTTCCAAACAGTAAACTTTGTTAACTATTTGTCCAGTTGGTACACATTCATAATGAAAAATCTCTCTGATATAAAAAAAAGGTTAGCAACATTGTTATAACAAGTTCATGAACTTAATTGTCAGACCTCGTATATTTAATTTGTACCATTAAAGGGGAGATTCTTATTGATTTCTGAATTTGGTACCTGATAACATGCTCTTTTGTGTCAGTGACATATGATTGGTATCAAATAGTTAAACACCAGTAGTACAAGCACAATTTTTCTTGTTTCATTTCTTGTACCAAGCTCTTGATGTCATATAAAAAAATCTTCCTGGAAAGTACACTGATGGTGCTTTTATCATAATTATGAATATTATCATCTACTCTCATCATTTGGGACCTTCCATTTTCTTGCTGCATGAAAGGAATAATGTTAAACGACATGGTCTTTTAAAAAAAGAGAAATTGAAAAATAAGTTGAAACTCCATCTGAACTGACCTTTGACTTAAATATAGATACAGACTTGGCTTTTCAGAGGTTGCCAATCTCAATGTGAGGCAATATATTTTATCCTTTTGAAACTTTTTCTTTAGAAAACTGCTTCACAAAAAATGAGAAATAATAAAAACATAAAGTCCCATGATCTAATTATAGCTGTGAATTTATTGTGTTTTCGAGGTTGGGGGAGGATGTTTGTAAAACTATAGCACTCATAAAAAGTAATTGCAAAGCTGGTCTGTAAATCAACCAATGTATTCAGTTCTCTTAATGCCAGGGATCGGGATGGGCTTCACCACTAATACAAGCTTTCCAAAATAAGGCTTCAGCACTCTACCTTGTATAATATAAATATTAAATAGCCTGTCAACATTTAGACCTTCTAAAGCCACTAAGGTCAACTAAGAGTGTTTTATATTTGGACAATTTACAGCCTCCTTTGGCAGATCTAGCATCTAATCTATGATTGAATCTTGTGGGATTTGTATTATTGACTGATTAATAATACTGACTTGAAACAAATGTTTAGCTCTAATTTACACATGAATCTTGAGGGGAATTCAGAAACTGTTTTTAAAATATAATAAAATATTTGAAAACAAATTATTTCTGAGAGAGAAGAAGGTTTTTAATTTCAATCAGTCCCTCAAAAGGTAGGTCATGGATTTATTCTAAATATAATTATATTTTTATTTTTTATTATGAAGTACTTCAAGTCCACAGAATTGTACAGAAAATAATAGAACAGATGCTCATAAGCCTACTGTCCAGACTTAAAGCATATTATATTTGTCATATTTTTTAGATCACTTTTGTTTTTAATGAAATAAAAAAGAGAAAACTAAACCTAAAGTTTCACCATGTTTTCATGTCTTGTCTCTTCAACTCTCTTGACATTTATGAAAATCATACCCATGCAAGTTTTAAAACATTTATCACATTTAAAACATTGTTTGATTATGTAGAATAGTGGTTTAAGTACTTAAAATGTATATAAATGGTACTACCTGATACTAGACTTAAGCAATTTGCCTTTTTAAATTGAACTTTGTTTTTAAAGATTTATTCATATAGATAGATAAGGTAGATAAATAGAACTAGTTTTTCAATTTTACTTTCTTTTGCTGAATACAATTTTGTTGTAGGAATAAACCAAGGTTTATTGATCTACACTCTTACTAATGCACAACTAGGTTATTTCTAATATTTTGCTGTCATAAACAATGATGCAATACGTATATTTGTTCTTGTCTCCTTGATAATATGTGCCAAAGTTTCTTTAGGGCAGTGGTTCTCAACAGAAAATGATTTTTCTCTGAAGGGACATTTGGCAATGTATGAAGACATTTCATAATGAATTATCATAACAAATACTAAAATAGATCTCCTTGGTGAAATAAAAATTATTCAAATTTAAATAACCTAGGTTTTCATTTTGGTTTAAGAGAACCATCTATCTCTCTTTATGCATGCAGTTCAATATTCCTATTGCTTTTCTGCTGTGAATTATAAAGGACTTTGCCTCCACTAAGGAGTTATGAACTTGGTCACAGAATCTTCGAGGCCTGCTATACACTGCAAGTTTTCTCCTAAGTTTACCATTTCCCCAAGGCCACAATGGAGTTAGAACTAGATCTTAATTATTATGGTGACCTTTTTGACCAACACTGGTATCATAATACATGTGGCATGGTGTGGTCAATTCTGAAAGCTTCATTATAGGCTTGGGAGCTATGGTTGGTTGTTATATTCAATAGTAGTCAATTCTTCCTTCTTTTTAAATTTAATGGTTCCATGAATAAATAGAGTGCTGAGTATAGAGTCTTCTTTCATGATAAAGTGCTCTGATTTCTCTAGGTTTATTTAATGTACTAATGGTCTCTTTAGTTACTTATTTGACTAATTACTGAGCATCAGTCCAGTTCAGGATTTTACCTTGCCTACATACATGAGGCTGTCTCAGTCTTTTCACATTACTTTCTTACCAGTTGCCTCCTTTTATAACCCCCGAGTATGTGCCCCTCCTAAAGGCTCCATTACATTCTGTTCTCCTTTAGAAGTAGCATTTGCCACACTGGAATATTATTGCTTATCAGCAAAGCCTGGATTCAGATTACCTGGGTCCAAATCTTAGCTCCATTTCTTACTGGCTCAATGACCTAAGGCAAGTTACATATTTTCCTTGACTTTTAATTTCCTCATCTATTAAATGGAGACAATAACATACCTACCTAATAGAGTTGTTGTGATACTTATATTGATTCATTCAGCAAGTAGTAACTACTGTGTATCAGTCAAGTATTCCTAGTGCTGGGGATAAGGCAATGAACAGGATAAAATCCCTGCCCTGCTTACACTTTAGTGAGAGATAGACAATAAAAATATAAAGCTATAGGGTGATGTGGGGCTAGAGAGTAATTGAGAGTACTATATTAGATACGAGGATACATTGATTAGAGACCAAATGAAGATGGAGAACACTGAGAGATAAGCAAGTTTTTTGGAGGTGCAGTGGGGATGGAGTAGACTGTAAAGATCAGTTTGGGCCATGTTAAGTTTGAAATTTTTATTACTCATTCAAGTGAAGAAATTGAGTATCTAGCTCTGTTATGGGCTGAATTGTGTTCTCTGAAATTTACCTCTGCAGTTTACACTTGAAGCTGAAGCTGAATAATAATGAATGTCAACTATAATTATATATATATATATATATATATATATATATATATATATAGTCACAGAATGTGGAGTACAGCCTAAGGAATAGAGTCAATGGAAATTGTAACAGCTCTATATGATGTCAGAGGGGTAGTAGATTGGGGGAGGGGGGTTATCACTTTGTGAGGGGTGTAAATGTCTAACTATGACATTGTTTTATACACCTGAAATTAAAAAAAAAAAAGATTTACATTGTGAAGTCCTAATCCCAGGACCTCAGAATGTGACTATATTTGGAGGTAGGGCCTTTAAAGAAGTAACTAAAGTAAAATGGGTAAGTCCTAACCCAATATGTCTGTTTTTTTTTTAATTGGGGAATTCGGGGAGGGGAAGAGCGTTGGGGAATTGGGGAAGGGGGAACAGACAAGTTGCTTTCCTTTTGTTCTTCCGTCTAGTTGTGGAGGATGTTGCTTCACTGGCCCACATTGGTATTATCATTGCACTCTTCCCGGGTGAGGCAGTCGCTTGCTGGCCTCTGGACGCCCGCTCACGGCAGCTCTTGGCAGCTCACGTCGGCTACTAGCCGCTCACACTGGCTGCCAGCCACTCATGGTAGCTTATGGCAGCCTACTGCAGCAGGGGCTGCAGCCTACTCTGACACCGGCAACTCATGGCAGCCCAGCTCCAGGTTGAGCTGTTGTTCAGCATCTTAGCTGTAGAGGGCAGTGTCACTGGCCCTCATGTGGGATCCGAACCAGGGCCCTGCTCCTCAGAGCTGATGTCCCAAGCCAGCTCTTAACCAACGCGCCGCTCGGCTGGCCCCATGACTGTTTTTTTTAAGAAGAGATTAGAACGGAGGCATGCACAGAGGGACGACCATGTGAAGTCAGAGAGAGCCCTTAGAAGAAACCAAACCTGCCAACACTTTGATCTGAAAGTTCTAGCCTCCAGAACCGTGAGAAAGTGAATTTCTGTTGTTTAAGCCATTCAGTCTGTGCTCTTTTGTTATGGCCGCCCTAGCAAACTAACACAAGTTGAATAGCTGAGTAGACTAGCTTGGGGATACAAATGAACCTATAGTGACTGGCATGTGAAAGGTGTTTAAACCAAAAAAAAAGAGATCACTTAGGAAAGTACCGTATTTGCCGGCGTATAAGACGATTTTTTGGCCCTGAAAAATATGCCTCCAAGTGGGGGGTCGTCTTATATGCCAGGTACACTTCAGATAGACTGCCCATAGTGCTTGCCCCGTGCCATAGTGGCCTCCCGATGCCCGCCCACTTCATTCCACATACCGTTCAGGCATCAGCAGCGCTGCTGGGTGTATGCTCGGCTGTTATGCGATTTTGCTGTTATGCGATTTTACCACACTCGCAAAATCGCACACAGCCGACCATATAACAAACTCTGTATTTTGAGTGGAAATGTTAGGGGGTCGTCTTATACGCCGAGTCGTCTTATACGCCGGCAAATACGGTATTAGGCTAGAGGGTAGAAGCAGTCTGGGAGCTGAGGCCTGATGCACTCCAACAGTAAGATGTCAGGACAAGAAAGAGGTGTTAGCAAGGCAGACGGAAGAGGAGAGCCTGTAAGATGAGAGGAAAGCAGGACAGTGGTATTCAAGAAGGCATGTGAAGGGAGTGTTTCCAGAAAGAGGGAGGGTCAGCTCTGTGAAATTCGCCTGAGAGGATGAGCAAGGTGGGGACTGAGAAGGGTTCAATTGTGTTTGGTAACTTGGGGATAGTTGTTGACATTGAGCACAACAATGTCAATGGACGGTGTGAACAAAGGTCTGAATGGTGTTTTTTTAAGAGACAAGGGAGTAAGGACACCACATTCAAGGATTAGATGAGGTAACACATGTAAGGGGCTTAGAACAATCCCTGGCATGTAGTATGCTTTTCATCAATGTTATCTGGCATTTGTAATATTCTCACTACTATCATTATTTACTACTTGGCTGCAAGCCCTACAAGGGTAGGGGGTTTGGTTATTTTTTTGAGAAGTTTATTTTCAGTACCTAGTGAAGCAGGTTGCCTTTTCTTTCACTCATATAGAAAAGGAGATTCAAACAGAATTTTTGGTAGATTGATAAAAATGTGTTCTGCTCCAAAGGTGAAACCGCTTCTAGCTCCCTGATTAGAAATAACTGTAAGGTAGAGCTTATTTTAAAAAGCCCAATTCAGTTCTTTGAAAGTTGGTAAAAGTTCCAGAACAGTACAAGTCACTGATGGAAGGTACACAAGCAAAGGAGGCCCAACTCAGTAGCAGCCAAAGCTGAAGATTGCCAAGCAATAGCAGAATTATGAGAAAAATATTGTTGAGGAGCAGAGCAACACACACACACACACACACACACACACACACTCGGTGGATGGAGAGGGAGACAAGAAGCTGAAGACAGGGAAAGAACGGCATAGTTTCCTCCAACCAGGTCCCTCACTAAGTAGGACAGGAAAAGAGCCCCACTGTGTTCTGTCCTCCCAAAAGTGAAGTATTCCTACTATACAGACCTGTCCTATTTGGGTGGCAAATTATGCTCAGAGATTGAGATCATCTTTGCCAATAATTTAATGCACAGGTTCACTGTGGGACTTATGATGTATAATACTATTTCACAAAGAATAGCGTACAGGGTAATGTCTCTTAATAAGACAATAAAGAAATAACATACTCTAAGCCAATGGCAGATTAATCACACTATTGTTCCAGGCTAAAGGGATGTGAAAGAAATAAAGTCCAAATTTAATTTGAGTTGTACCTTTCTATGAGTTGCTTCTCGGAAGTGTCGGCTTTGCCAACCAAAAGCTGATGTCCAGCTGCAGGGTGCCGAGTGATTTGTTGCTAGCACTTGTTGCTAGGGAACTAAGGTGCTGGTGTTAGCCGGTAAGGTGATCTTCACAGGGTCGCTGCAGGGTTTTCACCACTGCTGGTAAAAAGTCTCCTTACCTTGCAGCAGCTAATGCCCCCAGGTCTTTTTGGAGAGCTATTTAGATAAGCAAAGAGTTGCCTTGCTCAGTCCAACCACTCTAGGATAAGTCCTCAAAAACTCTTGGTATTTAAAGTCTGAATGTCCCCTAGCCAATAGTTGCTTTTCTGTGTGTTTCCATCAATAAGCCCCCAACAGTTCTAGTCATCAGCTAAGCTACTGAGTGCTTATGATTGACAGCAGATGTCCAGGACAGAATCCTGATGCAGCTTCCTCAATGTAAACAGCTTCACTTTTAGATCAAAACAACTTTGTTTAAGCCATAAACAAATGGATTTGAAATCACACCAAACCAATACCCAAGACCCTTCAGTTTACACAGCGCTTTCACATAGGTGACCAAACAACCTTCTCAACAGCTTCTAAAGAAGGCATTGAAAGCTTTATTTTACAAATGAGAAAATTAACGTTCTGGAAAGTTCTGCAACTTGTGTACTGTCAGATGGGGAATTATTTTGCCCACTTACTTAATACTTGTGTGTGACTTCAATATATCTGTACTTAAACTGATGAATCTGAAAAGAATCCTTCTCTGGGGTGATTATTTCCTAGCCTCCCTCCTCCTCTCCACCACATACTTTGTTATTTCTCTTTAGAAAGCATTGAAATGGTTTTAAAGATTCCTTTGTCTTCTGTTTTATGAAGTATTTATTATAAATCTAACATAATATTGAAATCAATGCCCTACATATTTGGTTCTTTGGCTTATTAAGAATTTGGTTTAAACAAAACCCCACAGAAATGTCATTATGATCTAGTTCTTGGAAATGTTAATGCAGTTAAACAAAGCAAGGCAAAAAAAAAAACCAAACAACCCTTTAATTTTCAGTATTTCAATAAAGCCCATGAAATTTTGAGTGACGGTAAAGTACCATATTGGCTAGGAAGTGTCTGGGTTACCTGGTTCATGCATGATGTGGGTTTTAGGCAGTGATGGCTGGACTAAATGGCCTGAAAGTGCAAGACTTCAGGACAGAGCTGTGATATGTCCTGGTTAGAGATGGGGTATGACCTCACAATCATAGAAAGATTTCAGATTGATCTATGTTTCATTTCCATCTCCATGAAAGGCTGGCATTCTCAGCTAAGTGGCTAAATGAGCAACAGCTGGGTTTTAGGAGAGAGCAACATAGGATGTTAACTTGTCTTAGGCAGTCACCAAAAGACTGATCTAAAAGAACAATTATGTTCAGGGACTTTTCAATACACTGGGACAGACAGCTAAAAAATTGGCTCCATCCAAACCCATTAGCACGAAAAGGCTAATCCACTGTGCCCTCAGGAAGGGTGCTTTGCGCAGAAATGTAGCATTCAGTTTCTGTAACACTACATGGACATTCATTTTAAAGCTGAGTATTTCATAAAATGCAGTAATTGCCTGCGGGTATAATGAATTACAAACGAGGGGAGTAATCACAAGAAAAGAGGATAAAGGAGAGAGGAATGCATCATAGAAACCTCATTGTTTCCAATGATCATCAAATATAGGTCAGAAAACAAGTTCTGCTTTGATGTTTGATGTTTTTATTTTCAAGAAATTCTGCTTAATGAAGTGTAACCTCAGCAAATGGAAACTAGACTCAATAAAGAGCCAGAGAACTTGTTATAGGAAGAGTGTGGGATGAGTCATTTTCATGAAATATTTGAATAGAATCTCAATTCTTATGGTTTTCATAAAATGCTTTCTTAGATTTACTTTTCTTCCAGTTTGTTTAATCCACTGAACTGGATGTAGACAAGTGGGAATAGTTTTACATGGAAATTATACTCATATCCTGTTTGGCAAAATTAAAGGCACCTTTATCATGCATGGTTGGCAACCTGGAGGGGGTAGTCATTCAAAGCACAAGTCATATAGACGTGGCTTTAATCTTGGCTCTCCCACTTGCTAGCCGTAGGATTTTGGTGTTAAGGCTCAAGTTTCCAGTTTGTAAAATTGAAGTTATTACAGTGTTTCACAGTGTTGTCAAGAGGCTATGAGGAAGTAATGTACTCCAAGCTCTGATACATTTAGAGTGTATAGGGGGCTGCTCTAACTGTCTCCTGAAATCGTCATCACATGCCCAAAGGAACCTGTGTGTGTATGTAGCCGGAGGTGGGGGAGGATTTTTTCTGTGTACTGGAGAGATGAATTTCTGCTTTAGATGAAGTTAGACATGTAGCCAGAGGTACTTGGTATGAGCACTTAAGGGAAGCTGAAACTCTCAATCTCCTCTCTTACCTACAACCTTCAGCCTTCTTACCAACAAGAGCTCTAGTTTTCATAATTTCTGTAGTTCTAAGATTTTGATAAACAGAAGAGGCAGGACCCCGTGAAGTTCCCAAGGTTCACTCTCCTCTACCTCTCTCATTCTGCCTGTCAGACATTATTGGTAACTATGAAGACATTACCCACAATTTTCGGTGACTATGAAGAAGTCTCAGACAGATCAGCAGGTAAACATGGGACCGTTTCCAGCAGAAATGTGCCACACATGCTCAAGGGCTCATTTAATAAACTGTTAAGTTTAGTTCTGTAGGGGAGAAAAACATTATTTTCCTCTACCTAGCTTAGGTTTGTTGTTTGAGGCCCTGCAAATAAGACTGATAAAAGGCAGATTAACAAGAAAAAGTAAACAGAGCTTATTATCATGTGCATCATGCATGTACACAAGGTGAACTTGGTGATGAGTAACTCAAAGGGATGGTTAGAACTTGGGCTTATACAAGTATAACGTCTTTCTTAGCCAAAGAACAATAATTTTGTAGAGAATTGACAAGATAGAGGGAAAGGACTTCCTAGGGATAGCAAATTATGGGAAGGCAAATATATGGGGAAAATCAAGGAAAATAAGGGCTAGTTAGCAAGATTTGTGTAGATTCTCAGTGCCTTCTTGTCTCTGGTGATAAGGTTGTTATCCCCTTCCTGGTATGGAAGTGGGGGTATACCTTCACAAGGGGAATTATGTTCTGTTTCCAGGTGGATAAGGGGAGGGCAGAGAGCTCGACCTGTGTCTGTTTTTCTCAGTTGCCTTCAGTTCAAAGTAACAGCCAGAGTGGCCTATTTTGGGGGGCATGCTCTGAAGCCCTTGGGTTTATGAATTAGTATGAATTCATCTACAGTTCAGATGCCATAGAGGTAGTTACAATCCTTGGTTGAAAGGGCTTTCTATAAGTTTCTGGGGAGACTCATTTGTCCCTTTGGACAATGTCATTCACCAACTGGCTCCTTATTGTCAACAGTATATGCAAATTGTCCTCTATTTGAAAAAATAAATATTCATCAAGAAAATGTCAATAGAGCCAAGTTTGGAAGGTATGGCTAAGCTTATGGGCAGCTCTCTCCCCTAAGACAAACTTAGGACAGGACATGGATATATTCACAACACACACACACACACACACACACACACACACACACACACACGCGCGCGCACATAACCTTTGAATATTTTTTTAATTCTATTCCTAATAATAAAAGAAATATCCGTTTCTTAATATGGAGCCAAGAAAGAAAGTTTATCAGTCTTTTAGGTTCCACATCTGTAAAAAGGAGATAAGCTCACTGTAAGTACTGATGCAATGAACTCTACACAATTTTTGAAATGAGCACTAAATTCACTATATGCGGTTTCTGCCCATAACATCTATTCAGCTGCTATAAATGCATATCAATTCCCTTTACCTGCATGGAGACAGTTTAATGCTTATTTTTAATATTTAAGTGGGTGGCTTCATGAAGCCTTTAATTTCATTTTAGTTTATAAAATTTTAGATATTTACCAACATGCCATTATGTATGTTTCTAAACCAGCCTTCTAAATATTTCCTCTTGAAAAGTTGATGACTCAAACAGTTGACTAAAGCAACTATGTGCTTCCTCTAAAATCCAATAAATATATAGGGAAGAAAGGAAAGGAGGAAAAAAGGAAGGAAGGAAGGAAGGAAGGAAGGAAGGAAGGAAGGAAGGAAGAAAGGAAGGAAGGAAAGAAGGAAGGAGAAGAGAAGAGGGAAGGAGAGACTTATTGAGGGAAGAAAATGATATGTTTTTATTTAAACCTGCTGACCTATTTTCATTAAATCTCTGCATTTATGATAGATTCTGGGCTCAAGGCTGGTGCTGTGCACACCTGGGACACTAAGTGAGACTGTGATGATAATTCTTCCCCTTTCCAGGTGGGTGTTCTCTCCTACAAATGAAGGCTTTTTTACTCTTTCTAATATTTCTGAAGGACTCATTAATCAGACTAGTTGTCCCTTATGCCACCCTCATTCTGAGCTTCTTACATTCCCCCAACCCAAACACATTTTCTTTGAACTCTCTGGCCTTCATTTTGTCAGGGCTGAGACTTCACCAACCTGAGGATAGCTACTAATAAGTGTTCACATTTGCATTTTTATTCTAGGGGACAAGGCATGAAACTACAGAAGTAATATTAATGTCCCAGATGTTAGATACTTGAATGAAGACTGCTTTTATGGTCTTAGATATCTGCTTAGATAGTAACTTCTTAATAATAAGCTATCACTTAGATAATAATTACTCTCTATCATCAGTACTATGAGATAGGTGCATTGATGTCCCAGTTTTAGAGATGATGCGATAGCACTGCAGGTTAAGTGACTTGCCCAAGTCATCCTGGATATTTTTATTGAGTTATTCAGCCTCTCCTCCTGATTTCTTTGACAAGGAAGCAAAGATTTAATGATGAAACCCATCTACCTTGGGTTGTTGCTCTGCTCCTCACAACTCTTCCTATAGTATGACTGCGTTTCTTAATAGGGCTCCTGGGTCCAATATCCTAGGACTGGACTTTCATTTTAGTCTGGACTCCAATTATGGGCACACCTCTTTTCCTGGCCAATCATCAGACCTACTTAATGGACAGGAAATGTGTCTGATTTATTTTGCCGTAATTAATCTGTCTTGCATTGCGGATGAATCTCAAGGGCACCAGCAGACTCTTCCCATGCATGGGAGTGTTATTTTTCCCATTCTACAGGTGCAGGAAACTGAGACTTGAGAAGTTTTGTGGTTTGCTCAAAGTTTTATAGGCTTCTTAAAGCTCTTTTGAAGAAATGTGGAAGAAAAATGTTCCTCTTCATAAGCCTGAAAATTACATTGAAAACTGTTACAAACATGTTAAAAAAATACATTTATCCCAAGGACCCTGAAGTCTGTGATCAACAACTGTTTTTAAATTTTTTTTAAAGATTTTATTGGGGAATTGGGGGAGGGGAACAGACAAGTTGCTGTCCTTTTGTTCTTCAGTCTAGTTGTGGAGGACATCACTGGCCCATGTTGGTATTATCATTGCGCTCTTTCTGGGAGAGGCAGTCACTTGCCGGCCATTGGATTGCCACTCACAGCAGTGCACGGCAGTTCACGAAAGCACATGCCTGCTGCCAGGCAGCCTGACTGCAGTCTACACTGTCGCCGGTGACTCGTGGCAGCCCAGCTCCAGGTTGAGCTGTTGTTAACCATCCTAGCTGTAGAGGGTGCAGTGTCACTGGCCCTCATGTGGGATTTGAACCAGAGCCCTGCTGCTCAGAGCTGGTGTTCCTAGCCAACTCTTAACCAACATACAACTCTGCTGGCCCTGTGATCAACAACTTTTAAAGATTAAACGCAAACACTGATGGCTGTGCTCTGTCATCACTCTGCTAGCCTCTGGGTCCCAAGTGTTTGAATAATTAACTGTGACCCTTTCCTTGAACAGTACCTATGGATAATGGTTGATCCAATGTGTGCTCCCCTTACCCCCAAAATTTATTTCAGTATTAAAAGACAAGAACTCAGGAGGCAGGAATTTTTGTTTGTGGCAGTGGTAGAGCCTCACCATGGTGGTGTTCCATTAAGTTCTTTATATAAACATGCAGCCTGGGTTTGTATGAAGGGATATAGTCCATCAAAGACCCAGTTCCCTTCCTTCTCTTTGTGAAGAAGTGCTTATAAAAAAAAGCTTCTGCACCAAATATCCTGGTCCCCTGGGAAAATGCCAAATCCTCTAGTACAGTAATAACTTAAAACCATTTGTCCTGAAGTCGACATGTTCTTGTGGATATTGTTACAATTGGAATCAAGATGAGTTGCTAGAAAAAAAATGTGTTCAATCACAAACATTTATTAATAACTTCAAAGTGCTGGAGCTTATAGAAACATCCTCAAAATGACTTTTTCTTTGTTTTCAAAAGTTTATGGCCTTTAAAAGGATTATAAATTATACAGTTAGTGCATTGTGGGCAGTATTTATTCACATGCTATCATGGGCTGGCGGCTTCTTCCTCCAATGCGTGGTTCATAATAGGCATTCAATAAATGTTTGCTGATCCTGAAATCGAAACCTCTAGGCATTAAAGATGAAACAGATAAAATTTTAAAAGCATACATTTGTGTCCCTGTTTCCTATTTTATGCAATTACACCACACTGCCCACCTCCCACCCCAAATGGATGCATGGAGGACATCCTTTACTCTAAGTGAAATAATTACAGAGAACATGTTCCTAACCATGCTCACATGCATATATTAGCAAACCAGATGTGTGGATAAAGCAGTTTTCACCACATGCTCTCGTTTGTCCAATGAATTGATGCCTGTGCCTTTTAAACAGTTCTTTTATTGTTTTTCACTGTAGATTTTGGCCTTTTTGGAGACCCAGACATAAGCTTTCTAAACAGTCAAGTGAGGCTAAAAAGCCCTCTCTAAAATACCATAATTATATGATGTGGATCAGACAATTAATTATTACAGATTATGCAGATTTTGTATATTTGACAAAACTGACTGGAGCATTTGAATATTACTATAGCCTTATTGTGGAATAATACAAAATAACGTAACAGCAAAAACTAACTTACTAATTGTGGATAGCAGTTTTTGATGCCGTGATTGGTTTGAATGCAGTCTCATTACCTCCAAGTGGCGTCATGAAATAGTATTAACTGAGCATCTGTTTGTACATTTTATAAGATGGGATCTGATTTACCAAGGTCAACAAAAGTTACTTCCTGTTTTCAGTGTAGGAAAATAATTTCCCCCTGCCCTCTGAGTTCTTGGCTGAGACCCCTGTGATATAAGGCATATTAACAAGAGAAAAACAAACAAGTTTATTAACAGATATACCTCATATATACATGGGAGAAACCCAAGGAAAAATGAATAATTCAAAGAGGTAGCTTCTAACTCCAGTTTATATAGCATTTTCAACAGAGAACAATGCATTTGTCAAGAAATGGCAGGGCAGAGGAAAGCAGTTTCAGGCTTCCAAGGGCAGAGATAAAAGCTAGTTAGTAAAGTTTGTTATGTATATTTCCGTGGTTCTCTCTCCTGGCTGATTAAGGTCTTAAGTTGTCTCCAGGTGATTAAGTTTTGTCTTTCTTGGTAGAGAAGGAAGGAGGGACATTTTTGAAAATTTGTGTCCTGCTTTTTAGGCAAATAAGAGATGGCAGGTGTTTCTCTTGTATCTGCTTCATCTCAATTGCCTTTAGTACAAAATAATCTTTATACCAAAGTGGCTTATTTGAGGGTAGGATATTCTGCTACCCCTCATCATGGAATTTGAAACAGGTATTACCAGCATGGCTCAATGTTGAGGAAGTCTTTTAGCAAAGCAGGCGTCTGAATCACATATGGGCAAAGCCACACTGCCAGTCTCACGGATATGTGCACTAAAGAATGCAAACACAATTGAAGTAGTGTGAGCCATTGTGTTATATTGTGACTAGTGTCTATGAAACCTCCCATTTCTTTTCAGAGAAAAGATTAGTGAAATGGTAGTTGTTCTAAGAGCATTATGACAGCTTTACAGTGTGAAAAAAGAAATCTTTATATCATTTTGTATAATTAATTTATGGTTTAAATAAATAGACATTTTTTGAGCACCTACTATAGATCAGGCACTACCTTAGGTTCTAGGATTATGAAGAAAATCAAGACCTTTCCTCCCAAAGTGGGAAAAACAGACACATACACAGACGACACCAAGGCAGTGTCATAAATAATAGAGCAAAGCATTCCCAGGATGATTCTGGGAACAAGGGAGACCAAGGGAGATCAAGAAATGCATTATGAGGAAGCGATGCTTAATTTTAATCTTGAAATATGAATAGGTATTTCAAAGTGGCAAGTTGGGTAATGTATTCAGGCAAAGAAAGTAGCATGAGTGGAAATATGAGGAGCCTGGTGTTTTTAGTGTGCCCAGAACACAGGACTTTGTAGAAAACAGACCCAGGTGTGGTTGCCAAAATGGCCATAAGTCAGTTCAGGAAGGGCATTTAATGTTAGGAATTTGAATTTTTTTCTTTAGTTCAGTAGTTAAGTCAAATCTTACAACCATAAAATCACTTTCTTTTAAAAGAACATGAATATATTCATAGGCATTCTATTATATGTATCATTTATGAAAATGAGGAATATACTGGGGGTGCCAAAAAAACATATACACGTGACTTGTATTCATTTTTTGTTATTGCTATATATTGAGTATTACAATTTTAATATAGTTTTTTCCTTTTTTTAAATGTGTATACATTTTGTTGGCACCCTCTGTATATACATTTATACTTTTATTGTTGAGACCTCTGTTAAATTTTGCAGTCAACATTAATCAATATCTAAGAAAATATATCATAGTGGATAAGAACTTTGACTTTGGTATTAGGTGGGCTGAGTGAGTTTGCATAAGCCACTTGTCTTTATAAAGCTTCAATTTCCTTACCTGTAAAATGATCATGATAATAGTAGAAAACATCACACGGGGTGTTTGTGAAAATTAAAAAGTATATTGTATGCAAAATTGTTAACACAGTGTCATCTGGCTCATAGTAAGTTCTTTTTAAATCACACTTTTGTTATTATTATTTGTTAAAAGATAATTTTTAAATAAAGGTAAACTTATCACCCTCATACAAATATAAAATGAATGTGTCTCAAAGATTTTATTTAACTCATTAGCTAATTAGGGAAGCAGACAGATGTTAAAAATGTATCAAAGGTGAATTCAAGAAACATATATATTTAGGCAATCAGGAAGGCTGAAATGAATTTACAAATCGATATACAAAGGCCTGACAATTAAGTTCACAAACTTGTTGGAGTGATGTTGCTAACCTTTTTTTGATATCAGAGGGATTCATTATGAATTTGTACCAACTGGACAAACAGTTAACCAAGTTTACTATTTGGAATTGCTGAAAAGGCTGCATGAAAAAGTTAGACGACCTGAACTTTTCACAAACAATTCATGGCTCTTGCATCACGACAATGCACCAGTTTGCAGGGCACTGTCTGTGAGGGAGTTTTTAGCCAGTAAACAAATAACTGTATTGGAACACCCTCCCTACTCACCTGATCTGGCCCCCAATGACTTCTTTCTTTACCCAAAGATAAAGGAAATAGTGAAAGGAAGACATTTTGATGACATTCAGGACATCAAAGGTAATACGATGACAGCTCTGATGGCCATTCCAGAGAAAGAGTTCCAAAATTCCTTTGAAGGGTGGACTAGGTTCTGGCATTGGTGCATAGCTTCCCAAGGGGAGTACTTTGAAGGTGACCATAGTGATATTCAGCAATGAGATATGTAGCACTTTTTCTAGGATGAGTTCGTGAACTTAATTGTCAGACCTCATATAACTTGTCTATAGTGATGGAGCAATAACCAACTGGATTTTTACTAGATACCCAGATCATTTCTATGTACAAAAATCATTTGCATATTTATTAATTTTCCACAACTGATGTTGTAAAATAGCTGAAAAACAATGAAATGAAGAGATAATCTGTGTGTTCTAAATAGGGCATCTAATGATTTTATTTTCCCCATTTCAAAGTCTTTTGCAATTTATCCTGACAGATTTACTTTGTCAGGTATACAGGGAGGTTCTAAGGTTTCTGGCATCAAAGGTTCACTTACATGACGTGAAGATGAACCCTGGGCTGGAATAGAAAATTGTGCCAATGTATTCTTTAGCCAGTACTGTTAGAAAGAGCCTACACTGCTAAAGAGGATCATCTAGAAAAAGCAAATTAAGACTTCTTTCTGTGAGACCAAAATATGTGACTGTAAATGTCCAAGTTTATTAATAACATACTGAAGTTAACAGGGGAATAATCCTTGACAAGGGCTAATCACTTTGGGGATCAGAGGTCAAAAACTCAAGAATGCTCACAAGTAACAGACAAAAATCACTAGTTAGCATCTACCATGTTTAAAGCACTATGCTAGGTAGGCTCTTGGGGGCAAAAGCTGGGGGCAAAAAAAACTCTTCCATTAAGAAGCTTATTACCTAATTGTGTCTACATTTTTCTGTTTAGTAGAGTTTGAAGCATCACACAGACACCCTGAAGTCTACAATTTCAGGTGATTTTCTCCAGAACCGCTACTGCTTCTCCTGTACCCTATTTCAACAAATCATTTTCTAAGCTTTCAAGTCATAAAACTGGGACATTTCCTAGACTTTGCCTTCTTCATCTCCCATTTCCAGTTGGTCATCTAACTGAAATTCTATTGATTTCTTTCCTTGAGTCTAGGTTATACTTTTGTCCAAACTAATAGTGTTTTATTTGCGTCTTGATCATGTTCTGCCTCATGTAAATTAAGATAACCTCCTTGCAGCTGTACTTACTTTCATACTCCTGGGCCATCAGCACTGGGCCAGAAGGAGCTTTGTAAGAGCCAAGAGGTTTCTAAGAAGTTCCTGAGGGCTTATAGAAGTCCTCACATCCCTAGAGGAGGCAAATGCAGTGTAGATGAGACACTCTGACTTCATCACGATCACTGGCTATTCACTCTCTCTCATGTCACATGGTCACCCAGATGGGATAGACAGCATGTCCTGGTTTACCTAGAGTAGTCCTCATTTAAGTCCATTGTTTGTGAGCAATTACTAAGAGTGCCTTCTTTTACTCTCATATGTTCAGATGTAAATTATGTGGCCTCCCTACCTAAGTATTACAGACTTGTTGCAAGAGGTTTGTAAGGACTTATTTGGTAAGAATAGCCTGGAGATAAATAAGCTAGGATTCCATATCTCTTATCTAAGACTCTTGGATGTGTTTCATAAATTAGAATTATCCTTATTTTAGAAAGGTAATATAGGGCATATATTATGCATTACATAATACTCCCAGCGGGCTATAAGGCAGTACTCCTTAATCAAGTACATCACTTTCTGTAGAGAAACATATGAATATAGAAATTTTCTTCCTAAGTGGGAAATAAAAAGACAATATAGTTCAGGGCAGGACTTGATGCTTCATGATTATGAAAAACATATTTGGTTTTCAGAGCTTTTTGTATTTGGGAATAATAACTGAGGGAGTATAACACTGTTCTTTGTTGTAACTTGAAAAGGTTCTTTATCTTCTCTGATCTTTGGTTTTCTTATTTGTAAAACAGGGAGGATAACTGTACCTGCCTCATAGAGTGTTGTGAGGATAAAATGAGATAATTATGCACCTGAGCTTAAGTAAAAGGCCTGGTATAAAATGCTCAGTAAATAGTAGTTGTTTTTATTAGGTGCATTCTGGCTTCACCCTCATCCAAAGGTAGGAATCCCAAATTATGTCAAGGCATACAGAGCACGTTAAGAAAATGTGGTGATTGTGGCATCAAAAACTTTTTTTTTCATCTGTCTAACCTTAATTATTTTCTCCAAGGTTGTTTACGAGTATATCTCTCTGCTGTATTGCAAACAGAACAAAGCCTTCTTCTATACCATTGTATCTCAAGGGCCTAGTTCTCTCTCTGGCAATAATAAGCACTTTAATAAATAAGATTTGATTGAATGAATAAATGCCTATGGGATCCCTACACAATATTACATTCAATGATATTCTGAGCAGAGGTACAAGTTGGGAAAGTCCAAAATATAACTAGCCAGCAAGGTTTTTCATAATCATACCCAGGAAATCCTGGCACACTGATTCTTTTCATTTTGACCACATGAAACCTTTGCATCAGCCCGTTTAACTCTTCTACTCCTCAGCAAGTTATTACAGCACTCTAGGGCCCTGACAGGTCCTGAAGAGCTCCCACTGCTTCTTAAAGCCATCTAAAATAGGAAAGTGAATCACTAGAATAGCGGTTCTCAACCTTCCTAATGCCGCGACCCGTTAATACAGTTCCTCATGTTGTGGTGACCCCCAACCATAAATTATTTTCGTTGCTACTCTATAATTGTAATTTTGCTACTGTTATGAATCGTAATGTAAATATCTTTTTGTTTTCCGATGGTCTTAGGCAGCCCCTGTGAAAGGGTCATTCGACCCACAAAGGGCTTGAGAACCGCTGCTCTAAAGGAAGGTATATTATAAGTCTTCAATAGTTTATCCATAAATCTGAAAGTCAAAAGTTTCTGAAAACTGTAAGATTTTTCCTTCTTATTGGGCTGTGAAACTTGACTTGATTTGAACTTATTTTGTGGCAAAACGTGTACTGGATGTGAGGGTTTTTTATTATTTTTTTATTTTTTATTGGGGAATTGGGGAGGGGAACAGTGTTGGGGAATTGAGGAAGGGAACATTGTGTTTTTCCAGGACCCATCAGCTTCAAGTCAAGTTGTTGTCCTTCAATCTTAGTTGTGGAGGGCGCAGTTCAGCTCCAAGTCTGTTTTTAATCTACTTCCGGGGGGCGGAGAGAGGGCGTGCAGCCCACCATCCCATTTGGGAGTCTAACCGGCAACCTTGTTGTTAAGAACACGCGGTCTCGCCCGCTGAGCCATCCTGCCACCTATTGGCAGCTCAGTGGCAGCTCAGCTTGGGCACAGCTCACTGGCCTATGTGGGAATTGAACTAGCAACACCGTTGCTCAGAGCTTATGCTCTAACCAACTGAGCCGCCTGGCTGGCCTGTGAGGTTCTTTTTGGTTTTTATCTATCCTATTAATGTGAGTATTTACATATTATATCACAGAAATATTAATATATTGGGTTGTCAGAAAAGTCATGATGTATTTTTTTCTGTTTTTCGTTGCAAAAATGCATCATGACTTTTTCAACAACCCAATATTTGATTATAGTTGCTGCCCCAGACCTACTGGGGTGTTACTTAATATAAGGTAAATAGGCAGCATTACCTCTATAAAATTAGAAAAATGGTGCATTTTAAACACATCAGTCTTTGAGGACAGATTGTCAGGTTGTGGCCCTGTATTACCACTAGGTTTATTTGGGGGAGTTTGACTATGTGATTAGGCCAGAGGTAGCTGCACCATTCTTGGTCATTTTCTTGCAGTTTTCTGTGTACTGAGGGGATGGTTTGTCTGTGGCTGGGCCTTGGAATCTGCTCTATAAATATTTTTGAAGCTTCCCAAACAAGAAGAGAAGGAACAAGTTCAAAGTCATGTCCAAAGTTTGCTAGCTCCTGGGCTGAATTAACTGAATTAATGTTTGTGTCAACTCATGTGACTCTGCATCCTAATATGTGTTTTGGTCTATTGTAAATAGAGTTTGCTAGCCCATGTCCTCATGAAATAACTCATCCACTGTAATGTTTTATCTTATGCCAGGCTTCCCACTGGGAAGAGAGGAAAAATATTCAGAACATTCCAGACCCAACCCCATAACAGCTCAGTTAATGGGTTATTATCAAGAGAAAGGGGAAAAGAACTAACATAACTGAACATCTCCAATGTGACATATGCATCACCTTACCTACTCCTGAAAATAACCACTTAAAAGAGGAATTATTGTCCCTATTTATCATCTAAAGGAAATGGAGGTCCAGAAATATTAAATACCTTGACTAAGTTCCTAGAGCCAGAAGCTATAGTGCCTGGACTTGAACCCATATCTCTGTTATTCCAAAGCTCATGCAGCCCTCCTTAGGGAAAAAGAAAAAGTTAAAGCCAGAAATAACTGATACTATCAAAACTCAAGATGCTTTTCATTGAAACTTGAGTAGCCATTTGTATCCTTTGCTAAGCATGTAAGTTTCTAAAAAGTGACCAAAAAAATGGAGAAATTTGAGGGCACTTATGGCATTAACCAAGCATGTGGTTCTAGTCGAACTCTATCTCAAGAATATTAGACACCCATTCCCTCTTCCCTGCCTTTTAAAATGAAAACTTTAGAAGACAAATTGTGATGGGCCAAGTCAAATACATTTCGAAACGGTAAGAATGTGGAAAACACATGCCTAGAGTGTCATTAAGAGTTTATATCTTAAACTCACAGTTTCCTAGCATTTGTTAAAGAATAATCAAGCCTTAGGAAGATGGGGTGTCCAGTAGAGAGTCAAATACCAGAAAAAGGCAAGTTAAAAGCATCATCTGTTATCTGTTTTAGTTTTCGTGCTTTGCAATTCACGTAGAAACATGCCTCATTCCAAGAAAGGAAAATCATGAAAATGGTCTACCTTAGGTAGCAATAACAACTCAGGGAGATAAGTTTGTACATCACTTTTCCTCCTTTTCCCCTGCCAACAAACACCCTCTCCCCCCCAACAATTTCTCTTTAGTGAATGGTCTGCAAATTTAAGTGTATTAGAATCACCTGGGAGGACTCGTTATAGATTAAGCTGCTGGACCCACCCCTGGAGTTTCAGATTCAGTAGTTCTAGGCTTGGGGCCCAAGAACCGCCTTTTTAAACAAATGTCCAGGTCCTGCTGATGCTGCCCGTCCAGAGACCACACTTTGAGGACAGTTGCTTTGGTGAATATTGTTTAACTTGTGCTCCATTGACCCTCAGGGCAGCAATTCTACAATAGACAGATGAGCATTAGAATTACCCAGAGCTTGTTAAAATGCAACTCCCCTGCCACTGATTCTGGACTTTGGCTGAACATCAGAATCTGGGGAAATACTGTGCCCAGATCCCACATCAGACCCAGCGAGTCAAAATCTCTGAGGCTGGGGCTGAGAAACTATACATATATATATTTTTAAAAAAGCTCTTATAGTTGATCTTAACCCCATGGAAGGCTCTTAACTACCACAGATCTAATTTTGAAAGCATGTGTTGGTGGCCAAGGGGTGTGCATTGAATAACATGCTCTAGGCAATTCTTATGCACTTAGAGAAACAGGCTTTGGGGCTGAGACCCAAACCTTCCACAGACTTATGACCCACCCCCTAGGCCTCCAAGTGCACTGTTCTGTCACATCCAATTCCAGGCTTTGCACATGCTCGTCTCCTGCCTGGGAAGCTCCTCTTCTCCATTCACTGGCTAAACCCCTTCATGTCCTCAGACACTAAGCTCAGGGAGTCCCTTGCCCAGTGACCCTTTGGTTGTCCTCTTCTGTGCTCCATGGGACCGTCTGTTCCCTTTTGCCTTAGTGCTGATTATACTATATAGCGGATTTTCATTTTTCTGTAGGTGTCCCTTATTTAGATGCTAAATTGTGAGGGAAGGCATGATGATTTCAGTTTTCAATTTACCTACCCTTATGAATATAATTTTTTACAATACAAGATGTTCAATAAAATTAAATGGATTGATATTAATTAAATTCTACAAAGAGGGAAAAACCTGATTTTATTATTTTGGGATAATATTTACCTCCCTTCTTTCCTTCCTTCCTTCTTCCATTCCTTCAGTCCTTCCTTTTTTCCATCCTTCCTTTCTTTTTAAATATGAAACACCATAAGTCTGTCTTTCTAAGGTAGGATAAGACAGCTTACTAAGATGAGAGAAGTGCCCATTCTAATAAATAAAATCAGCAATAGTGCATGCCTTAGTCATGAAAAAAGTTTCCTATTTTTTACTTAAATGAGGTCTGCTCTTATGATATGAAATCATTGTAAAAATATCATTAAACAAATACACTACACTTGAAAGCCTGTTGCTTTAAATCTTTCCATTTAAGTTGAACCTGAATTTTTAGTTTGTATTTTCTGAGATAGTAGCCATATGTTCAAACAGTTGTTTTGACTGTAACATTTCTTAGCACACTCCAAGGAGTGATCACAAAATCCTGAAGTAGCAGGCATATCACAGAATGCTGTTGAGGCAGGTGGGAGCCTGTACTGAGTCCGTGGGCCCCTTTGAAATACATGGAGAATCAAACACCTCGGGACTGACTGTAGGTGTCACCAGCCTGCAGAACAATTACACATCATAGATTTCTACCTTATTATCTCACAGTGTGACTCTCTTGCTTGGTAATGTAATGCCACAACTCTACACAACAGTAGTTTGTTACAGCAAAGACCAAGTCATTGAGTTTGGGATGGGAGAGGTGGTGGGACGTGTTTTGTTTTCTTCTGTCTGGAATGTGCTTTGTGTATATTGCAGCATTTACATAGTTTATCATGTATTTCTCATTCTGTTATAAAAGGCAAAGCTTTGCCACAATTTTTTTATAACCAATAAAACCCCATATCTGGCTTGGGGGAAAAAAATGAATGTCAAGGAAAAAGAAAAACAAATGTACTGCTTGGTTCTAGTGATCTTTTTTTTAACATGTACTATATAAGCATATACATGATTCCTGCTTTAATGGACATAAGCATTTCGATATTACTGTAGATAGTTTTATTGTCATACCAACACCTACAAATTGTTAGACTAGAATCTGTTGTCAATCTACTACACTCCCTTGTAAGAATGTATTACGGCCATTATTCATTCTGCATATGAACAGGTGCTTCTCTGTTTTGAGGTCACACTAACATTTTTTAACTAGGTCTATGGTGTGACAGTTTGGATGTAGAATTATCTCTAAGCTTTTAGAATAAAAGCCCTCTAAGCTAGAAGAATGATAGCTTTCCTAGAAACATGAAATCAGTGAACAAAACCTGAAAATCTGTCTGAGGGCTTCACAGCCAGGAAAGGCAGGAGGCACTTTGACCTGTCACCCTCAATGCCTGTCACCTTCTGAAAATCCTTAACGAAGTGTTCTCTGACCCCACAGTGTCTCTCCCTCTGTCTCCAGTGTATGGTTGGAGATATAAGATTCTTTGTCTATGTGATTATCTGTATCCCATTTTAATGCAATATTTTAACAAAATGAAGCATGGCAAAACAGAGCCTAGTAATAATCACTCAATGAATTCTTTTTTTTCCCCCTTTTATCTTTTAAGACATCAGTTTTTTTTGGGTCTTCTTCTGTCTCTTGGACTGTACTTGCTCTTTTGGTTAGCCTAAGGATATGATTTTCTATGCAGTGGGCAATAGACAGGATTTAAACAGGGTGATATGACTGGGGATGACTTTTGAAAAATGAATCTGGTCCCATTTTGTAGGATGAGTTGGATTTGGTAAAGAGAGAAGATAAGAAGCTTAGTTGGGAGGTTATTGCAATAATCTCAGCGAGAGACAATAGGAAGATCTCATCAGGGCTATGACAGTGGCAAGGAGGCAGATGTAATTGTGTAGAGATAATTGCTGAAGTTGTGCAAATGATAAAATGCCTGTGACAAGAGAGAAGGAGATGCCAAAAGTGGCTCTGAGAGTTTGTGTCTTATTGACTTCAAGTGTCATGGTACTAATCCAAAAATAAGGAGTATAGGAGGAAGAGAAATTTATTTTCAAAGATATGGGTTCAATTATGTTTTAAAACGTAGCCTGGATTTGTTTAAATCAGGTACAGTAAGACACAGACATGGGGATGATTGTCATGAAGGAAGAAGTTTTTATATTCATAGATTCCTAGGAATTGGAGGCATGGAATGCCATGCAGGGCTACATGGGAAACCACCAGGGTTGGTCAGGAGGCAGAAGCCGTGAGGGGCAAGCATGGGCAAAAGCCTTTACCATGATTTTTAAAGAAAGAATACAATGGTGAGGCAGGGTAAGCAGCTGAGTAGACTTAGGATTGGTTGGTTTGAATGTAGTAGAAGTTTCTAGTTATCTGGTACCTGGGTCTGTGGTGATATAAGGCAGGGGGCTAGCATCCCAAGCTGCAGGAGCCCGACAAAAAATTGGAGCATGGACTTGGATTTGTTTGTTTTGCATATTAAATTTGTGTAGGAAGCATGTTATTTGCTTTCTATAGGTATTAACCCTGGGAGGGGCAGTCTCTCCCCTGTCAGCAAGGCCTCAGATGTCCGAGCATCATAAAATACAGAAAATAAAAAACAAAACAAAATATGATTCATGTGTTACGTAGGCAAAATATCAAGGTAGAACTTCCTCAGCAAAAGTTAGATAGTGGAGAATCGAGGAAAAGTTAGGATTCCAAAGATAGAATTTGGAATCATCCGTAAGGAATGGAGCTTATACAACTAGATGCCATTGTCAGAAGGAAAAACACACGTAAAGAGAGAAGGGAAGATGATCAAGTGCACTCCAGGAATGCCTTTACTGAGGACATGGAAACAAAAGTAGAGTTAAGAGGGTACCCTGATAGCCTCAGAGGTGGCAGAAAGACATGGCAAGTGTTCTTCTGAAAAGGAAGGTGGAAATTAAAGAGGGGGGTCACTCCAGAAAATGACAACTGAGCAAAGATCCAGGGATTGGGCAACCACGGAGTCACTGAGGACTTCTGGTTGTATAGAATAATAGAGCGGTGGGCGTGAAAGCCACATTGCAGGGATTAAAGCATGAGTGGTATTGAGGCAACAAATGCAGCCCTCTTTTTAGACAAGCTTGATGAAGAATGGAGGAGAGGGATAGTATCTAATATGACTAGCTGATCCTTCCTAGGTACTTCAAAGCCCATTTTCCTAATTTCATTTCTTTGTTTCCTACCTGCACCCTACAGCTCTGGAAAATGAATTTTTTAAAAAAAATCTTAGTGGGCTGGCCGATTGGCTCAGTTGGTTAAGAGCTCACTCAAGAGTGAGAGCTCTGAGCAACAGCGGTTCAATGTCCGGCCCGAGCTGAGCTGCCAACAGATGGCAGGATGGCTCAGCTAAAAAAAAAAATAGTGTTTAAAAAAAAAAGACTACAAAAAAATCTTAGTGTGTTCTAATATATTTTTACTTGCGTATTTGCTCCATTAAATTATAAGCTTGAAGACAGGAATGCTATATCACATGACTTTGTAATCTTAGCACCTAACACTGTTCCTGGTTAAACTGTGTTCGATTTATGAGGTCGGGCTATTAAGTTGGTGAACTTATTTCAATGATGTTGCTAACCTTTTATTGATGTTAGAGAGATTGTTCATTATGAATTTGTACCAACTGGACAAACAGTTAGACAAGTTTACTACTTGGAAGTGCTGAAAAGCTTGCGAGAAAAAGATGAAAACGACCTGAACTTTTCGTCAACAATTCATGGTTCTTTCTTCACGACAATGCACCAGCTCACATGGCACTCTCTGTGAGGGAGGTTTTAGCCAGTAAACAAATAACTGTATTGGAACACCCTCCTATCCCCCTGATCTGGCCCCCAATGACTTCTTTCTTTACCTGAAGATAAAGGAAATATTTAAGACATTTTGATGACATTCAGGACATCAAGAGTAATACGATGACAGCTCTGATGGCCATCCCAGAAAAAGTTTCAAAATTGCTTTGAGTGGTGGACTAGGCACTGGCATTGGTGTGTAGCTTCTCAAGGGGAGTATTTCAAAGGTGACCGTAGTGATATTCAGCAATGAGTTATGTAGCACTTTTTCTAGGATGAGGTTATGAACTTAATTGTCTGAACTTCATATGTCTGTTTACAATAATGAATGGAGGGCCGGCCAAGTGGCTAAGTTGGTTAAGACTTAGGTTAAAAGCATGAGCTCTGAGCAACAGGGCCACTGGTTAGATTCCCACATGGACCAGTGATGCTGTGCCCAAGCTGAGCTGCCACTGAGCTGCCAACAGGTGCCAGGATGGCTCAATGGCTCAGCTGGTGAAAACAATGTGCTCCTAACAACAAGACTGCCTGTTCGATGGTGGGCTATGCCCGCCTGCAACTAAGACTGAACTCGGCACCTTGAGCTGAGCTACCACACAGATGGCTGAGTGAATAGAGCATGTGCTCTTAACAAAAAGGCTGCTGGCTCAACTCCCCATGGGATGATGGCTATGCCCACCCGCAACTAAGACTGAACTCGCCACTGTGAGCTGAGCTGCCTCCTGGATGGCTCAGTAGATACAGCATGTATTCTTAACAACAAGGTTGCTGGTTCGACTGCCGCATGGGATGGTGGCTATGCCCACCTGCAACTAAGATTGAAGAACGACTTGACTGGTCCCCTTCCCCAACACTATTTCCCTCTACCAATTCTCCAATTTAAAAAATAAAGGCATAAATGGATACTTCTGAGAAGAGTAGTTTACTTACCCAACCTTCAGTAAATTACATGTCATCAATTCTATCCCTCTGTATGTGTATTTTCCTCTTTGGTTATAGCTATCAATTACTTCAAAATTCAACTGGCAGTTTATTTCCTCCAGAAATTTTTCCCCCAATTAACCTAATCTAAACTGAACAGTTATTGTGCATAAATCATTTATTCAATTTGTATGAATTTAAACTGTGCTTAAAATCCTGTTCTGTAAGTATTCTTAGGTCATAATATGTACATATGTTTTCTGTCCTCACCTATAACAAGACACTGTACACACTAAGCAAATGTTAACAGTCATATATAAACTTTAAAATATATCTGAATATGCAAATATCATAGATCTGTTACTTCTGTGACCGACTAGGCAGAAATTTTTATCAGTGTAACTTTTTTTACTTAAAAACATTTTTTTAATTAATTTTATTGGGATGACATTGGTTGGTAAAATTATATAGGTTTCAAGTGTACAATTCTATAATACATCATCTACATATTGCGTTGTGTGTTCACCACCTAGAGTCAGATCACATAAAACAGAATTTCATGAATTAGTGACCTTCAAAATGTTAAAATAATACTCTAAAGATAATGCATCATGTAATCTATTATAAACATTCAGATTTTGTCTATTGGCAAAAATGAAGTGGCTAGTAGAGATTAATTTTAAATGGTATTATTTCTTCATTATGATAATTGTTTGAATTTTATGTATTAGTGCACTTAAATCATTTTTATAAACATCTAGCAAGTGGATTATTTGATTGAGAGTTATTAGGAATTAAAAGCTGAATCAGAAGTACTCAAAGAGAAGACAGAACTCTCAGTTAGAATGAGGATGCAAAATCTATATAGAAATCGTATTAACAAGAATTAGAGAAGTAGGAAGAAACATAAAATGATGTAGTATACAAATAAAGGTGCAGATTATCTAACAGGCCATATTTTCTACAACTATTATGTTCAGGAATTATACTGCTAAAATTATAATTACCTTACTGTATCCCTTACTAAACTGAGACCTTCTCCAGGACAGTATCTGTATTTTATTGATCTCTTTTCTTAATACCTACCATGAAATTTGGCATAAAATATGCCCTCAATATTTGTTGAACTAAATTTAAAATGTATAGCTTCCAGACCAGGTATCTTGTGCTCTTTTTGCATCTTTACATTTATTTATTTAAGATAATGTAGATCTACATTTATTGATATAGAAAAATGTTCACAATGCCTTATGGCAGGGAGGGAAACAGGTTTCAAAATGTTTAGGGAACCATCTTACTTATATAAATGTGTATCCATCTGTCCCTAAACTACAAATACATAGATAAAGATCTGAAAGGCCAATCAGATGAGATTTCAGATGATTTTCATTCACATCTCCATATTTTTTCATATCTGAATTTTCCATGGTAAGCTCAAGTTAACTATACAAGATTGAAGCCATTTTTTAGAATGTAGGTCCCAGGCCTGCTCCTTACTAGCTGTGACAAACTACTTGCCTAATTTACAATTTAATTATATGTGAGAAAAGAATACAATAGATCTGCTTTTTTAACATTCTGGGGTTGCTTAGAAGGCCAATGTGGGCATGATCTTGGTGCAAAATTCAGGCCTTACTTTTGTTTGTTTTAAATTTTCCTTTCAGCCCTCATTCTGTTCCATCAATAGGAAACTTAACCATGGCTCTTCCTGGAGTTTCACATCCTTGTCCCCCAAAGTTATAGTTGAATTTTGGCATCTTGCATGGTGTTAAGGCTTCGGACTTGGTTTTTCTGTATTTTTTTTTTAAGATTTTATTGGGGAATTGGGGGAGGAGAACAGCATTGGGGAATCGGGGAAGGGGAACAGACAAGTTGCTGTCCTTTTGTTCTTCAGTCTAGTGGTGGAGAGCATCATTTCACTGGCCCAAGTTGGTATTATGATCATTGTGCTCTTCCCAGGTGAGGCTGATCAGTCAACGGCCACTGGACTGCCTCTCATGGCGGCTCTTGACAGCTCATGCTGGCTGCTGGCAGCTCACGGTAGCTTATGACAGCCCACTGCAGCTTCATTTCAGCCTATGCCATTGCCAGCGACTCACAGCAGCCCAGCTCCAGGTTGAGCTATTGTTCACCATCTTAGCTGTAGAGGGCGCAGTGTCACTGGCCTTAATGTGGGATCCAAAACAGGTCCCTGCTGCTCAGAGCTGGTGTCCCAAGCCAACTCTCAACCAACCCACCACTCAGCTGGCCCAAGACTTGGAATTTGTTGGCAGCAAGTGGCTGGAGGTCCACAGCCCTAGTTGATGGAACATACAGTCTACTGGTCTGCATGGCTCTTTCAGAGCCTGAGTCTCTCTTCTTCTTCTTCTTCTTCTTCTTCTTTTTTTAGCTGAGCCATCCTGCCACCTGTTGGCAGTTCAGCGGCAGTTCAGCTTGGGCTGGGAATCGAACCGCTGTTGCTCAGAGCTCACACTCTTGAGCGAGCTCTTAAGCAACTGAGCCACTTAGGTGGCCCTGAGGCTCTCTTCTCTTTACAGATCACGTTTAGGGTGCCAGGATATTTTGCAAATCTGCCAGTCACCCTGCCTGACTATCCAAACCACCATTTCTCAGCTCTTGCTCACTGAAAGGTGCAGTGTCTGGAATCCAGGCTGGGAACCTTCTCTACTTTCAGAATTAATAGCTGTCCTCCCTTTGGCTCTGAACCATGCAGTTATTATACTTCCTTTTCTAGGGAAGGGGCAGGGAAAGCTTTATTATCCCTGGTCCTCATGGTTCTGTTGTTAAGACGTGTTATCTATACCATGGAATCCTCTCCAGCTCTGGGACTCAGGTGTCTTTTACATCTGTCATAAGACTCTCCCAAGGTTATGAGTACAGAGGCTGCCCCTGATTGAGTGAAATGAAAGGGAACAAATATAAAAGATGGGGAACAAAAGCCAGATGTGTTTTAAAATATTTTCCTGACAGTTATGAAAATGCTATGATCTTGGGAGAGAATGCAGAGTGGACATAGACTAAATAGAAGACCTTCTACAAGCCTTCTCAATAGGGGTCTGTAAGGAATTAAGTCCTAATGTCCCAATAAATCCATTGAATGTAAAAAATTATCTTTCTTGTACCTAAAGGGTGTTAGCCATACACTCCCCTTGGGGGAACAGAGAAAATAATTACTCAAGCCAGCTCCCTAGGGGACTAATTATCTCCCTGAACTTGTTTGGAAAGACCCACAAGACTGAGAACTATGCTGCAATTCAAGTGAGGATACCCTTAACGAAAAAACAGTGCAAAAATTGTAGCAAAAAGTGCATAGATATCTACGCCAGAAATGAGGGGTCAAGTAAAGCATTCTAAGGAGGAAGTTACAGGTATGAGATTAAGAGACAGGCAGACCTGAACTCTAGACAATGTGATAATACTAGTCTTATAGATGCTTTGACACTGCACGATAGAAGCTTGGAATAGTGGAAAAAAGGAACAGGAAATGGAATTTTTTTGAGCACTCGCGCTTGTATTGCTTGAATATCTTATGGGGATGTGAAAAAATCCTGGACCCAAAATTGTGGCATGCTACAAAACTAATCCTAGTGTCCTGTATCCTTTAAATAGAAGTACATAGATCATGGTCGGGATTACAAAGTGGAGAGGGAGTGTGATCTTTGAAGTCAGACAGATGGTCCAAGTTTATTAACTATCCACCTCCAACATTTCTTAAATTTAGATATTCAGTTTGGTCATCTATAAAAATAGAAGCCACCATTTATCTTATAAGGTTGTGGTGAGATTCAAAGAAGATAAATGTAAAGAGCCTAAGACAGCATCTGGTATATAACAGATGCTCAATAAATCACAGGCATTATTATTTCTCTTGGTTTTATTTTAATTGCTCCACAATAAGACAAGTATACTCACTGTTTCAATAAATTAAAAAAAAAACCATTGAAGTGTTTTATTTTTTCTCCTTTTCTAGCCTTTTGAGAACCACACAAATGATAGGAATCAGTGGTCAAAGAGAGAGAGAGAGAGAGAGAGAGAGAGAGAGAGAGAGAGAGAGAGAGAGAGAGAGAGATACAGGTTACAGGATCCATGACTATCTTGAGAAGTACAGAGAGATATTTTGTGCCTCTTCCTATTTATTTGTTGGAAAATAGATTCAATGGATTATCTATTTTACTGGGGGATAAAATGGGGTGTGTACATAATTGTGTGTGTGTGTGTGTGTGTGTGTGTGTACATGCACACACATATGTAGCTCTATTTTTATAAAGTGCTGATCCTGGTTGATTTAGAATACCTTTAATTTTAAAAGATTATATTTTCTTCTGGAATCCTCTTGTATCCACAAAAGCAGTGATAGAGTATCACTTAAATAATATACTGTGGTGAGAAGATAACAAAGTGGTTAAGAGAAGCATTTTGGAGGTTGACTTAAAGTACATTGATTTTGAAATAAACATACATCTGTTGTAAAGAATAGATTTAACTAAATACACATATTGGTTTTACTAACAGATACCACTTTGGGAAGATATGTGTTTTTGTTTCAAAAATATTCCAAATTGAGTTCAGTTGTATTATAGCTTACATAATACTAATTAGATGCTGGCTTAGAAATATGTGTTAGTCATAAAATTTTGGCTAGAATCACATCAGAAATCTGATAGGGTAAAAAACAAAATGATTATTCACATGTTTAAAATCTTGTGCAAAACATACTATGTACCACTTGACAGTGAAATTATTCCAAGATGTTAAGGAAAAACAATGAAATTGTTCCATGAAGATGCTGAGGACTCCTAGGTTCAGAGTGACTAGAATAAGGCTTTATTTCTTAAATACATAACTGAGCTGGATGGTGATCTGTGACTTCTAGTTCTCTGAGCTGTGATTTCTAATAAAACAAAGTGTAGAAAGCATCAATCTCACAAATATTTCCTGGGTTTCTTTTGATAAAACAAATGCAGATTCCTTAATGCAATGGACTTCTTTAATAATGCTTGTGTTAAAAGAAGAGAAAAACTCCTACCGTATAAACTATTTTATATTAGGTATTTACTATTGGTAGTTAATAGCTGTCTTCTGGATATGTGATTTGACTTGTATTTAAGCTAAGTAATTAATACTTATTGAATACTTATTAAATTTTCAAATAATTCAAGTTAATATAAAAAGTTGTGAATTATCAAAACTATTTTTTCTTGGGCTGGCAGAGTGGTGCGTTGGTTAAGAGCTGGCTTGGGACGCCAGAGGGCCTGGGTTCAGATTCAACATATGAGGGCCAGTGACACTGCCCTCTACAGCTAAGATGCTGAACAACAGCTCAACCTGGAGCTGGGCTGCCATGAATTGTCAGCGACAGCATAGGCTGCAGCCCCTGCTTCAGTGGGTTGCCATGGGCTACTGTGTGTAGCCAGCAGCCAGCGTGAGCGGCAGTCTAGAAGCCCACGACTGATCTGCCTCGCCCGGGAAGAGCGCAATGATGGTACCAACTTGGGCCAGTGAAGCGATGTCCTCCACAACTAGACTGAAGAACAAAAGGACAGAAACTTGTCTGTTCTCCTTCTCCCAATCCCCCAGCACTGTTCCCATCCCCCAATTTCCCAATTAAAATCTTTAAAAAAATAAAACAAAACTGTTTTTTTCTTAATATGTCAAGAATTTCAAAGGTGAATTCACTTTTAAAATAATAAATATGAGGTAACTTGCTAATTATTCAAAATAGTTTAGAATCATAAGAAATGCATTCTAGTCACTTGTCTGCACTCTATATTTGTGGTTTGTTCAAGGGTGCACGAGGAGAGAAACTGATGTGGCTGATGGCAGCAGGTGGAGTAGGTGTCTACAGTAAGAGAAAAATGTCTTAGGTGTATCTCATTATCAGCTTCCTGTTCCCCTTGAAGTGGTTGGTCCTCACCCTTGCTTTTCCTCCTCAGTCAGCTTGACTTCTGGCTTTCCCAAGGGTCTACTCTCTCAGGGGCTCTGGGGATGGGAGTTGGGGGTTACTGGAGCTTTACCTAGGCCTGCGTCCAAGCGTTCAGAGGTGTGATTTTGTCCTTCTGTGGTACTGGTGCTCATGGTACCTCCCTCTCTGTGAGACGAGGGAAGCATCACCTGTCTTCTGTTTACCTTTGATGCCTTTGTACACACAAGAAACGCAGGCACAGATCTTTCTTGGCATCCAGGTGAGGCAAAGACCAATTAATTACATCAAGAGAGATGTAAGTATGATGATGTCATCAAAGTGGTTTGTTTCTTTTTTTGTTAAAAATTTTTATTAAAATATAGTTAACATATAATATTAGTGTCAGGTATACACCATAATTATTTAACATGTATATACCTAAGTAAGTGATCATTGTGATAAGTTTAGCCACCATCAGACACTTTACCATACTTTCACAATATCTTTTCTATGCTATACATTACATCCCCATGACTTATTTGTTTTATACCTGGAAATTTGAAGTTCTTATTCCCCATCACCTTTCCCACCCCTTTTAATTTTTCAATTACACTTGACACTCAATGTTATTTTTAATTAATTTCAGGTGTACAGCATAGTGGTTATAGACATTTATATAATTTTAGAAGTGATCCCTCTGACTAGTCTAGTACCTACCTGGTATTATACATATTCAATACCATATTATTCACTATATTCCCTATTCATTATTTTACATCCCCATGACTATTTTGTAACTACCAATTTGTATTTCTTAATGCCTTCACCTTTTTCAACCTGCCCCAACCCCCACCCATCTATCACCCTGTAAATCTAGTGGCCATCTGACACCATGCATAGTTATTACAATATTATTCACTACATTTCTTATGCTCTACCCTACATCCCCATGAATACTTTGTGACAACCAATTTGTTGTTTTTAAACCTGTCCCGCTTTTCACCCAGCCCTCCAACATCCCTCCCATCTGGCAACCCTCAAAATGTTCTCTGTATCTATGAGTTTGTTTCTCTTGTGTTCGTTTATTTTGTTCTTTAGATTCCACACATAAGTAAAATCATATTGCATCTGTTTGACATACTTCACTCAGCATGACACCCTTCAAGTCCATCCATGCCACTGCAGATGGCAAGAATCCATTCCCTTACCTGACCAAGCAATATTCTATTGTAAACATGCAACATCTCCTCTTTAGCCATTCAACCATTAATGGAAACCCAGGCTGCCTCCACATCTTGGCAATTGTAAACAATGCTGCAGTGGATATATGCATGCACACGTCCCCTTGAAGTAGTGTTTTGAGTTCTTCAGATCAATACCCAGAAGTGGGATTACTGGGTCCTTCTTTTTCTCTTGTGATAGCCTTTGTTTTAAAGTCTATTTTGTCTGATATAAGTATTGCCGCCCAAGTTTTTTTGTTGTCCCGTTTTCATGAAATATCTTTTTACTATCTCGTTACTTTCAATCTGTGGGTATCTTCCAATCTCAACTGAGTCTCTTGTAGGCAGCATATGTAAGGGCCTTGTTGTCTTATCCATTCAGCCACGTATCTTTGGATCAGAGCATTTAATCTTTTTATTTTTTTTAATACATTTAAAGTTATTGTTGATAGATATGTACCGGGGGTGCCAAAAAAATGTATACAAGTGGGAACTTTAATCAATGTTGTTCAAGCAGTAGTGTGTCATAATCAGAAGTGTCTGGATGCTGATGGTAACCACTCTGAGCACTCCTTGTAATTACAGAAGTCAAATGTGACTTGTATTCATCTTTTGTAATCGGTATACAAAGTTCACAATTAAGCTCACAAACTCATCCTAGAAAAAGTGCTACATATCTCATTGTTGAATATGACCTTTGCTGTACTCCCTTTGAGAAGATATGCACTAACACCAGTGCTTAGTCCACCTTCAAAGCAATTTTGGAACTCTTTTTCTGGAATGGCCATCAGAGCTGTTGTCGTATTACCCTTGATGTCCTGAATGTCATCAAAATGTCTTCCTTTCAATATTTCCTTGATTTGGGGATAAAGAAAGAAGTCATTGGGGGCCAGATCAGGTGAGTAGGGAGAGTGTTCCAATACAGTTTCCTGGCTAAAACTCCTTCACAGATAGTGCTGTGTGAGCTGTTGCATTGTTGTGATGCAAGAGCCATGAATTGTTGGTGAAAAGTTCAGGTCATCTAACTTTTTCACTCAGCCTTTTAGCACTTCCAACTAGTAAACTTGGTTGACTGTCCAGTTGCTATAAATTCATAATGAATAACCCCTCTGATATCAAAAAAGGTTAGCAACATCATTGCAGCAAGTTCTCAAACTTAATTGTTCAGACCTCATATATTGAGTATTACAATTTTAATACAGTTTTCCCTTCTTTAAATGTGTATACATTTTTTCGCACCCTCTTATTGATTGCCATTTTATTATTCTTATTTTTTGTCTGTTTTCTTTTTTCTTTTTTTTATCTTAAGGAAGTTCTTCTGAAATTCCTTGTAATACTGGTTTGGTAGCAATGAACTCCTTTAGCTTTTGCTTGTCTGGGAAGCAAGCTCTTTATCTGTCCTTTGATTCTAATGATAGCTTTGCTGGGTAGGGTAATCTTGGTTGTACTTCCTTTCTTTTCATCTCTTTGAATATTTCATGCCAATTTCTTCTGTCCTGCAAAGTTCATGTTGAAAAATTAGCTGATAGTCTTATAGAGCTCTGTTATAGGTAGCTAACTGTTTTTCCCTTGCTACTTTTAAGGTTCTGTCTTTGTTTTTAAGTTTAGTGTTTTAATTATGATGTGTTTCAGTGTAGGCCTTTTTGGCTCATCATATTTGGGACACTTTGCACTTCTTGTATTTGCATATCTATTTTCTTCACCAGGTTAGGGAAGTTTTTTTGTCATTATTTCTTCAAATAGGTTTTAAATTTCTTGCTCTCTCTCTTCTCCTTCTGGTACCCCTATGATGTGAATGTTGGTGTGTTTGATATTGTCCCAGAGGCCCCATAAACTGTCCTCACTTTTTTTGTTTGTTTGTTTGTTTGCTATTCTGATTTGGTGTTTTCTGCTACCTTATCTTCTAAATCTCTAATTTGATCGTCTGCTTCATCTAATCTGTTGATTCTCTCTATTGCATTCATTTCAGTTCATGTATTCTTTATTTCTTTTTTATGTTTTCTAGTTCCATTTTTATGTTTCCTATTTCTTTGTTGAAGTTTCCCTTGAGATCACAGAGCATCCTTATAACCAGTATTATGAACTCTGCATCTCATAAATTGCTTGTCTCCGTTCTGTTTAGTTCTTTTTCTGGAGCTTTGTTCTGTTCTTTTATTTGGGACATGTTCCTTTGTCTTCTCATTATGGCTGCTGCCCTGTGTTTGTTTCTATGTATTAGGTAGCACTGCTATGTCTCCTGGTCTTAGTAGGGTGGCCTTATGTAGTAGGTGTTCTATGGGGTCCAGTGGCTGGATGCTGCAAGTGTGTCTCTTGTGTGGGTTGTGTATGCCTTCTTGTTATAGTTGAGCTTTGGTTGCTATTTGCACATCAGTGGGAGGATTTTACTGTTGGGTTGATTAGTTGTGAGGACTGGCTGTGACTACAGTGGAGGAGCTGTGGTGTACGGGCTGATACTATACTAACAATTAATTATCTCAGAAGGAAATGAAGACCATGATTCCATTTATAATAGCACTGCAAACAACAAAGTACTTATGAAAAAACTTAACTATGGAGATGAAAGATCTGTATACTGAAAACTGTAAGACATTGATGGAAGAAATTGATGAAGACACAATTAAATAGAAAGATATCTCATGTTAATGGGTTGAAAGAATGCCAATTTTATCTCAATAAAACTGGAAAAAACATATTCTGTAATGTATAATTCAATAAATAAATTCAATACCCAAGCTCAGTGTGCAGAAATGAAAGAAGAAGAGCAAGGTTATATATTGTTCTCAATGATTGGAGAATTACTGAAGATAAATATTTTATTAGATCATAGAAAAAGAGAAAGAGAAAATATCCAAGGTGAGCCTGATTCTGTTATTATCATTTTATTCAGATATATGGTAAGATCTACCCCAAGGAAATTTATTTTTTTTTACCCAGTCCTTTACAGAAATTTGTTTTTAATAGAACTGTGTTCTATAGTCCTGTTTACTTTTATATATATCCAGGCTTAAATTAAATAAATATTCTCCTTGTCATCTTCAAGAAACTCACTATTAAATCAGAGTTTTCAGGGTAAATACTAGTGAATCTTGTCTAGTTTTCAGTGGTGTTGACACATGATAAAATATTTGTTGAATGAATTTATGAATGAATGAATAAATAAAGCACTATCAAAAAGTACTCACAGATTACAAAGGCAGTCATTGAAACAATGATTTTATTCACTAGTTGGAAGAGGTAGTGGGGCCATTTCTCATGGATCATTTATATTTATTTGTATGTATGAGCAATGTGTATGTTATACGAGGTCTGACAATTAAATTTGCAAATTTGTTGCAATGATGGTAACCTTTTTTGATATCAGAAGGATTATTCATTGTGAATTTGTACCAATTGGACAAACAGTTAACCAAGTTTACTATTTCGAATTGCTGAAAAGGCTGCATGAAAAAGTTAGATGACCTCAACTTTATGCTAACAATTCATGGCTCTTGCATCATCACCACAATGCACCAGCTCGCATGGCACTCTCTGTGAGGGAGTTCTTAGCCAGAAAACAAATAACTGTATTGGAACACCTTCCCTACTCACCTGGCTCCTAATGACTTCTTTCTTTACCCAAAGATAAAGGAAATATTGAAAGGAAGACATTTTGATGACATTCAGGACATCAAAGGTAATACAACCACAGCTCTGATGGCCATTCCAGAAAAAGAATTCCAAAATTGCTTTGAAGGGTGTAGTAGGCACTGGTGTTGGTGCATAGCTTCCCAAGGGGAGTGCTTCAAAAATGACCATAGTGATATTCAGCAATGAGTTATGTAGCACTTTTTCTAGGATGAGTTCATAAACTTAATTGTCAGACTTCTTATATATATGCTTAAACAAATATATATGTAAACAAATAAGAACTCAAAGCAAATTTAAATAGACACAAATATTTACAAAATCAAAGCAAAGGTGACTCATAAATTCTAATGAAAACAATGAAATATCTCACTTAAAACCTCAAGAAAAAGACAATCTCTGTTCCATTCTTGGAACTTTATTTAAAATCAAACAAAGTTGAGCAGTTTGGCCATTTGTTTAGAATTGTAATGTGCTGTTCAAACAGCTTTCATTATAATGTGCTTCTGCCTGATAGTCCCTAAAAGGTTAACATTTGGGCACTGCAAACATTATTTCACTTTCATAGTCCACTGAGGAACCTCAGGGGGGAAAAAATGGCAATTAATCTGTAACGGAAATTATGTTATTGCCATTTTCATTTCTCTTTGGATTTCCAATACAAGCCTGCCAATATTGAGTATAACCACTTTGGAAAGTAGTAACTGGGATGTTAGTAAAAAGCAATATTATGGCTTTTTTCCTCCAACTTACCCCAGATCCAGTATCCCTGAAAGAAAGTCTTCCAATCACTTATTTTGACTGTATATGTGGTTGTTGTGTCCTCTGGTATAAGAATTCCTCCTACAGGCAGAAGGCTCATCCTTATCAATTAATATATTTAAACGGATGTGAAAGTTTATTCTCAGTTTAATGCAAAAGGTGTTATCTGAGCTCAATTTTATATACATTTATTCTAGTGTGAGGCTGATTCAGTATCTGAATAAAGATGGCTGGAAGCAATCTGAAAAACTGTCCAATGGTAAGAGGTTACCAAGAAGAAAAAAGCATTATTTTATAATCTTCCTCCAAAATTTGTAGCAAAATGTTTGCCAAGCTATATAAATCTAACTAAATCCCCTTGGTGTTAAGAGTTTTCGTCAGCACTTGCCCAAGCCATTTGCATCCTAGGAAACAAATGTAGAGCACATGTTCTGAAACAATTTTATGTGAGAGAATTCTGGACTCCAGAGCCAAGAATCTGAATCTTGGCCATAAACAACAGAGGGTTAAAAAATGTCTACGTATAGAAATATAACATTTGTCTTTAATGTCTAGGCTCTTTTCTTAATACAATGGGAAACCAGTTTAATGAATGGGAAGCGTGCCAGGTTGCAGTGCTAAGTCATGGCAGTTTGGCTGTATGTGACAGATTTTGTAAAATAGGAAATATTGTTGCATTTTCAAAAGTAACTAAAGCCATAAGGCAAGGTTTCTGGCTTCATTCATGGCTTAATGACCAGGCCCGTGGAGCAATGCTTAAAAAATCAAAACAAAACAAAACAAAAGGTAAAACAAGAAACATTCATATTTATGGAAATGTTACCTGTTTTAATTAACCCCCAAAGTAAGAAAACATTAAAACCCATTCCAAATGAGTTTAACTATTGTGTATTGTTTTAAAATTTGGGGTAGGTGGTTAAGATTTATTTATGAAAGATACTCCATTTTGCTTAGATTTTTTTTGAGAAAACATAATAATGAAAAAAAAAGACTTACTATGTATATTAAAAGCACAAAGAATCTTATTGTAGAGGTTAATACACACACTTAAACTTGATAAAGAGAAACCTTTTTCTTTTTTTATTGGGGAATTGGGAGAGGGGAACAGTGTTGGGGAATCGGGGAAGGGGAACAGACAAATTGCTGTTCTTTGGTTTTTCAGTCTAGTTTGGAGGACATCGTTTCACTGGCCCATGTTGGTATTATCATTCCGCTCTTCCCGGGTGAGGCAGATGGGTCGCCGGCCTCTGGATGACTGCTCAGAGCGGCTCTTGGCAACTCACACCAGCTGCTGGCCACTCATGGTAGCTTATGGCAACCCACTGCAGCAGGGGCTGCAGCCTATGCCATCGCTGGTGACACACAGCATCCCAGCTCCAGGTTGAGCTGTTGTTCACCACCTTAGCTGTAGAGGGCAGTGTCACTGACACTCATGTGGGATCCAAATCGGGGCCCTGCTACACAAAGCTGGCATCCTAAGCCAGCTCTTAACCAACGCGCCACTCGGCCAGCCCAAGAGAAACTTTTTTTTAATGCTTTATTTCACTCTTAAAGAGTGCTTAGGTAATCCTGTAGATTGGATGTCGTTTTTGCTGACTGCATAATTGACCTGAATATCACTCACTTTTTTTGTACTGTATGATTAGGTGTGGTATGGGTAAAGTATAATGTTAGTGAACCTAAAATTCTAGCTTTATTTCCCCTTTGAGCGGATACCATTAGCTGTGATCCATGGATGGCATTCCTAGTCCCCAATGACCATCTCAAAAATGTGTGAGCAATAGTTTAGATCAGGGGTTGGCAAACTGCGGTTTGCGAGCAACCTGCGGCTCTTTGGGTATGTACATGTGGCTCTGAAGTAAAATTGAAAATGAAAATAAAACTATCATAGTTTCACTTATAAAATTTTGAAAGGATATTATTTACATAATGGTAATTTCATTTGTTTTATGGCTCTCAAATAATTTTTAAATTATTGTGAGGGACAGGATTGGCTCTTCCATCTCAAAAGTTTGCTGACCATTGGTTTAGACTATAGATACAGAATTAGGAAGACCTGAGTGTTAATTCCAACTGAATCACTTACTGCTTCTATGAAATTGGCAAGTTATTTAACCCTGAAGCCTCACTTTTCTCCTCTGTAAATGGGGATAATGCTACCACCTACCTCTTGGGATTGTAGTGGTGAATATTAAATTAGATAATATGCCAAGCAGTCAGCACTCAGTAAATATTAGTTGTGCCTTTTCATGGTGAGCGTGGTATGACTGGATGATTAAAAACAAAGTAACTCAAGAAACATGCATTGCTGAGTGGGACTCATTGGCAGTGTCTTCACACTACTTGAAGGAGGGCAAACCAACAAGTATAGGCATGGTCAAGGTTAAGGATGAACAAAACTGACCTCTGGCTTCTTGCATCACACGAATCCCTCTTCTCTTTTTCCTGCCTGTTCAAATCTCAGTAGCCTCAATTTGCTTTTCTCTAGAATAGCTCAAAATGAAAAAAACAAAAATAGAACAAGGGTGGATTGAGAAGAGACAAACTTTGGCCAAAAGCCATGGTGATGCCAGGTCCAATTAATCATATTGCACAAATTCAATATAAGTTTTAAAATTTAAATAATTATGTGAAGACATATTATTTAGCTATTTATATTAAAAATGTTATAGCCAGTTAAGCTACGCAATTTTTCATGTTTATTTTACATGGTAACGATATGTTATACAATTCATAGACAATGTCATGTTTCATTTTCACATGGAATAATGACAAATGGTTACTCTAAAGTTTTCTGTGTATAAATGTCATAGTTTTCAGAGTAATAATACTTCATGGATAAGATATAGCAATTTATTGGAAATATAGAAATGTGGATTATAATAAGAGGTACAATCACATCTAATTCTTTACTAATACTAATATCATTTTCTAAAAAGAAATACATGTTTCTTCCTTCACCTATTTTAAAGGTTCATGAGGGGCTATTAAACAGATACCTAGATAGATTCACAATTATGAAACATTTTTATCTAACTTCTATGATGAGAATGCCCAAATTGCAATTTCAAACTGCCTCATAGATAAGTGAAAAAGAAAAGTGTGATTAAAAGAGTAATCCTCAAAGTTTAGATGCCAGTGACCTGGAACTCCCATAAGGAATAACTGTCTTGAAAAATGCATACCCTTTTCTCCTTTTGCTGAATGAAGTATTGGGTTGTCGGAAAAGTCATGACGCATTTTTGCAACGAAAAACAGAAAAAAATTCGTCATGACTTTTCCGACAACCCAATATATTGTGAACATGCAACCTGTCTCTCAGAATTTTGTCACTTATGTTACCAGCTGGTCCCAATCAATCTAGAGATGAAAATCCAAAGCTCAAACCATCCATGTGTTCATAAAAATGCAAGGCAGTTCTTAAACATTTATTAAGAGCTAGCAGCGTGTTAGGTGTTAAAGAAATGGAGGTGAGTATCTTAAGAGTGTCGCTAATGCCAAAGTTTTCATCACGGAACAATACATAAAAAGGAAAGTCCTAATATAAGTAGTTCAACGGTGACACAACATGCAGTTGGGAGAGAGGTGACAGTTGGATAATTCCTCTGTGCTGACTGGGACACAGGCCATTTGGTTTGTACAGGGGGCTTGACTGAACTAATACAGCAGTTGTCAGACTGCCTCTTTGGTTTTCCTGTTGCTAATTCCTGTATTATAGTAAAACTGGCACCTAGGAAAACCTAGTTATAGTCCTTTCCTTACTTGCTCTCTAGACCCACTTGTCATTTAACTCATTACAAGCATTTCAGCCTAAGTAAGAAATATCAGGATAAGAGTGTTCTGCAGGGAATAAATGACCATGGCTCCATGGCCTTCAGAGCCCTGCATCTGGTTTCCTTTTGAGATAAAAGACGAAACCTTGGCTCTCCAACTGTACTGCAATAACTAGATTCAGGTCGGGTGTTTGCAATCATTTTCTAATAAAGCCCACTCTGCAAAATGATATTTCCTTCTTTCATTTTAACCCTAAGCCAAATAAACACTTCTGAGAATCGCAGTCCATAAAACATACGAAAATGTGTTTCAGTTGTTTCCTATTTAATCGATTCATATAGAAACCTGAAAGAGCAATGAGTTTGAGAAGACTGCTAGATATTAAAATGTATTGAAAAATACTGAAAGCCTAATAGTGCAATGCATTTGATAAATCTAAATTATTGCCATTATTTGATCTTAAGCTTTTCCTATAGAAGGGGAAATGGTGATCAACAGGGTTCAGCAAAAAAAGGTTAATTTCTTAAAATATATATTTTTTTCTATTGCATATTGATTAAAAATTTGGTCTCTAGATTCCAACAACATGGAAATAAATCTTTGTTTCATCATGGAACAGCCAAATGACCTTGGGCAAGTTCTTTATTCCCGCTAAGCCTCAGCTCTTCAACTATTAAAATAATAAAAACTCTAGGTAGGCAGCCTGCAAGATAGCCTCAGTGACCCCTGTCTCCTGGTATTTGCACACGTGGGTGTGGGCTGGGCTGAGTAATTCTCTTCTAATGAATAGAGTGTGGCAGAAGTAATAGGGTATCATTTCCAAGGGTAGGATATACAAAGTTTTAGCTTCCTTCTTAGGGGTCCATTCATGTTTTTTCTCAAACCTTTTGCTCAGAGGGGAGCCAGTTGCGATGTTGCAAACAGCCCTGTCAAGAGGCTCATGTGGCAAGAGACTGGTGTCTTCAGGCAATAGCCAGAGAAGACCTGAGGCCTGCTAAGAGCCAGGAAGCTGTGTCTGATTTCCTAACCCACTGAAACTGAGATAATAATGGTATTGTTTTAAGCTGTCAAGTTGGGGGTTAATTTGTTACACAGCAATAAGTAACGAATACAAACAAGGGCAAAAATAACAATCACATTGTAGGATGGTTGTGATGATTAAGTATGATAATATATTAACACACAGTTTATTATTAGCCTGACACACAGTATAATCAGAGTAAATGACAGTTATTCCTTGCATCAAAAGGGAATTGCTATGGTCTGAATGTTTGTCTTCCCAAAATTTACTTGTTGGAAACCTAACCCTTAAAGTGATGGTATTAGGAGGTGGCAAAAGTGATTAGGATTAGTTCCTTTATAAAAGAGGGCCAACAGAGTTCCCTAGCCTTTTGGTTATGTGAGGATACAGTGAGAAGAAGTCTGAGGCCCAGAAGAAGACCCTCACCTGACCATCCTGGCACCCTGATCTCACATTTCCAGCTTCCAGAATTGTGAGAAATAAATTTTTGTTGTTTATAAGCCACCTAGTTTATGCGATTTTGTTATAGCAGCCCAAACAGACAGGAATGAAAACTTCTTAGTTTTAATGTTTTAAAACAGAGGAAAGCTAATTAAGTAAAATCTGTTAAATTAGGGTTACTATTTTATATAACTGTTCTGTTTGTATTTATAAAGGCTATTTACAAATCATGTCCTCTACAACTCAAGTCTCATGACATTTTTTTTTTCCATATGAGGGAAGCATTGTTTCTGTGGGTAATCTCACAATATCGTCCTGGGATCAAATTATTGAGAACATTTTTTTTTCAGGAAAGCATCTAGTTATCTATATAACCCACCCACTTCAATCCACACATACTGCCCAATATTTTGAGTTACTCATACTAAAGTTTATCATCCTAGAGGAAAGAAAATCACTATCGCACTTGTGTGTGAGGTACACGATTGTGGAAATATGTGCTGCCTTATACAAATATGTATTGATTTTAAAATCTCGGTATGTAGGAGTTTGTTACAACGCATTATCTAAGTGTTTTTGAAATTTTGCCTGTAGTCTTAGATGAATGAAAATAAATAACTAATGACTTTACAGAATTCATTTTTCTAGATGTCTCTTTTATACCAAAAGCCCAACTTTCAGAAGACAGGTCAGGCAATTGAGAATTCTGATGGGGTCATTAAAGTATGTCCAACAACTAAAACTGCAGGTCACGTTTCAAGACAGAAATGAAGTATAGACAAAAAGAATTCCGTTCATCTTCTCCTATGCTTCCTGCACCCTTTCACATATATAGGTGGGAAAAATCCTTCTTTACGTGATCTAGAAAAACTTGGTAGAAGATCAGAATTTTCAAAACCCCCTCAGACTTTTTAAAGTGAAACATCATTATTCAAGTTCCATAAAAGTCAAAGTGCGTGCCTGGGCTGTGGTTCAGCAAGGATTGTAGCCACCACATGGATTCCACAGACATTAATAGTGTAATTGGGTGCACTACACAATAGATCAGGACTCTTCCTCCAGTAAGATTTTCATGCTTAGCTACAAAGAGTGAAAGAAAGCTGTTAGTGACTCGACCTTTCCCAGAGAGGGGTGTAAACCATGAAGGGTAGTTCTGGAGATGTCTGTCTGCCAAGTCCAAACACATAGCTAAAAAACAAAAACAAAAAAATCAATGGAAATTGAAATTTATTCTCACAAGGTTTGTCTTAGGAGTTCCATGCACACCACTTTACAAGAAGCCACTATTTTACCTTTGGATGTTTTAGGTAAATCAGATATGCGCTTGGAAAGGCTGTGCAGTGTAAAAGAAAGATGCCAATGAATAGTTTCTAGTTCTGCTTTTCACCCTGTCTTTCTGGGTGACTTTAGGTAAGTTTCTTAATCCTTCATAGCCTCATTTTCTTATCCATAGAATACCTGCCCTCCTTCAAAGGGTGCCCCGGGGATCAAGTCTTATCAATGAGGGGGTACATGTGTTTCTATAAAGTCATTAAACTCTTTGGACTGCAAGTTATAGATCCTTAAGTCAAATGAACATAGCAAAAACAACAGCAACAAAAAAACAATATGGAGGTTTTTAAGGATATGAGACTTCTCAGAAATAAAGACTAGATTATACCCGTACCCAAGTAATGAGTGATTCTTTTTTCTTTAGAATGTTGCTCTTTTTAATTAAAATTTATTGGGGTGACGATGGTCAACAAAACTATAGAAGTGTACAATTCTTTAATACATCATATATTTATCACATTATGTGCTCATCACCCAGTCAGTGTTCCTTCCATCACCGTATATTTGATCCCTTTTACCCTCATCTATGACCTTCCTCCCCCCTTACCCTCTGGTAACCACTAAACTATTGTCTGTGTCTATGAATTTTTGTTTCTTTATTTGTCTTGTTCCTTTGTCACCTTCAGTTTTATATCCCACAGATAAATGAAGTCATATAGTTCTCAACTTTTTCTGTCTGATGTGTTTCACTTAACATAATAATCTCAAGATCCATCCATGTTGTCACAATTCTCTCATTTCTACTCTTTTGGGGGACATCTTTACTCATTTCTTACCTTTGGTTTCCATTTCTTGTCTGGTTCACAAGATAGACAACAGCTACTAATAAGTCCTAAGCTTTAACGGCTTAGCATGGATCAGATGCTTACAAACAAATAGTAATGAGGGGACATGGGTATGGTAGTTGGGGAAGAGGTGGGAGGGGTAGGAGGAAGGTGTTGGTCAGATAACACTATAGGGCTTCTCTGTAGAGGGCCTCAGACCAATTGTTCAAGATACAGAGCAAGAAAGGACAGCAGCAATGTGGAATGTGTGGAAGTACATACTACCAAATCATTTGAAAGAAAGTACTTAGGCACTGGTTCTTAGCTCTAACTGAATGCTTAAGTCACCTGGGAAATTTTTGAAAACATAAAGCAAAGTCTTATTGTCATCAGATTCACCTGAGGAGCTTTTGAAATTCATAGCCTCCCCAAACCTACTCAAATCTATTCAATCAAACTCTCTGTGGATGGAGGGGGCAAGGGTGGGGTAGGATCCAGGACTTTGCAGATAAAACAAGGTCCCCAAGGATTCTTTGCACATTGAAATCTGAGAATCATTGTTCTAGATTGGTGATTCCCAACGTCTGGTTCTCAGACTAGCAGCTTCAGCTTCACCTGGGAAGTTGGCAAAGCAAATTCTCAAGTCCCACCTGTTTGAGTTTCAAACCTGCATTTCAAAGAACCTTCCAGGTATTTGTCCACTGATGTTTGGAAACCATTGCTCCAGACCATTTTATCTTTCTAGTAATTTATTTCTATGGTATTTTACAAATATATTGATTCTAGACTTTAGCATTTAAAATATGCAATTGCTTTTTTTTTAAACTCTAAATGTTTGGTTTGAAAATGACCCTGTGACTTAATGGGCACCATAATGCCATTTAAAAATGTAATGCTGTATAAGACACAAAAAGTTAAGTTATCTAAAGAGCTGAAATAAAGATAGCTTTTTTCATATTTTTATGTTCTAATTATAGCTCCACCCAATGTCTTTAAAGTGTATTCCTTCTATGAGTCAGGGAACTCTCTAATGTCAGTTTCAAAATTTTCAGCATCTTTAATTGTAGACAGTGCAATTGTGACTTCAAAAAGTTTGTCTTTTTATCGTCTCCTTTTAAGCCAAGAACCATCTTCAAATATACGAAAAATATAAAATTATTTTAGAATAAAATACTATTAATTATAAAGTAATAATTTTAGATAAAATGTTTTACAAAGATTTTAAAATATCGTTGCAAAACCAGACTACAAATTGTATGTATTTGTTATTGTGCTTCCACATAGGATCAGGGAAAACTTCAGAATTTCAAATGCAGTGATTTACCAAAGGTAAAGTGGTTACAAAGATCCTAACAGGTACAACGGAAGATAGCTAACGAGCACACAGTTCATTAGCCAGCTTAGCAAGGTCATCCCATGTCAAGTGGTCTCTGGGAAACTCCTTTGTACATTCACGGGAGAAGAGGAGTATAAAAGCAAATGTCTTACTACTATTATGAAAATAATTTTGACCTCAGAGACTTTCTAATAGGGTATCAGGGACTCCTAGGCATGCCTGGACTACAATTTAAGAATGGTAAATTGGGTCACATTTATAGTTAAGTTTAGACTTGCTGCTCTGATAGACCTGACCAAACATAAAGTGCCACAGTAATAAAAATTTTGTGTGCCATAGACTTGTGGTGGTGTCATAGGAGCAAACCTAGAGGCTTCTGAGTGCCTCAAGCCTTGGCACTCTAGTTATCCAAGTCCTAAAGCTGCTGCTTCCTGCCTATGTTCCAGTTCAGAATGAACTTAAGGACACAGTGATGAGGAGTCATTATCGAGTCAATTGTGGTGAACCCAAGATATATTTTATATGTAAGTCAGATCACTGGGAGCAGTGAATTTGATGTGAGCTTCAAATTCATAGAGGAGGACTTGTTTTGAAAAATATACCTTCTGAAAGCAGTCTCTTCTTATTCTACAAACTTGCAAGTCAAGTATGAAGACCTTCTTTTCTTGATGTGCTGGGTTAAATTAACATTTTAAGTTGAAATATCTTTGTTGCATGGTAATGATTCTTGTAAAAGTATCAGGCAGGTTTGGGATTTCTTCCAGAGAATACAGTTGACATCATTAGAAAAGCGAGATGAAGCTAATTACCTTGCAAGTGCAATTTTTATGGCTTTTAAGAGTTGCCAAAGGAGGAGTTATTGATGAGGGTATTACTTGGTGATAATAAGTAGGCTAGAGAGTATTTCAAATGCAGAGAAAACACTCATTTTTTTTTAAATAAAGGTTTGAGTGGAGGCAGAGAAAATATGAACTTAGTATTTATCCTAAGTTTCTCTGAGCTTCTTAAATCTGTGGTTTGATGTCTTTCATTGAGTTTGAATAGAATCTCAGGCATTATCTGTTCAAGTAATTTTTCTGCCTGGTTTTCTCTCAGTTCTTCATCGGGGACTACAATTATACATATATTAGACCACTTGTTATTGTTTGACATGTCTCTAAAGTTCTTTTTTTAACTCTGCTTCAGTTAATATTGTTTCTATTGACCTGTCTATGAGTATGAGTTATCAGATTGTTTCTTTTGCTGAATCTAGACTACTGTTAAACCTGTCCAACAAATCCTTAATTCAGATATTGTATTTTTAATGCTAGAATTTCCATTTGTTTCTTTTTAGAGCCTACACTGCTGAAATTCCCCATCTTTCCCTCTAAATTCTTTAAAACCTTATGTTTTATTTATAGTGCTTGTACTTATGCTAATTCCCACATCTGGATCATTTGTGGTTTTGCTTCTATTGACTATTAAAAAAAATCTTAAGTATGGATTACATTCTCCTGTTTCTTTGCATGTATCATAATTATTTTTTTTAAGATTTTTATTGGGGAGTTGAGGGAAGGGGAACAGACAAGTTGCTGTCATTTTGTTCTTCAATCTAGTTGTGGAGGACATCGCTTCACTGGCTCAAGTTGGCACCATCATTGCGCTCTTCCCCAGGTGAGGCAGATCAGTCGCCGGCTTCTGGACAGATGCTCACGGTGGCTGCTGGCCACTCACACTGGCTGCTGGCTACATACGGTAGCCCATGGCAACCCACTGCCACAGGGGCTGCAGCCTACACCGTCGCTGGCGACTCACGGCATCCCAGCTCCAGGTTGAGCTGTTGTTCAGCATCTTAGCTGTGGAAGGCAGTGTCACTGGCCCTCATATGTGGGATTCAAACCAGGGCCCTCTGGCGTCCCAAGCCAGTTCTTAACCATCACGCCACTCGGCCAGCCCGCATGTATCATAATTTTTAAGTTGTATGAAAGATATATTAAAAGACCTATAGAGACCAGAATAAATATTTTCCTCAGAGAGGGCCTGCTCTTCCCTCTCTCAGGTACTTAGAGACAAGAAATGATCTCTTGGATCTGATCAGGAGTTGAGCTAGGTCTGAGGCTGGGTTACAACTTTATTAAGTGCAGTTCCCCTCCTGTGTCAAAAGTCTTGAGAGTAAGATTTTTTTCTATGTGTATTATAGGCTTCTCTCTCTATGACACGTTTGGGATTTAAGGACTGCAAGAAATGTATTCTTGCTTTCTAGTCCATCACTGAACATACTGAACCTCCATAGACTTCTGGAAGAAAATCATTGGCAGTTGGAAGGAGCTATTTCTGCATTTGGGACTGCTCTGAATTCCAGTCCTTTGAGTAAGCGTATGTGATTATTAAAAGCTTTGCTAATTTCTCCCTACCCCAGCATACCAGCCTTCTCCCCAACCTGGTCAAATGGCAGGCAAGATACTCTGCTTACCCATGCCCAGACTTGGTGGTTGCTCCTATGGGTGAAAGTAGTAGCTGACCTCATCAACTAGGAAGGTCAGTTAACTGACCTTATTATCAATCTATCATCTATCTATCTATCTATCTATCTATCTATCTATCTATCTATCTATGATATATTTATATCTATATCTACATCCATATCTATCTATGTACTGGGGATGTCAAAATAGTGTATACAAGTGGACACTTTGGTCAAAGTTTCTCAAGCAGTAGTTTGCCATAATTAGAAGTGTCTGGATGCTGATGGTAACCACGTTGAGCATCTCTTGTAATTGCAGAAGTCAAATATGACTTGTATTCAACTTTTGTTATCAGTATATATTGAGTATTACAATTTTAATACACTTTTTCTTTCTTAAAATGTGTATACTTTTTTGGGCATCCTCTGTATTAGATATAGGTAGATAAATAGATATAGAAAGATGATCACTCTAAAACATAAAATATTATGAACTATTTTTTATCTTTCTCATTTTGGGTCCATTTGAATCATTAATGGGAGAGTTCTCATCTCATTTATATTTGTCTTTGTAGGCCTTATTTGATCATTTTAAAAATACTTTTGGAAATATTTTTTAAATTAGGGATTTCAAAGAAGATATTTGCTAGAAGTATTCCCTTTCAAATATTTTTGCTTTGGTTGCTCTAGGGGTATTTATTGGTCATTGGAATCCTTATGCCACAATTTCAAATCTGATTTCAGGGAAGAAAAGAAAAAAAACAAACTTTATGATTCAAACATAACTGAAATCTATAAAATTGGAGTTAAAAAGGGAACAAATTTAGGAATGTCAAAATATTTTAAAACACTGATAACCTTAGAAAGTTACTTGGAAAATATCTAAACTTACTTAGAAAGTATCTGCTGATAAGTTTCTGTTTTGTACATGACCTCTGAGTCCCAAACACATTCCATTTAATCTAATAGGAGAATTCATAAAAACCTCACCCTATTCATGACTTAGACTCACAGACCTGAGTAACAGCACTTGAGAGAAGATGTATTTATTCTAGTACAGCTAATTTAAAAAATTTGGAAGCTACATCATGATTTATTTCTCTTAAACTTTTAATTTTTTAGATGAAAATCCCGGTTAAATTGTCATTTTTATGTTGTTCACAGCAAAATTATATAATAAAGCCAATGAGTAGCAGTCCGAGTTCTCTGTGGAGCCAGAGACCGGAATGTATTTAGTAACACATCCTGCAAAGACCACTTTGTTCCTTTTGCATCATTTAATTATCTTCTAGGCCTTGATACTCTGTCCAGCAATTATTGCTGTATCCCATATAAAAATTGTCCATGAGCCAACCGGAAAAACCTCCTACATTCCTAAATCTTGCCAAATTACAACAAAGCTGTCTTAGAATAAGAGCAGCTGAGACATGTTAATTCTCAGTAGAACAGAGTGCTTGGTCCCACTTCTGCTTATCATAATAGCAACTTTATTTTTTCATGTATTTTTCAATTGCTATATGTGTACTTGGTTTAAACACCCCAGTTTGAGTTTTCCTTGGGTTTGATGCAGAGGTGCAGATAAAAATCTAAGTAGACCATTTTGGGAAGGGACACAAGAATTTGCCCACAATGTTCTAGAATGCATCACCTGAAAGCTGTAAATCATCTGAGCTACAGGAAAGAATTATTGACTTAAGGATGAGGAGGGTAAATCCACTGAGCCTGAGGAAACAGAAACTTTCCATGCACTACTTTTCCAGCTTGATTTCTATTTGATGATCACACCCTACAGCATTTTAAACAGATACAGATACTGAATTATGTTCCAAATGGATGTTTAACAGGTTCTGACTTTTATCACATGGCTACATACCATTATCTTATGTTATTCTTCACTGATGAACAGAGAATGCTTGCAGGCAAGGAAATGAAGGTGTGATACTTTTATATATTAAACAAAAAAACTTTATTTCTTACCAGCATACTTCACACATTTATATATGTATTTAGTTAAAGCCATATGGACTTAGGCCACTTTTACTAAGGAAACCATGGTCATGGCCCCCAGCGTTGGAGTTCCAATGTATTTTATTTATTTATATTTATTTATTTATTTATTTAGCCTGCATATGGCACTACAGAAAAGAGCTTAAACATAGAGTAGTAAACTCTGTTTTTTTTCTTTGTTTGTTTGTTTTTTTCCAATTATGGAACTGGAGTAAACTTTAATTATAATTAGTTGCCAAAAATTGTGCTCCAATATTTCATTGTGTCCTAAGTGATTTAAACTTGGATAAATAATCACTCTTTCTAATTACTATGAAGTATTTCTGTTTAATTCTACAGTATAACTGTGACGTTTTCCAAAAGATTCATGTTTCCTAAGAACAAAACTTAAAATGCATTGCCCGATCAGAGGGGAACAGGATTGTACAATAAATTTACAAGTGACCTCCTTATGTTTTCTAAAAATGATATTAGGAATCACAAGAATTTTTTCTTCCTCTTTTCTGTCTCTTACTTCTTACTTTTGAAAACTTTTTAGCAGAATAGGGAGTCCTGCAAATAGTAACCTAACTTTGCTGACACTTACGATGCGTCAGGCACTCAGATAAGCACCTCATATATATATTAACACATTACATTTTTACAAAACACCATGAGGTAGAAACTATTCTTTTCTGTACTTTTCAGCTGACAAAACTGAGACTCAGTGATTTAACCAAGAATTTAAACCTGGCCTGCCTTCCGGGATCATGTCTTTGGACTCCATCTAGGAGCAATTCTTATTGAATATTTTTTGATTTCCAGAATAATAAACAAGAAGACAAGTTCTGGAAATTCTTTCCCCTAAGGCCCTAGGAAGTCACCACAAGGGCACATTTATGAACATAAAGGGATGTGGGAAGAACCCATTTACTCCCACAACAAGTAGCTAGAGACTTACTGGCTGGCTTCTCTACTTGTCCTCTCTGCCAACAACCCCCATTAAGTTACAAAAATACTTTATTGGGAGCAATAGCCCAACAGGCAAATATATGTACAGAAATTAGATGAATAAATGAAATGGTTTTTAGAATAGTAGATGTATCAGGAATTGAGAACCAGGTCAATTGTAGAGAAGGCATCCAAAGGTGGGATTATGTTTTTAAAATCCCATTTGAAGGAAGATTTCAAAAGTGGCTTTAGATAACCAGACACGCTTTGATGATTGAGATTTTGGGATTCAGAATCTAGTTTCAGAAATCCACTTGGTGTCAGCAGGGAAAAGGCATTAAGTTATTTTGTGGGAGGCAATTTGAGACATGCTGGTTTGGTCCTACTTGTCAGCCTTGCCACTGAAAGTCTGTTTCAGGCATTATAGTCGATTGAAAACCTATCCCCAATAAAAATACTTTATTAACATCTTATCCTTTAAGTTGGAGTTGGTCTTAGGGTATCTGAAAAAGATTGATAGAGTTAAAGTAGATTATGAATGTGTGCCTTGAAAATATGGTATTTTAATTGTGACTTCACTGAATCAAATTCAATTTAACAAAACAGCATCGGCTGAAAATCATTCCAGTAAACTCCCAGATTTAGCTAACAGATAACCCCTCTCGTCAATAAAGCAGGCCTTAACTGTAAATCTTGTGCTTGTAATAAGAGAACTATAGGAAATTCACAGGGCTCAGTAGCTATGACAACTGCAGATTTCAGTCAATACCCTTTGATCTTCAACATTAGATAGTCATGTCTGATTGCTGCACACAATCCTTTTCCCCAAAGAGGTCAATATGTTCTTGCTGAAATACTTCAAAGTATTCTGGTCCTTGGAAATGCCTAAGGGTTTTTATATTAGTTACTCCCATCTTTGATCGATAGTCCTACTTGAAAAGTTATATGATGCTTACACAAACACAAGCCTCCAAAGAAAATATAATGTGCATATGTACATGTTCTTTGCTGAGAAGATGACCATTGCTGAATATTTATGTGTTTGAATCCATATTCAATATATAAACAAATATGCAATATACATACTATGTGTTTTATATAGATGCAACCACCTCTGAAAATAAAAAGTCAAGGAAAATATTAGTAGTAGGTGTTTTTTAATAATAAAAACATATTTTAAATATCTCAAAATGATTGGAGGCAATTCAAGTACTATTAATATTAATTTAAGATAACAATGACACTATTATTTGAATAAGTCTAATTAACAAAAACTGATAATTAAAATCAGAGCAGTTTAAGAATATCTTAATTTATTACTCATCCCATTTTTATCTAAATATTCAATGAACATTTTATTGAATTCTAATTTTATGTGAGGCACTTCTAAGCACTGTGGAGAATAAAATAGCAAATAAAATATGGCTTACAATGTCAAGAAACACGTAATATCTATTTAGGAGACATAGGTCACATAAAAAGATCACATACAAAAATGAACACACTAAGAAGTATAAATCAGTGCTGTGGATTCCTAGGAAGAACAGGTGTCTCTGTGAAGGAGAGATCAGAGAAAGCATCATGGAGAAAGTAGCATCTGATCTGGGTCACACAATACATGGGGGATTTCAACAATATGAGTATGGGAGTAGGAATGACCTCATTAGAGGAGCTGGTCAGCATAAAGCTATGGAGGTAGGAAGCTCTAGTCATCCACTGGGGCAGGGGTGTAACTTCCATGGGCTCACAGTGGGCATCTGACAAGAGGATCTTGGCCAATCAAATCACCCAAAAACATTTTAGAAAAGAAAAGGCATAAATATTAGATGTAAGGACCTCTAATGCCATCACAAAAATCAAAAGGTTAGAAATCAAACATGCTCAGGTTTATTTTTTCTAAAATTAGAATTCTAATACGTCTTTCTCATCTTGAAATGGTAGAGCATTCTAATGGATAATATGATAGAAAAACAATTGAATTTTGCCTGTTCTGGGAAATAATTTTGAATAGTAGTCCATTAGAGCTGCAGTTCTTTTTTCAACAAGATGATGTTTGAATGGAAATTTGAAGGAGGAGAGGAAGCAGGGCATGTGGGTATCAGTGGGAAGAGCATTTCAAGAGGCCTGAGACTGGTGAGTTCAAGAGCACAAGGAGGCCATGGGGGCTGGAGCAGAGACAGAGAGGGCAGGGTGGTAAGGGTCAAGGAGAAGGCAGGGCACGCAGGGCTTGGTAGGCCATTGTAAAGACTGTTTGGCTTTTACTCTGAAAGGGATGCCAAGCTATCAGAGGACATTAAAAAGAGTGCAGTGAGCTGGCTTGTGGTTTAACAGGATCATTTTGGCTGCTGTGTTGACAAGCATGCAATTAGGATGCTCTTGCACTAAGCCAGGTAAGAGATGCTGTGAATCAGGGCAAGTCCTGGAGGGGGATGTGAAATACATAGGCTTGCAGATAACAAGGTATATTTTGAAGGAAGGGCTGGTGAATTAGATTTGCTGATAAATTAGACAAAGGGTGGGAAGAGAGCATTTGGGGATAACACCAAAGTGTTGGGCCTCAGCAAACAGAAGGAAGATATTAATAATAACAGAAACTTCAGTGAGGAAGAGTATGGGTGGGGGCTTGTAGCAGAGAGAATAATAAACAGTGTTTCAGTTTTGAACATCTTTGTCTGAGATACCTGTTAGTGGAGATGGTCAGTGAGCAGCTGGATATGTAAGTGATGTGTCTGATCACTAAGTTTAGCAAATGAAGGTCTGGTGACTTCCACTAGAGCTGTGTTAAATAGAGTGACATGGTCTGATTAGGGTGAACTTAACCTTTATGGAGTTTAAAAGTACTAGTGTAGTATCTGCCTAGTATTAAGAAATATGCAAAAAACCAAACTTGGGGTTTTTTGATAGAAATATGATACCCAGATTAAATCAGAAACACATCCAACTATACCATGTTGAAGCTGGACTTCAGCTGGAGCACTAAATTTTAAGACATATTGGCAAATTGTAGACTATCCTGGGTTGTGGCCAGCCTGATAAGTGATCTACCAGCTGTTTCCTATGAGAAATGGAAATGAATTGGCACATTCAGGCTGGAAAAGAGTAAATAGTCTTAGATATCTAGGATCTGAATGGACTTCCACCAGGAAGAAGTCTTCTCTGGAGGGCAAAACTTGAATGAAAGAATGGGAGGTAATGAGATGTTGAATATTTTGTTAGAAGAAATATAAAAGGAATCTTGACCTGGCAGAGGCTGGGACTTCTGGTGGTGATCCAGGCAGCAATTCTTCTTCACAATTCAATCATATTAATCAATTTACAAAGCAGTTTAGGATCCTTTTACCTATTGAATAGGAGATAGATCCACACTGTCCAAAATTGGGTTTCAAGCATATTTTTAAAAGTATTACTGACAGGAGTGGTTTTGTCAAAGTCAGATGATTGCAAGGAAAAACAAAGGTGGCCCTGAGAGAGAACTCATCATAAAAATAAATAAAGTCGAGCCCAAGCTCAGTAAATAGGGTCTGTAAGCTGGAAAGCAATGACAGTTCTAGTTATCTGGCAGGGGCAAATCTTATATTTTGTCTTGACCCAGCCATTGGCTGGGTGTTTGTGCCCTGAGGAGAAAGTGAATGTGTGTATAAATCGAAAAAACCATCCTGACTTAACAATTCTGGGTCCAGGCAATCTTGCTACAGGTTCTCTGAGAGACGGAGAATAACACAGAAGGAGTGTGCTCTGTAAGCGAGATGTGTGTTTTCAGATGGAGATTCCAGGGAAAGTGTCCAGTTCCAATGGTGACAGTGATGGGGGTAGAGTTTGACGATGGAGTAGAGTCTTGATAGAAATGTCTGGAGTTGCTATGGAGACATCCCAGGCAGGCTGGCTGAAGTGATAAGCAAGGACCACAGCATGTAAGCACCTCTGAGGATCCCCAGGAATTTTCTGGGGGAAACTGGACTCCCTGAAGCTGTGCAGTAAAGAGATTGGAATCATTAAAATTCAGCTATGAGTATCAAAGAACTACATTTGCTCTCACTGGCTGGCATGATTTCTATTAGAATGAATAGATAGCCTTAAATGTAATGAGCCTACTATTATAAGTAGCATTTAAGGAGGGACTGGGTATGTCAGCATGTCTTTGTGTGTTCGTACTCACACCAGAAAACCTGCATATATGTATGTTTTGTAAGTTGTAAAACATACTCTGTAATGAAAAGATGTTATTCTCGCTATATATATACTATGTGGGGAATCTCACTGCTTAAAAATGAATGATGACTTTCAAAGTCTCCTTTTCAACTGTGAAGAATCTGTGAACTCATCAAAATAAAGCAGGTAATTTTAATAAGTGAAAAATCATGTCATGCGTGCAGCTTTGGCAATTGGTCATAGTTCGAGAATAAGCAGATTGCTCTCTTTTAAGCAGAAGGTTTTGTAGATCTGTTATGTCTACAAGTAGTTAATAAATGATCGTAAGGAATCCATAGAAAATTACATTTTGATATAATCTTAGGCTACTATGGTAAAGAAACTGGGAAAAGATGAATCAGATGAAGGGAGAAATTGAATAAGGGAGAAATTCATCTATTATCTGCCCATGAGTAACACATCTTAGTTGAACCCCTATGCGCCTGATCTGACATCTTGACCCCTTCAATGATGACATGGAGGATATCCTTAGTAAAATCTGCCACAGGCATATATACAGTAGATGCCAAATTTAAGAAAGGAAATATACCAATTTTAAGAAAGGAAAACTGTATTAAAATTGTAACACTCAATATATACCAATAACAAAAGATGAATACAAATCGTGCTTGACTTCTGCAATTACAAGAGGTGCTCAAAGTGGTTACCATCAGTGTCCAGACACTTCTGATTATGGTGAACTACTGCTTGAGCAACGTTGACCAAAGTGTCCACTTGTATATATTATTGTATAATAATATATCCACTTGTATATATATATATATATACATATATATATATATATATATAATGTGTTATATTACTCAATATTATGTTACTCAATGCACAGAAGCTTATACTTGAACCTCAACATTCACATTAAGACTTCCAAATGAAAATACATGAACTCAAATAGGTCTTAAAAGTTTTATTCAGCTGATGCACCTCAGGGAAAGCCTGCCAAACAGGTGACACCAAGTCGAAGCAGGGTTGGGGTTTCATAGAGTAAGGAGGGGAGGAGAATACATGTATTTGTGGTTTGGCTCAGGTAGCAGTTTTGTCTTTAATTGCTGTGAAACTTGCAGTTGGAGATTGTTCTGGTTTTCATGCCTCTGGCTTGGGATTATTGGTGCCATCCCATCCAGTAACTGTCAGAGTTGTACTTTCCAAGTGCTGTTTTTGCAAGTCTTGTGATTTGTTTGTTAGTCAAGGTTCAGGGGTAAGTGACTAGTGGAAAAGAAAAAAAAAAAAAGTGCGGGTTGGGGGGAAGGGTCATGGTTGAAGGGAAAGGGGAAATTGAGAATCCTCTACCATGTCTGTTTCAGTCTTTTTATAAGACACGCTATGATTTATATTTTCTGTTAATGTCTAATAAAGAAGCATATTAATATGCAAGATCATATACAGTTTTCTTAGAGATGAAGTAAAACTCTACCACCGTCTTACTAGATATTTAATTTAGATTTCATGTTATTCTACTCAAAATGCTCTTCTAGATTATGTCTTAAGGCCAGTAAAGGAGGACCACAAATCAAACAAATTGATTTCTCCCCCCCCCCCGCACTCAATTTAAATGCAAACAAAGTATTCTTTTGTGTCGAATTAAAATTCCTGCTATGTGGCCTTTATTGTTTGAAAAAATATCATCCAGGTTCATTGATTCCTCAAATATCCCTATTTTCTTATATTCTCTTGAGTTCAGATAGGGTTTCTTCCAGTGCAAATGCAAATATGTCTGAGAAGGGTAGCACATTAATTTCTTAGCAGTCCTAACACCTTGCTAAAAATGTATTTACTTAATTGCTATCTTTGAAAGTAGGAAATGTTTGGGATTATTTGGCTGGTGGTTACCTGAATTTGGCTTATTCAGGTGTGGGCAAAGGAATGGGGAGGAGGTGGGCTGTAACAAAGCCGGGAAAAGGAGTTCAGTGTTGGAAAAGGATGGTACAAAGGCCCAGAAGGAGGAAAGAGATCATTTGTAAAACTGTGTGCTTACTTCACAGGTTGGCTTACAACTTGAACTTTGTTACATCCTATGCTGAGAAAAACCTACAAACGTTTTGCCTAAATCTCTAACATTAACCACCCTTGTCGGCCATATGTCACTGGAGCTTAAAAAATGGTCCTGCTTTGATAGCTGGGAAAAATCACAACTCCATCTCAGCGTGACACCCAATTTATTACTACTTGGGAATTGAAGCTTTTACTGTGGCCATGATCATAAATATTTTTTTTTATTCTGTTCTAGACTTGTTCGTGCTCTTTGAGTTTGTAGAATTACCCCGTTCTATACCTTCTTGTGTTAGGTAGGCCCAAAGGTGAGCGATCTACACAATTTTACTACATTTATTGAGTAATAGCTGGATAATACAGACAAATAACAAGATTGCTACATAAGCCATGTCACATCTGATTTCAGACGGTTCTGGGACCTGGGTGTCACTGCCACCTGTGTCCCACTGCAGTTGGTAGTCGTGGGGGCCTGGGATGCTGCAGATGTTCTTTGCATGGCAGCCTTGTGGTCCAAGTAATAAGACCAGAGAACTTCGTAACTTTCAAAAGGAGACTGACCAGTGGGAACTGACGAGTGGTACCAAGATTCAGCATCTCTCAAAAATTCAAAGGCAGAGAATGTTGTCAAATATCCTTCTTGAACTCCCCTAGATGACTGAACCCCCAAGCTCTACTCTCCAGGAAGGAGGTGTTTCAAAACAGAACTTGAATATATTATGACTTAGCCTGTATCTCGTGTTTCATTTTATCCCCTGCCTATATCTGTAAGCCAAAAAGAGGGTTTGATTTGTACTTCCCTGATCCTCTGTTATCAGTTGAAAAACGTTAAAAATATGTGGGGGCAGAGACACACAAGCAGCTGGGGTTTAGCTTTCAGGCACACCTTGGGAAGTTAGTATTTGCCTACTTGTCTGATCTCCCTCCCTGCAGATATCCTAGGCTTTTTTCTCATTTTTGTTTCACTCTGGGATCAACTTGTTGCTGTTGCTTTTGAGCTACAGTGCTCAAATTAGCTTAGGTGATAGGTATGTAATGAAAATGGTACTTAAAACCAAATTGTTTGCAGCCACTTTTACCTTCTAGGTGGATGGCTTTGGAATCATTCATAACAACAGACAAGTAGATTTATACTGCTTTTCTCCGGTGGTGACTAGCGGGGGGGAGAAAACAATGTAACACAGATGTTCACTCGGGTCGCTCTGCTCTTAAGCATCAGGAGAAGGTCAGGTCAAATCCTGCAGCTCTGTTTTATGGCAAGTCTAATGCCCACAGGATTTCTGCAAATATATTTGTGCTAGTCACTTCTGACTCCAGTTTCCTGCTTTTGTTAAATTCTCATTACTCTGAGTCTTCAGGCTGCTCCTTTATCTCTGCCCTGGCTTCAAGTCAAATGTGGGACCATTTCCTTCTCTGTTCTGTCCTCCTATCCCTGTACTACTCACAAGAGGCAGCTGTAAATACAAGACACTCACTGAGATGTGGGGCTACACAGTGAACTGAAGGGGCATATAGAACAAAGATAACTTGATACTGAATATTAGATTTTTCTTACCTTATAAAATTCCTTGGCTATATTTTCCAGATCAGGCTCTAACTTCTGACTCCCCTTGATATTCCCCTCCCTCTCTTTACCTCACTTTATGTCCCAAACAACACAAATAATCATCTCACTTTAATATGCAGAAAAACGCAGCTGTTGTCAACCTAGAATATGTTTTCTCTTGGTACATGTTCTGTGTACACTTGAAAATAATGTATATTCTGCTGATGCTGGGTGAAGTGCTTTATAAATATTAATTCAAGTTTAACAGTGTTAGTCAAATATTTTATGTCCTATTGTCTTTCTATTTATTCTATCAATTACTGAGAGAGGGAGGGCAAAATGTATGACTAAAATGTTGGATTTATTTATTTCTTTTTGCAGTTTTAACAGGTTTTGCTTCATGTATTTTGAAGCTCTAAGATTAGGTTTATAGTGTTTAAGATTCTTATGTCCTCTTGATTAATTGGCCTCTTTATGAAATGGCTTTCTTTAGTTCTGCTAATATTCTTTGCTCTGAAATCTATCTTGTCTAATATCAATATTGTCATTACATACGTCTTTCGATTAATGCTAGCATGGCATTTGAAAATATGTCTGTTCAGTTTTAATCTACTTGTATCTTTATATTTAAAAATGATTTATTGTAGACAGCATATAGTTGGGTCTTGCATTTTTATTCAATATGACAATCTCTGCCTTTAATTAAAGTGCTTAGATTATTTACATTTTATGTAATTGATGATATGTTTGAGTTTAAATATACTATCTTGTTATTTGTTTTATATTTATGCCATATGTTCTTTGTTCCCTTTTCCCTTTTTTTCTATCTTCTTTTAGGTTTAGCATTTAAAAAATAATGATTTCATTTTATTTCTTTTCTTGGCTCATTAGTGATAACTCTTTGTTTTATTATTTTTAGCTGTTGCCTTTGGGTTTAGAGTATATAATTTAACTCATCATAGTCTATTTCAAATAACATTGCAACATTTTACCATATGACAATATATTTCCATTTTCCCCTTCCTGGCCTTTATGTTATTGTTACCATGTAATTCACTTCATTCACTATCATACTGCTCATCTCTGTTTATTTTTATGAAATTAATGATGTTCATCTGCTGATTTATTTCTGAATAAATTCTAAGCCATGCTAAATATATTGTGATTAGCCCTAAATGTGAGCATGAATATTATATAAAGATAATGAAAATATCCTTCAAAATAAAAATGGTATTATAAGATTAGAGTTATAACATATTTAAATAAGTGTCTCTGAAGGGTTTAAAAATTAAATCTCATTTAACCAACTGTCTTGAAAATAAAATACATAATAATAAGTTAAACAGAAATTACCTTAGAGGACTAAGACCCATGGTTTTTGAGCATATATAGGGCAAAACCATTTATTTTGGACCCCACTAATTATAAATTTAAAATGACTTAGTACGGGAGAATATTAAAGTAAAATTTTGTTTTAGAAGCCTTTTCTCAAAATGCGTATTGCAATCAACCTTAAGACTGTAAAATTACTATGCCATATAATTGATATTACAACAAATAATTTCAATTATACATTCTGAAAATTTATTAATAGCCAACATTAGAGTCTGTCTACACTAATTCCTTAAAGATATTCAATAATTCATACTTTCATTCATTCACCCATTTGAACTGAAATTTTTTCCAGTTAATTTGAATTTTGAGATTAAATCATATTTAATGATTTTTTTGATGTGGATTTGTTTGCCTTTTACAGTGTTATACAAATGTAGGTTTTGGTATGATTATTTATTATCACTAAAACAGCGGTTCTCAACCTTCCTAATGCTGCGAACCCTTAATACAGTTCCTCATGTTGTGGTGACCCCCAACCATAAAATTATTTTCATTGCTACTCTATAACTGTAATTTTGCTACTGTTATGAATCGCAATGTAAATATCTTTTTGTTTTCCGATGGTCTTAGGCGACCCCTGTGAAAGGGTCGTTCGACCCCCAAAGGGGTCGTAACCCACAGGTTGAGAACCGCTGCACTAAAAGAATAAAGGTTGTACGCGTGTGTATTGTAAGTTATTTTTCTCCTTTATTCAGCACTTTCTACATGTTAGGCACTGCAGAATGTGGTTGGAGGCCACATGATACAAAGATGAATTCAAGCATCTATATTTACTTTTGATTTTCAAGTAGCTGATAATCTAACAAGGGCTAGAACAACTCTACTCAGTGATACTAGGTGGAGGTTAAGAAGTTCTAAATGAGGGCCGGCTGAGTGGCTCCTTGGTTAAGTGCTGGCTTGGGGCGCCAGAGGGCCCCGGTTCAGATCCCACATATGAGGGCCAGTGACACTGCCCTCTACAGCTAAGATGCTGAACAACAGCTCAACCTGGAGCTGGGCTGCTGTGAGTCGCCAGCGAATGCATAGTCTGCAGCCCCTGCTGCAGTGGGTTGCCATGGCCTATGGTGTGTAGCCAGCAGCCAGTATGAGCGACCAGCAGCCGCAGTGAGCGGCCGTCCAGAAGCCAGCGACTGATCCGCCTTGCCCGGGAAGAGCACAATGATGGTGCCAACTTGGGCCAGTGAAGCAATGTCTTCCACAACTAGACTGAAGAACAAAACAACAGCAACTTGTCTGTTCCCCTTCCCCCAATTCCCCAGAGCTGTTTCCATCCCCCCAATTCCCCAATAAAAATCTTAAAAAAAAAAAAGTTCTAAATGACATGAAGAGATAAACTGGCAGTCAATTATCAAGCTCTTTATATTTGAAGTCATGAATGGTCTTTAAAGAGATTCCTTCTCAAGAATGGGTTTTATTTTAAGGGAGAACATTCGTTACTAGAAAACAAACTACTTTGTATAAGCAAAACTTATAAACAATTGAATCATACTACTAACTAATTTTAACTCTATTAAAATCTGTTTAAAAATGAATTTCACATACTATTACTACTTTTAACCTTTGGGGGTCTACTATATTCTAATCATTTGTCATTGTGTAGTGCTACCATCAGAGCCCAAAGAAATACAGCAAGTTGCTTATTCTACACTAAATGGTCGTAAACTGGCCTACTTAGGTTTCTGCTTCCTGCTTTCTATGCCTTTCTTTTCTTTCACATTCCTCTTTATCTGTCATCACAGCTGGCTGCCATTAATATGCTTGTCTCAAAATAAGGGACCTCTCTGCTGCTCGCTTATTACTTCAGATTTGCTTTTGGGCAGTAAACCAGTTAACCAAGCTTGTTAGAAATTTCTAAAATAGGAGTTAATAGAATCTGATTAGGACCTTCCCAGGAGAGAAATGTATGAGCTTTAATGGATGTATTTTTTAGCAGTTAATATGTAATGCATTACTAATCATTTATTTGCATTTTTATTTATGATTTCATACTTAGACCAAAGCTATAGCATTTTTGCTTAGTATCTATAATTTAATCCATGGAATACCTTTCACAGAAACATAATAGCACATTTTTATGTCTGTCACTTGACTTAATTTTTTTTTACTGTTTCAGGAAACATGAAGAACAATCTCTCAAGTCATTATATTGATTCTACGCAAAGCTGGTATTAATAACTCCAGGTATGTTACTTAAACATAACATGGGATATTATACCAGGTGTGGGCAAGTTAAAAATTAGCAGCAATATGGTTGAAAAGTTCTCTCATTTCAAATTTATGAGGCTTAAAAATGTCATATGGAATTCTGCCAGTTTTCTCCTTTAACCACATGGTTGTAACTGCCATAATTAGTGTTAAGTCTCAACAAGAGCCATTTACTGCAGAGGTACTCTAAGTGCAGATGTTATTGTGGGGTTTTTTGGGTTGCCTACATGCCTAAATGTCCACCAAAGAGTTATCTTGACTAACAACCAGAGCAGAATGTCTACCAGCTCACAGTGACTTTGATTTTTTGGCTTATTTGAAAGTTCTCTGACTCTGGTGAATTATAATTTTCAAGTATATGTTTTGAGAGTTAGGTGATCAAAATAAATTTCTGTTTACATAGTGAGATCCTCTTCTCTGTCCAACCATAGACTATTAGTATTTCTCAGGGTTTATGCCTCAGCATTTGAACCATACCTTAACTCACTCTTCTTAGGTGATTTAAACGATTAATACCCTGTTTCAATTATCATCTATTTGCTGAAAACCTACAACTCTGCCTCACCCTTTGGAATTTCAGACCCATGTCACAGCTACATTTTGGGTATTTCCTTATGTTTTTATCTTAAATTCAATATATTGAAAACTAAACTCATGATGTTTTTCCTGCCAAGTCTTGCCCCTGTATTGGTCGCCATCTAGGCTGCCATCCTGGAATCCTACTTTATGGATCTTTTGACACCATCCCAGCAAACAAAAATACCAAGTCCTGATTACTAAACTTCAATAAATATATTTTCAAATCTATCTGGTTCTCTCCATTCCATCTGCCAAATCTTTAGTATAGGACAAGATTATATTTACTTTGGATATTGCCACAGCTTTCTGTGTGAGACTCATCCTTTCCTAATCTAAATCTAATTTTTTTCACTCAATTTTCTTTTTATACTTTTAAGGTTTTTATTTTTATTTTTTATTTAACTTTTTAAAGGTAAATTGATACAATAAAATCCATATCTTTACAGTGTACAAGTTGATACATTCTGACATATTTATACATCTGTGAAAACATCACCACCATCAAGAAATAAACATATCCTATCCACAAGTTTTCTTGAGTCCTTTTGTAATCCCTTCTGTCCCATCCACCTCATCAATCCCTAGGCAACCACTAACCTGCCTTATGTCACTATAGATTAGTTTGTATTTTCTAGAATTTTGTAAAAATGGAATCATACATGATATACACTTACTGGTCTGAGTTCTTTGTCATTGCTAATTATTTTGAGATTCATTTATGTTGTTACATATATTAATAGATCATCCTTTTTTGTTACTGAGTAATATTCTATTGTATGGATATACCAGAGTTTGTGTGTCTAGTCACCTGTTGATGGACATTTGGGTTGTTTTAAGTTTTTTGCTATTGTAAAAATAGGGGCTATGAACATTCATGTAGAAGTCTTTGTATGGATATTTGCTTTTATCGCTCCTGGGTAAATTCCTACAACTAGAATTATTGGGTCATAAGGTAGATAAATGTTTAACTTTTTATAAAACTGCCAAATTATTTCTCAGCCATCAGTTAGAATTCCAACAGCTTCATATTCTCCCCAGCACTTGGTATGAAAAGTAATTTTAATTTTAATATTATTATAGTAGTGTCACATTGTTGTCTTAGATTGCACTTTAATGATGTTGAACACCTTTTCATGTGTTTGTCATTGGTACACATTCTTTCTCATAATATCACTTTTGATCTTTTGCCCACTTTTTATTAGGTTTTTGTTTTCTTATTGAGTGTTGAAAGTTCTTTATATGTTCTGGATACAAGTGCTTTAGCAGATATTGGATTTTTAAATATGTTTTTTTCTGCATTAATGGGTTGTTTCATCATTCTACTAACATTTCTCTGAAAGAGCATTTTGCCTAACATAAAGTCACAGAAATTTTCTATGTTTTTTTAGAAATTTTCTAGTTTTAGGTGTTACTTTGATGTCTGTAATCAACTTTGACTTTTTTTATACAAATATATATGGTGCGAGGTATAGATTAAATATGGTTTTTTATTTGCATGTGAATATTTAATTTCTCTAGCCCCATTTATTGAAAGGACTATAGTTTTTCCATTTCTCCTTTATCTTTTGGACCTTCGTAAAAAATCAGTTTTTTCAGCATCACTTGTCAAAAGCCTATTCTTTCTCTGCTGAATTTTTTTTTTACACTTTTGTTGCAAATCAGTTGCCCATATCTGTGTTTCTACTTCTGAACTCTATTCTGTTCTATTTTTATGCCAATTCTAAACTGTCTATATTACCGTAGATTTACTGTAAGTTTTGAGGTCAGTAGCATCATTCCTACCAGTTTATTCATCTTTTTAAAGTTGTTTGGGTTATTCTAAGTCCATTTCATTGTAATATACATTTTTGAATCAGCTTGTCAATTTCTACAAAAATGCACTATGGGATTTTCATGAAATCACATTAAATCTACAGATCAGTTTTTCAATTTTCATCTTAAAAAATTAAATCTCTTGATCTATGAATACCATTTGTATCTTCATTTATTTAGATCCTCTTTAACATCTCTCAGCATTGTTTTATAGTTTTCAATGTAAAGGTCTTACACATCTTTTATTATATTTATCCCTAAGTATTTCATATTTTTGATGTTTTATAAAGGAAATTTAAAAAATTAATTAATGATTTTTTAGTATATAAAAATTCAATTGATTTTTTTATTGATATTGTAAAATACCACACTGCTAAACTTACTTATTCATTCCAGTAGCTTTTTTGTAGGTCCCATAGGATTTCCTACATTGATGATCACGGCACTTTTGAATAAAGACAGTTTAATTGCTCCTTTCTAATCTAGATGTGCTTTATTTCTGTCACATAGTTTTTGCACTGGCTACAACCTCCAGTACAAAGTTGGGTAGAAGTAGGGAGGGAAGACTTCCTGGCCTTGTTTCCAATCTTAATGAGAAAAGTTTTAGCCTTTCATTATTACTTATGATGTTAGCTATAGATTTTTCATAGATGCCCTTTATCAGATTGAGGAAGTTCTCTTCTATTCCTAATTTGCTGAGAGATTATATCAGAAAGGTGTTGGATTTTGTCCATTGCTTTTGTTGCATTTATTGAGACAATCATATTTCTTTTTTGCTTATCAATGTAGTGAATTACATTAATTTTTGAGTGTTAAGTCAACTTTGCATTCCTACGACAAGCCTCATGATGTATTGTTATACTTTTTTACATATTGCTGCATCCAATTTGTAAAGTTTTTGCTAAGATTTTTTACCTATGTTTATGAGAAATATTAGGTAATTTTCTTTCCTCATAGAATGTCTTTATCTGGTTTTGGTATCAGAGTACTACTAGCTTCATAGAATGATTTGAGAAAAGTTGTCTCCTTTTCAGTTGCCTGGTACAGTTTCTGTAGAATTGATATTATTTATTCCTTAAATGTTTGATAGAATTCACCAGTGTAGTAATCTGGTCCTGGAATTTTTCTTTTCTTTCTTTTTTTTGTTTTGTTTTTTGTTTTGTTCTTTTGACCATTTTTATTACATTATTACTTTTTGTAAATTTCAGAGAGGAATCAGTATAAACCCATATGTTTGGATATGTTGTATTCAAGGGACAATCTTTTACGTAGATCTTTATGCTGTGGCCGGAGTGATCTTTCTAAAGTGGAACTTGGACAAAAATCATATCAGCCCACTGTTTAGACAAGGGCCTGCCCTTGTCTACAGTCAAAATTGCTTCCCATACTCTTCATGCTCTGTTCTTTGCTTTCTTCTGTAGCTTTGTGCTTGTGAACTGCCACATGCATGCTCTAATTGTACCCAAACACTTGTAGTTTCACTGTCATGCTTTTATTAATCAGCCATTCTCTCTGCCTGAATGCCTTCTACCCCTGTGACTTAGAGGTGTATCATCAAAGACTCAGTTACAAGTGTGCTTCCTATGTACTCCTTCTATGTGGCACAGGACTTGTACAGGTGCTTGTCTTTCACATTGGCTAAACTAGAAGACTAATTTTTCCCTGATTTATTCCCAGGAGGTACCATGGTACCTGGTATAGAGTAGTCAAACCCATAATTAAAGGTTGACTAATAGGTAAATTTATTTTTATTTTTATAACAACAAAACTGGTAAATGGATAATGATGACATTTTAAAAGGATTCTAGCTCTAGATGGAAAGCTTAAATAATTTTCATATTTCCTCAAACTTACTTTCTAAGGTTACATACCAATGGATACAGTTATGATTTCTAGTTTGACCTATCCTAAAACACCTTTAGTTAATTAGTAATATTTAAAGGTTTTATACAAAAAAATTTGCTAGTGCTTTTTGCAAAGTTTTTTTTTCCTTGTCCCCCTCAACTTGTTTTATTTTTTACAAACACATTGTTAATTAGAGCTCAGAAAACCTGTTCTCATTCACGGATCAAGCTAGTAACTGTGCAGTACACTTCTGGTGTATAACCTTAACCTTTTAAAAACCAAGATGTTAGGAACTATCCAAAAATCAGAGAAGGTAACATGCTTGCCAGTCAGAGTGGAACTGCTCTTCACACATGCTTGAGGAGAAAGAAAACAATAGTGTCAGAAGGCAAGACCAGGACTTATCCATGAAATAACTTCATGACATATTTACTTGAAACAAATCTAATTCTTTAGTATCCTCTGTTTGTTTTGCAACACTAAAATACAAAACAAAGCTGTATTTTTTTTTTTAGCTGAGCCATCCTGCCACCTGTTGGCAGCTCAGCAGCAGCTCAGCTCGGGCCAGGCATCGAACCGCTATTGCTCAGAGCTCAAACTCTTGAGTGAGCTCTTAACCAACTGAGCCACTCAGCTTGCCCTACAAAGCATTATTTTAAAATTGATTCCCAAGTGTTCTTCTTTTCCGTTGTCCAGAATTAGATGCCAATCTATGTAAAAATGCATCTATATTAACCTGTTTCATGGGATTAGTTGAGAAGAACAGAGAATGTAGACATTAACTCTTTTATGTGCTAATGTAATATGACTAGAAAATACGATTTAGTGTATTAAGAGGAAGAAGACACATGAGGTGTCTGTTGGGGTGTAGGTTAGGGTAGGGAGAATGTGGAGAAAGGTACGTACATCAAATTTTACTATGATTGGCTTTTAGCTTTTAGAAGATTTGGGATAAAATCATAAAAGAAAGTGACAATCTTATAAAAAAGAACAAGAATATTTTAGAAAATAAAGACAGGAAGAAATTGGGGTGTGGTGGGGAATGCTTCTCCTTAAAAACATGAAATGTAGGGTTGGTGCAATGGTGTGGGGGGTCTCTTCTAGAGGTAGATCTGTATTGGCCCTTCTGACAACTTAAATAATTTCACAGGTAATTGCTAACAACCATGAAATACCCTTTTAACCTTTTTGTGTGTGTGGAGTTCAGGCTGTTCAAAATGTCTAAGTTAATTAGTATGAAGTATGCTTTTTAGGTGGGGAAGGTGGATGGTCCTAATTAGCCTTGCCTAGTTTATAAGCAAGTTTGGGCATAGAGGTTGGGACCCTTGCTGGAGGCTACCCCACAACTCAGCTGCACAGTATGGATTGAACAAGGTCCCTTGAACCCTGTAGCCTATTTTTCTCCCTCCCTCCCTCCTTTCCTCTATCTCTTTGTTTCTTCTCTAGTTTATCTCTTTTGCACTTTATGGTATGCAATACCAAATATACAAATACCGTGATACTTTTTACTCTTCAGTCGAGCAATCCATTTCATTTTCAGCATTCACCAAAGTCCATTCCAAAGACAGTTGAACAACCTTTTTATTTCATTCTTTTCTTTTTACCCATTAGCTTGACTCAAAATGAATAGTTTTCTTGAAGCTTCTTCACTGTCCTTGTATGTTGGGTGGAGATGGGTGAAATTTTTCTCAAAAACATTTTCTGACTCTGTTTCCTTTCAGTTCTGGGATTCTTAAAAAATCCACTTTGAGTCAATTTGCCATTGAATTCAAATCTGCGCTCCAAATCAGGCCCGCTAACTGATTATCAGTGGCCAACCTTTCTGGTTTAGGTCATTGGGGTTATCTACAATGGCTGTTTGCTCTACCATTTCCACAGGTAAAAGTAGCCATTTGGTTCTAAAGCATAGTTTCTTTTACACATGGAGGTGATATACAGATGGGGATTTCTTCCTCTCTTTGTTTAGATAGTCTCCATTTCTTTAGAGTTGTATTAAGAACTCAGCTGGGTAGAATAGTGCAGAGCGTCCTTGGTGAATAAATGTATGATAGAGTTTGTGTTCTGTGGTTTATAATACGTATCGGGCCACATCAGAGAAAGAGAAGCCATACGGAGTGTAACAGCTTAAACGAAAGGCACCAGAAATTGTCAGAAGTTAACCCAAGGGCAGCACTGAAAGACAGGTGTCGGGTGACGGGGCAGGAGATGGAAGCAAAGCTGAAGGAAGCAATGGTAGAGCACGCACTGGGTCAGAGAACAGTGAACAGTATTCTCAGGAGGAGAAAGACACTTTTAAGCCTTTGCAAAGAATTGCAATAAATATTTCACAAGCTTGCCAAGAAACAGAAGAGGTGGAGAAATTATTTATTATCCAGAGACCTCCATACACTTGCTTTCCTCCTATATGAGGAAAGAAAAAAATTCTCTTTTAGCTTATCTTTACAATATAAAATTTTTTTTCTTTGCTGCAATTAAATTGAACTGAAAAAGGAAGAACCATAAGCTGTCAAAAGGCTCTAATAAATAAATAATGGATGCCAACTTCACTATAGCTTCAGCCCTAAAAATAGGTAAATGATATAAACATTATCTAGCAGTTCAGTAACTCAAAAAATCAAAGTTATTTAACCACTGGCAGATGAATGTAGATTTTTTTTTCTGTTTAGGACCGTGGTAGCTCTAGATATGAATGTTCTCCTCGCTGTTTGAATTTCTATGTTGCCTATTTGACACCTTTCTCCTTTCTTTCACACAGTGGATCATACATTTTAAGCCGGAAAATGGGCATCTAATCATGCCATGGACAGCAGACTGGGGCGGGTGGCTGGCATAATGGCAACCCTCCCGAAGTGACACATAAGCTGAATTTTTGTTAAAAAGAAGTTGGCAAAGGTAGGTGTCCCAGGCAGAGAGAGCAGTGAGGGTGAAGGTAGCAGGTGAGAAGGTGCCTACTGTGCTGCAGGAACTGCACAGGGTTTGGTGTGGGTCTGCATGGTTACAATTCCATGTAGCTGAGTGTCAACACACACAGCAGACAAAATACGTGGGGCTCAGAATGCTGGGGCTCAGAATTTGGCTCTGCTGCTTACTGGCTGTATAACCCTGGACAATTTACTTAGCATATCTAAGCCTCAGTTTACTAATCTGTAAAATGAGAATAATAATAATATCTCCCCTTGTGTGTTATTATGAAAGCTTGCATTTAAAGTGCTCAGAACAGTGCCTGTTGTATCATAAGTTAATTCGTGTATATATTATTTGATTGTAATTAACAAGTCCCAATTTTAGTATTTAATAGTTCACCTCCATAATTAGGCAGGCAGGCATGTTTTGTTAATGGTGATTGTTGCTAAATTACCCTGTTACCGCTGCTTGATGAGCCTCCCAGTTCTCTTGCGTTAGCCCCAGAGATTTCTCTTCTATTCCAATAAGATTAATGTCTGTATTACATTTGTTACTTGTAGACTAATAAAAGAATATTATAGGCTTCACTTTGAAAAGAATTCACAGGCTAGAATCTATAAAAGGCTTTTGTTAGTGTCTCTGTGATGTGGTCCAATTAATTTAGCCGAAGAAGGGGCTCATATTTTATGATTTGCAGCCCTCATAGATTGGGCTATTATTGAGCTTCCTTGATGGCAATAGGCTTTCTCGTGAAGCATTCAGCCCTGATGCTGGGTTGGAATGAGATATGTAACCTCATGGATAGGCTTGCACAGCTAGGAGATTAAGAAGCATCACCTTAAAATCATGCCTGCCTCTGTTAAGAGCAAAAGAGAAATTTTTTCTAGATGCAAATAAAAACTAGAGGTCACATTAAAAATAAAAAAATGAAAAAAAAAAGAGTGGAAATTACATGTAGCTGGCATTCTAGGCCCTTGTGTGGGGCTCCTGAAGGAACAGAGATGTGAACTGAGCTGCCAGGGGCTGCTCATGCTTTGCAAAATTTAATAAAACATAGAAGTTGTTTCTAGCATTGAGCAGTATGGGGTCAACTTTCTATAAAAATCATACCATCATCAATGTTAAACAAAGGTTATAATAATAGTTCCTTCATTTCAGGATTGTTAGGAAGATTAGATGATATAATCCCTGCAATGTGTTTCCCATAGTGCATGGAACTGTGGGAGGGTCCAATAAATGTCACCCTTTACTACCCCTGGTAGTAGGGTACAGGTGACATAGTTTGGTGGTTAAAGAACGTACTGCACTAGTTTGAAATCCAGCTTATTACTGAGAGCTGAGAATCAGTGGGCAATGGATTAGACTCCCTATGCTTCTGTTTCTTTGTCTGCTGAATATACATATGCATTGTTGTCTGTCTCAAAGTGGGGTTTAAGAAATCCATGAGTGAACACATGGAAAGCACATGCAATGACTTCTGACCTCTAGTTGCTAAATGAAATAAGAATTCTTAGCAGCAGCTATTTTATTGCAAAACAATTTATATCTACCTGAAAAACACTTGCTTAATCATAATTTTTAGTTAAATTGATGTTTTTAGGTAAAAGAATTTTTTGGATACTTTACAGATTTGTAAGTTGTTGTTGATACAAATTTTATTTGTATCTACAGAGTAGTCATAGATTCAATATTATTCTATGTTACTAATAATGTTAACTAACTGGTCTGCAATCATTACTGAAACATCTTCTGACCTGCTTTTTGGAAGTATGATTTAGGACTACATTTTTCCTAAGAAAACAGCTCAGTCACTCATCATTATTTCCTCTCCATGGGGATCTTGGCATGTTATAGAAAACAACATTGATTATTTACTGTTTTTACAGTTTTGTTTCATCCGTGGGCAACAGATGGGTTGTGTGCAGGCAATACCAGCCTTAAGAACTAAGGAAATACTTTTTTGTTATTTGTTTGTTTTTGGCATTAAAATGGTCAAGAATGTTAAGTAGGACTTTGAGAAACACTTCTTGAGGCAAATTCTGCCACCCCTTTTCTGCCTGTTTCTAACCCCTCTCAAAAATAAACAAAAATCTGTAGCTGAACTTTATACTGAATCACCACAACATATAATTATAAGATTTCAAAAAGGATTGAAATGAGTACTGAAAGTGAGAAATTTCTATCTTTTCAGTAAACATAGCATCCTTCATGGGACCTGAAGAGATAAGTCTAATCTGTTTAATGGCTGGGAAATCTTTAGAGAAAGAGGCCAGAAGAGATGATTTTGCCAAAGAGAAGCATTCCAGGCAGGGAGCCTCTGGGCTCTAGTTGCTGAGATAATAGGGTAGTCTTTCCCCACTAGCACAGGAGCTGGGACACAGATCTCTAACTTTGATAATAGATGAGGCATGAGGTAGCTGGGCAGAGCCTGAGATACTGGCTCTGCATAGAGCACTGAGCATCTATCACTACATGGGCACTGAGTCTCCAACTTGGATCCTCCCAGACATGCAGGAGGATAGCCAGGGATGAGCCTATGTAGCAAACTAAGAAGGCTGGCAGTGTGGCCTCTGACAGTCATGACTATTTATCCATTATTCATTCAGTCATGCTATGTATTGAGGGACTGCTATAGCTAGACACTATTCTGGATCCTAGATATACAGTGGACAACAAGAGAGGCAAGATTCCTGCCCTCATGCAGCTTCTGGTCTAACAAGATCAGACAGGTAATAAGTAAACAAGCAAATTAGTGGACCAGACACTTTCAGAAGGTGATAAGTACCGTGAAGGGGTATTGATGTGAGGGAGAGTGGCTGGGGAGTTGAAAGTCCTCCATGAGGAGCTTCAGCGAGACCTGAATAAGTAGAAGCAGTCGTTCATCCATCCATAGATCTGGGAGCAGATTATTCTAGAGAGGGGTCAGCACGTGCAGAGCATGAGGCAGAAGCGACCTGGAAGAATGCCAGTGTGGCTGTAGGGAATGAGACGAAAGGCCATCCAAGAGGTAGGCTGGCAAAAGCAGGTCATTCAGGGTTTGCACACTGTGTTTAGGGGCATAGATTAAATTCTAAGTGTGATGAGGTGTCACTTGGGCTTTAAGCAGGAGAGTGATACGACATGATAAACATCTTACAAAGTTTGCTCTGGCTGCTGTAGTCAGACAAGCAAGAGTGGAAGCTGGTCTCACTTTCGGTGGTCGTCCCCATTAAGAGATGATGATTTTCTGGGCAACGGTGGTTTCCATGGAGATGAAGAGAAGAGGACAGATTCAGGATCGATTTTGGAGATAAACCCACAGGACTTGATCAGTGAGATGTGGCAGTAAGAGAAAGAGGGGTCAGAAAAATTTTCTGGTTCTTGTAGAGTACATTGTGATGGCATGTGTTGAGACTGGGTAAAGGGAACAGAGGGAATAGAGAGATTTTTCTGGGGGGAAACAAAGAGTTCTATGTTAGCCACATTAAGTTTGAGATGTCAATAGACAGGTAGGTGGCCATGGATAGAAATAACATTATTATAGTTGGTATTTAAAATGAGGGCACTGGGTAAAGTCCCCTGGCAATTGTCTGCTTTTGAATAGACAATCTCTAAATCAAAACAAGACACTTGAAAAATTTCATATCCATTTTGGTCCCTGTTTTACCATCAAATTTTCAAACAAGTGCTGTCGTCTTTCAAGGTCATTGCTGTTAAATACGCATTTCATTGGATGTTTTTACATCCCCTGTGCCTACCACGCAAAGTCTTTCACTTCAAGTCTGGATCAGGTTCTCCACCTCTAGTTTTGCTTCTGTACTTCAGACACTTAGGCAATGGCAGCTGGCGCTCCATCGTTCCCCTAGGCCACGAGTGTCTTAATGAGGACCCAGAAGAAGCACCTGAAGAGTTCGACAATAATTTATTTGAGCATGAGCAGGAAGGTCCATATTTAGATAATTCTCTCCCCACAGCATCATTATCTCAGAATGCTTCACTGACAGTCTTAGAGATAATAGTATTCAAAATGTAAATAATGAAACAATACATATGGTAATGAAGGAGACTCAGAAAATACAGTAGTAATGAAAAAATAACAAGACAGCGATTCTAATATTGTAAATACACAAGTTTGCATTAGTGACAGATTATCTCTGTAATGCGAAGCTGAAATAATTTAGACGCCAATGTAACAAACACTGAACAGCACAGAAGGTGTCAATCCAGTGCCAGTTAATGCATTTAGAGAATTAGGCATGCTCTTAATAATTAGGAGAGTATGAGACTCTGGAATGAGCAGGTTGCTTAGGGATGGGAGCGGTGGAGCCGCAATGCAGCTGAGGTAAAGAGTATTTCTAGTCAGGAGCACACAGGAGTCAGAGACAGAAAAATATCTTATCGAAAGCCAATGACTTCATTACATTTGCAATAAATGTACAAAAAAAATCACTGAAATCACTTGGTTGAATAGGCTGAAATTTGTGTCCTACAAATAGGAAATGGCTTAACTGTTTTCCAACCTTACTCTTCAAACATGCTTTGTTGGATTTTTTTCCCCCTACCCCTTGGTTGCCTCGCAGGCAGAATTCATATTTTTCCAATATTAGAAGAGTCACATTTGATTAATGAAGACATATTGGGGTAATAAAAGTTTCAGTGTAATAAAAGCAAAATTTCAAATCTCCTATTTAATTCACAGCTGCTTACATTCTGTGGGCTTAGGCCTAGCCTACCACAGAGGGGAAGGCTAGTTTTGCTCTCTCACTCCCTCTTGTTCTTCACTCCAACCCCAAATATTACCCCAGGGTCTTCCAGGGTCATGGGAAGAGAAGGTAGACTAAAGGAAGTCTGGACTTGCTTGGAGCTGTTGGAATTCAACATTGTTACCTCTGTGGGGTAGAGATTCAGATGTTGGCTACTTCTTGGGACACATCTGTATGGTTCCTTGGATGTCCTCTGAGAACTCTGACTTGGGCCACGTTCTCCTGACTCTGTTGACATACATTCCCTGCCCCTATACTGCCCCCACCAGTGTCATGCCTCCAAGCTTCTTATTGCTAGGGTCCCTATAACCTCACAAGCCTCCTTCTTGAGTCAGATGCTATTCACTTCCTAATCTCTGGAACCTATGAATATTACCTTACATGGTAAAAGGGACTTCATAGATGTGAATAAATTAAGGATCTTGATAGGAGGAGAGTAGTCTAAATGATTCAAGTGGATCCACTGTGATCACAAGGATCCTTGTAAGAGGGCAGCAGGAAAGTCAGAGTCATGGAAGATGTAAGGACAGAAGTCGAGGTCAGAGAGGTGAGAAGGTGCCACACTGCTGGCTTTGAGGATGTACGAAGGGACCATGAGTCAAGGAATACAGGCAGTTTCTGTAATATGGGCAGCTTCTAGAAGCTAGAAAAGACAAGGAAACGGATTTTCCCCTAGAGCCTCTAGAAAGTAAGCAGCCCTGCAGGCCTAGTTTAGACTTCTAATCTCCAGAACTCTAAGAGAATAAACCTGTATTGTTTTAAGCCATAAAATGTGTGGAATTCATTATAGGAGCAATAGGAAACTAATACCGGCACCTTCCAGATGACTTGAATTGTGCAGGGCATCCTTTAGGCATGGCCTTGCCAAACGATCAGAGTCCAAGCTGCTCTCTCTCCTCACATTGTGCACAGTGGCTCTGGCCAATCTCCCATCTTCAGAATTCTGAAGACAGGCACCAGTTCCAAGGTGCCCAGTTGCCTCCAAAACTCGAGGGTAGCCTGGCGAACTGTCCAAAGGATTTCCTCACAGTGACATTTGAGCTGCAGCTTGCACATACAACAAAGGGAATGTGCATCTCTTCATGCTCTTCCAATTAGTTTGACTGGTCTCCAGAACCTTCTGTCTTTAGAAGGGGAGAGTATTCTCTACTCCACCCCATGAAGAAAAGAAAAGTTAAAATGTGCCTACAACCTGATACCTACTGTGGCTGGATGAATCTCCCTGGGGTTGCTGCTCTGTTCTTTATAGGTGCTTTGTGGTATTTGGAGGTGAGGACTGATTTGTGTGCACCCTTAATAATTCACAGAGTGTATTTGGCAGCTGCTTTTTATAACGTAAGGCTATTTATTCCCTTTTTTTTTCCTGCTTAGGGCTAAATCTCAAATTCCAAGGTAATAGAAAAAGTTCCATTTAACATGTTGTTGAACAATTTGTATGCTGAGTTCAGGACTCATCTTCTGAATAGAGAGACAGGGTATGTGCCCTAGGATTTGAGAGTTATAGGAGAGTCATTCCTATTTAAAATCTGTATATTTCTGCTTAAAATTCTTCAATAAGGTTCTATTCCTTTGGGCTAACAATCTACATATGACTTTTAAACTGCAACAAAGTGGGATTTTGGATAACTGAGCAAGGGTTTTTCTTTTCTACCACTGTGTTTCCTAAGTTTACTATGGTGATATTTTTCTAGTGTCTAACACATTTCCTGGCACAAAATGGACACTTGGCACATGTTTGTTGAGTAACTGGATGAATAAATGAATCATTATACCCATTCGTGTATGAATAAATAACCTATCAACTCAACTAATAAGCTATCATACGGAGCTGACCTGGGAAGGACCACTTAGAGGAAAGGCTGAATGAAATAGATGTTCTTATAAAGCTGGAGGGAGCCAAGGGCATTGTGAATGTTCGGGAGAATATGCAGGAAGGTGTGAGCCTGTGAAGATGGCCTCTGCCACTCTGGACTTTTCTACTTGTTTCTGCCTCTGGCTGTTACGAATGTTCAAAATTGACAACATATTTATTACACCATTGGTAGAGCAGTACTGGGAAGGCCTTTGGTCAAATAAAGCCCTTTAAACATAGTTGTGTTATTTTCCCTACCAAACAAAAGACCAAACCTGGGCTCTGTCTTGATCTGGGCATCTGGCTATCCAGCCATATGGGAGTCACATCAGTAGAAACTCCATGTATCATTTTAGATTATGGAAATACAACTCTTGGCTGAGCTTCCAGGGACCACTTTGGGTCATTTAGAAGCCTTTATTTGGTTTAGTACATGAGGCCCTTTTTCTGGTAAAAATGAAGCATCATAGATGTTTTACCCATTTATTTGGTTTTACCTTTATTCTATCCTTATTTTACAGTTTTTGACACTGAGACTTTGGATGACTGGATTGAGTTGAAAATAATACTATGAATGTTTCCAACAACCTTTTAGCTAGGTCATTCCAAGTAATCTAACTAGTCAATGTAGACCAAGTTTTTAAATTAAAACCAAAATAATTAAATCAATGTGTAGAAGCCAGATACAGACATAATAGATTATTTTACTTTTGAGATATTTATTTAAGCTATGCTCTGAAGATAGTTTTTCATTATATTTAATACTTAATGTAAAACGTTTTTTTCACTGATTATTTAGTTTTCCATGGGGAAGTTTTTAATATCTGATTATATTGATAATTTAGTGATGAAACCCTGAGTTAAATGATTTCTGTGTGTTTGTACGATAGAAACATAGATTTAATATCTTATTTCATGCCATTCTTTATAAAGTTAGTGAATGATAGCTATAATTTCATATTTTGGTTAGCATACTTGCCTTAGTCCATGTATGCATTACCAATTTTAAATCATTCAAACACAATAAAATAAACTATGCTTACAGTAAAGCTGAATGTAAGAAAAGCTTTCTTTAGAAATGAAAAAGTCCCTTAGTCTTAGATGTCGGAATTATCCTATGAACATCTTTTATAGTGATATTTGGAAGGCACAGATGTATTGGTTAATAGACGCTGATGGATGTTATTACTACAGTGAATGGAATATTGAACTAGTTGAAAATGTATTCAGGAAGTGAATTGTAATGCACAATGTAATGTGCTAAGTTAAAGAATTTTTGAACTTGCCAATTACCCTTGATAGCTACATGTACTATTTAAATGAGATATTATAGCTCTGAATTACTAAATGTTTCATCACACAGGCAAAAAGTAAATAATTAAAGGGGTATTAAATTTGTGTAGCTGTTGTTAATAAATGATTTCTACGTAATAAATTTTAGTGGAGGAAAGTAGAGTGAGGGACTGAGATTAAAATAAAAAAGTCAGACAGTGTGCTCCCTGAGGGAGCTTGGGCTTTGCAGTTGGGCAGATGGCTTTTCTCCTTTGCTTGCCCCTTATTAGCTGTGTGTACTCGGAAATTGATTACTCTCATGCCTTATTTCTTAAACTTTAAAAATAGAGAAAATAATTCTTAACTTCCAGGGCATTTATGAGTTCTAAATAAAATAATGTAAGTAAGTCGCTTAGTGCCTGGCACTATATTTTTGATTCAATAAATAATAATTTCTTTCCTCCCTCTAAAGACACTTTTTAAACATGAGGCTGTCCAATGGAATCATTAAATTATAGAATGTTTAGAGATGTTTGGCTCATTTAGAAATAGCCTAATGCAATTCTTTTTAATTTTGAGATGCAAAATGGGTGTTGGCGACCAGAAATGCTCTTTAAGAAAGTAAAAGCTATTTTTTTTAAAGATTTTTATTGGGGTATTGGGGGGGATGGGAACAGTGCTGGGGAATTGGGGGAAGGGGAACAGACAAGTTGCTGTTGTTTTGTTATTCAGTCTAGTTGAGGAGGACGTTGCTTCACTGGCCCAAGTTGGCACCATCATTGCGCTCTTCCCGGGTGAGACAGATCAGTCACTGGCTTCTGGACCGCCGCTCACTGCGGCTGCTGGCCGCTCACGCTGGCTGCTGGCTACACATGGTAGCCCGTGGCACCCCACTGCCACAGGGGCTGCAGCCTATGCCGTCGCCGGCGACTCACAGCAGCCCAGCTCCAGGTTGAGCTGTTGTTCAGCATCTTAGCTGTAGAGGGCAGTGTCACTGGCCCTCATATGTGGGATCCGAACTGGGGCCCTCTGGTGTCCCAAGCCAGTTCTTAACCATTGCCCCACTCGGCCAGCCCTAAAAGCTATTTTTTATTTCATAAGTTTACAATTTAAAAAATTCACTTTTTTATATGATGCTTTACCTGACTATTTTGCAAAGTGAATTATTTTGGTGTACTTGCAGATAATCATGGAATTCTAACATTTAGACCTGGAAGAGGTCTTCAAATTATTTAGTTCCATTCTTGAGGCTCAGAAAAACTGGATGTTTTGTCCAAGATCACATTGGTACTTTATTTGAGAGAAATAAGCCCAGGGCAGCAAGGTGGAAAGAACAGAGGAAAGTAACATAAGGAAAGGTGACAAACAATGAAACAAAATCACTTTAATGTGTCAGTTACTATCATCAAGTCATGTAGTAGGTGTATTTGCTTGGCGTATTAGACTTTCCTGGAAGTTTTGCAAAGAACTGCACCTTGGATCACTCCATGAAGAGAGAGGAGACATTTATCTGCCTATGTCCATTTTATCACTCATTTCCCAGTGGGGAAATTTACTCCACAGGAAGCTAACACTTACATTTCCAGGTAGTATTATCTAGCACCTTGGTTTCTATTCAGCAGCTGATCCCTAGGGTATGGCATTTCATCTAGTCATGAAGGGGCTATTTGGCATTGATGAGCTGCTGATCAAGAGAAAGACAAAAGGAGGCAGTCAATAGATCCTAAAAAGAAGAACAAGTTTATACCCAATTTACATGCATTATCAGTTGAATCATTACAATCACCTTAGGAGATGGTATTGTTATTGCTTATTGTTGTATCCCAACAATGGCACCCTCTGGAAAGTCAATAAATATTGGACATATGAATGACTGAGTGATTAAATGAATGGATGAATAAAACTCTGTTTCCTGTCTTCCAAACCAAGACACTTCCTATTATATTATAGTCTCCCAGGGCAAATGAATCCTGCATTTGTATTTTGTCAGACTTTGACATGGCAGGTAAGCAAAAGATTTAGTCACATTCACTTGCTAGGTCCATCTCTCTTAAGGGAACATTTGGCCTCTCAGAGAGGTCTTCATTTAGAACTGGACTCTCAAGCTCAAATACCTTCATGGACCAGTCAGATAATATAAATGAATAAATCAAGTATAAAAGCAACAGGTTATGGGCAGCAAATGCCACCTAATGTCATTCACATTTAAATCTTGGCCAAATAAAATGTGTCTGAAGTCAAAGTAGGCTCTCTCCAATTTGCTGTTTATGTCTCACTAATTTTTTCTCTCTTATATTAGTACATATAAAACAGAAAGCCTTTGTTTTTTAAATGATAGTCAATCAAGATCACCTGACATTAACACTGAAAAAGTTTGTGCAATCGCCAAAAGTATCTGTTCTAAAATGTTGCAAAGCCTTATTTAGGACATGTACTGGCATTCCTGGCTAGGCCCCTTTTTATTCACTGGACGTTTGTCGGCACAGACTTGGAGCTTGAGATCTAACCTATTACCACTAAGAGGCATTGGTATGAATATTAGGAATATGTAATGAATCTTAATAATGTTGACTTATTATCCCAGAATGCTCAGTCATACTAATGCGGGTTCACACTGGCACACACATACTGATAATCAAGGAAGGAATGTGTCTTTACCCTCATGTCTGGGCTTCTCTGATAAGTTATTGTGCAGCTGTCATTCAATGCAAATTGGAGTTTGCTGCCTTCTGATACGCTTACTCGAACTAATCAGCAGATTACTTGTGTGGAGGCTGCCCAACTTTAAAGCTATGCTGTCACATTTAGAATACATAATAGAGTCTTGATTTGAATTTATGAAATGCTGAATAGCCTAGTTCAGACTCTTATAAAGTATAGCTTGGTGAGTATGGTTTTCATGTGTAAAAAGGACATTTGCCGGACGTTATAAAGCCTGGAAAATGAACACTACTGTATCATTCTAATAGTGATTACCATTACACAAAATTTGTCATAAAGTGGTTACAGCAATTGAAATATAGGAAAATTATTAATAGAATGTGGTTCCTACTGTCTGGACCAATAAAACCGCTACTGAAAATGCTAAATCTCTCCATTAACAACTAGAGGATTAATTCTAAAATACCTTTTCAGATCCACTTTAAACTACTAAGGCTTCATTAGAGAATGTCTTTATTCAGACTGGTGGCTTTAGTGTTAGTTCTTTGATGATGAGTCAAACTATTGACAAAAAAGCAACACAGTTCTGAATAAATAACATCAAGAGAAAAAATTTAATAAGTATAATTGGAAAATATCTTGGTGAAATTTGGAATGAACTGGAGATAAAAACAATTAGACTTCATAATAAATATTAGTAAAAATAGACACTAATTATTGGATCAGATCAGTGATAAGCACTGGACTTATTCTGTTAAGTCAGCCTCATCTTGGCTCTGCAAGGAAATTATTCTTTTTCTTAGATGAATGAGAAAATTGAGATTCATAGATGGTGTTTTCTCAGCTAGTAAGTGGTAAAGTTGGCATTTACACCTATACCTGCTAGACTCCAAAATCTTTGTTCTTGGCCCCATCCATAATCTCTAGGCTATCTTGGGACAGGTTGAGAACAATGAACAGAGAAATCTGAAGTAAGGCTTTGAAGAGTACAATTGTTTTTTCAGACTGCTGTTTACATGCTACAGCTTGATGTTAAAAGAAAATATGTGTTTTTAAAACTTAAAAAAAAAATGCCTCTGTGCTCCTGGGTTTTCAATAAGGATCTTCTTCTAAAACAATTTAGCTAAAACCAGAAAGTTGTTCAATACAATCCCTGAAGGCAAATGCTGAATTTACAATACTGACTCACGTACACTAAAACGTATGTTCTAGCACAGGGGTGGGCAAACTTTTGAGATGGAAGAGCCGCCAGGGGTCAGCAAACTGCCGCTCGCGAGCCACATGTGGCTCTCTGTAGTACACGTGGCTCTGAAGTAAAATTGAAAATGCAAATAAAACTATCATAGTTTCATTTATAAATGTTTTAAAAGATATTACTCACATAATGGTGATTATTTAAAAATGTATTTATGGCACTCGAATAATTTTTAAATTGTTAGTGACAGGATTGGCTCTTTCAGGGGTCAGCAAACTTTTGAGACGGAACGTACCCAAGGAGCCGCATGTGGCTAGTGAGCTGCAGTTTGCCGACCTCTGTATTAGCAGATATCAACTGTCCCTAAGAACCAGATTTTGGATCTCTTAAGAAAGAGGTTCAGTTTGTCTGTGTGGATATCTTATAGTAAGTTACCACCATATAGCAACAATATTTACTTTTTGTGTCTGCACTTACTAAGGGGCAATTCTCACTACTCTGGTTTCAATGGCTTTTAAACAGCCAGTGTAGCTGGAGAGTATATTGACACATTTATGCTGCTTATTATAAATTTAAATGTATGTGTGTCAGAATAAAGGAAGGCAGGTAGAGATTTATGAGAAAACTTTTTTTTAGACAACATACGGTCTTCACATTTTTTGGATCATCCCATTGGGTGACTTTTGAATAGTAAAAGAGAGAAATTAGTATTTTTTGAAATATGGAAGTCAGTGTTATTCAGATACCAAGGTAGGCAGGTGGCCATTGCCAAAAGCCACCTTTAGCCTTGCTAGTACAGCTCATCTTTATATCTTGGCTATATTAGTTTTCTATTGCTGCATAACAAGTTTCCATACACTTACCAGATTAAAACAACACCCATTTATTAGCTCATAGTTGTTTTAATGTCAGAAGCCCAGCATGGCGAGGCTGAGTTCTCTATGCAGGGTCTCACAAGGCCAAAATCAAGGTGTTGGCAGAGCTGAGTTCTTGTTCTGAGCTTTCAGGGGTAAAATCTGCTTTCAAGCTTATTCTTATTGGCAGAATTAAGTTCCCTGTGGATATTGGAATGAGGTCCTTATTTCCTTGCTGGCTGTCAGCCGAGGGCTAGTCTCAGCATCTAGAGACATCTATCAGGTCCTTTCCATGTAGCCAGGAACCTTGTTTCACCTCTTTCTCATGCCTGGAAACTATCTGACTTCCTCCTCCACTGCTCACTGCTCCTGAGAGAAAAGTCTGCTTTTAAGGGCTCATGTGATTAGGCGAAGCCCACCTAGCCAGAAACTTGGATATATAGGAAGGACTACAGAGTGGTGGAAATGGTAAGTGTGCGGATAAATATAGAAAACTATGTAAATTTAAAACATTTTTTAACAAGCAACTGACTATTTAAAGCAAAGATAATTACAATTTATTTGGGGTTATATAATTAATGTAAAGTAATATATGTGACAACAATAACACAAAGGATGGAAGGGAGTAAATTAAGTTGTAATATTCCAAGTTTCTCACATTATACTTGAAGTGGTATAGTATTAAATAAATGAGTTAAGAATGCATACTGTCATCATGAGACTATCCATGAAAACATTAAGACAATATAGCTAAGGAGCCAATAGAAGTGATAAAAATGATTAATAAAAAGATTGATCCAAAGAAAAGAAAAGGAAAGGGGAACAAAGAAACAAAGAAAAGATAGAACATATAGAAAACAAATATCATAATGGTAGACTTAAGCACAACTTAAAATATTATAATTAAGAAGCGATAATTTAAAATTTCAGAATCAATAACCATATTCCATATAAATGGTTCTAAAACTGAAAAGGCACAGATTATTAGAGGGGATTTTTTTTAAAGCAAAACCTAGTCATATGTTACTTACAAGGTAAGTAATGAAACATTTAAAAATGAAAAATGTATTTCATGCAAATACTAGTCTCAAGAAAGCTTTTATGGCTGTATCAATGTCAGACAAGTTAGGTATTAATATAAAGAATATTACAAGAGTTTAAGTGGGGCATTGAATAATGAAAGAGTCAATTCATCAAGAATATGTAATGGTCCTAACTGCTTAATGATAACAGAGCTTCAAAGTACCTGAAGCAAAAATTGGCAGAATTAAAGGAAAAAACAGACAAATATTGGAAATTTTAACATCACTCTATCAGCAATTAATAGAATAAATAGATAATAACACAATAAAAATGAAGGTTTCAACAATATACTACAAATTAATGTAATTGCTATCTGTAGAACACTGTTCCCAATAATGGCAGAATACATATTTATCTTTCTAAATTCATGTGGACTATTTACCTAGATAGACCATAGGATGGAACATATAACGAATCTTAATAATTAAAATAATGGAAATGGTACAAAATGTGTTCTATGACCAGAAGTAAATTAGGAATCAATAACAACGATGTATTAGAAAATCCTAAAACATTTGCAAATTAAGTAACACATTATAAAATAAGCAATAAATCAAAGAAAAAAAAGCAAGTGAAATTAGAAAATATTTTAAACTGCATGATAATTAAAAACCAACATATCCAATATGTGGAACAAATCTATAGCAGAACTTTGAGAGAATTTTATATCTTTAAATGCTTACATTAAAAAAGAAGAAAGGTTCAAGTTAAGAAGCTAAGAACTAGAGTAAATTAAGCCCAAATAAATAGAAAGAAGGATAATAAGTGAGAAATTAATGAAAAACAGGCTAAAGAGAAAAATCAATAAAGCTAATTGTTACTTCTTTGATGTGATGATGATGATGGTGGTGAAAGAGAGAGAAAGAAAACAGGAGAGGAACAAAGAGGAGAGGGGGGAAATTAAAGTAGTCCCCTCTTATCCACGGTTTTGCTTTCCATGGTTTCAGTTACTCATGGTCAACTGCGATCTGAAAATATTAAATGGAAAAATTCCAGAAATAAATCATGTGTTAAGTTGAACACCATTCTGAGCAGTGTGATGAAATCTTGCACCATCCCGCTCAATCCTGCTCGGGACATGATTCTTCCCTTTGTCTAGTGACTCCACACTGCATACACTCCCCACCCATTAGTCAACATAGTAGCTATCTCAGTTGTTAGATCAACTGCCATGGTATCACAGTGCTTGTGTTCAAGTAACCCTTATTTTATAATACTTAATATTGGCCCCAAAGTGCAAATACAATGATGTGGCGATTCCGATATTCCAAAGAGAAGTTGTAAAGCTCTTTATTTAAGTGAATATATATATATATATATATATATATATATATATATATATATATATATACACCATATATAGGGTTTGGTACTAGCCATGNTATTCACTGGACGTTTGTCGGCACAGACTTGGAGCTTGAGATCTAACCTATTACCACTAAGAGGCATTGGTATGAATATTAGGAATATGTAATGAATCTTAATAATGTTGACTTATTATCCCAGAATGCTCAGTCATACTAATGCGGGTTCACACTGGCACACACATACTGATAATCAAGGAAGGAATGTGTCTTTACCCTCATGTCTGGGCTTCTCTGATAAGTTATTGTGCAGCTGTCATTCAATGCAAATTGGAGTTTGCTGCCTTCTGATACGCTTACTCGAACTAATCAGCAGATTACTTGTGTGGAGGCTGCCCAACTTTAAAGCTATGCTGTCACATTTAGAATACATAATAGAGTCTTGATTTGAATTTATGAAATGCTGAATAGCCTAGTTCAGACTCTTATAAAGTATAGCTTGGTGAGTATGGTTTTCATGTGTAAAAAGGACATTTGCCGGACGTTATAAAGCCTGGAAAATGAACACTACTGTATCATTCTAATAGTGATTACCATTACACAAAATTTGTCATAAAGTGGTTACAGCAATTGAAATATAGGAAAATTATTAATAGAATGTGGTTCCTACTGTCTGGACCAATAAAACCGCTACTGAAAATGCTAAATCTCTCCATTAACAACTAGAGGATTAATTCTAAAATACCTTTTCAGATCCACTTTAAACTACTAAGGCTTCATTAGAGAATGTCTTTATTCAGACTGGTGGCTTTAGTGTTAGTTCTTTGATGATGAGTCAAACTATTGACAAAAAAGCAACACAGTTCTGAATAAATAACATCAAGAGAAAAAATTTAATAAGTATAATTGGAAAATATCTTGGTGAAATTTGGAATGAACTGGAGATAAAAACAATTAGACTTCATAATAAATATTAGTAAAAATAGACACTAATTATTGGATCAGATCAGTGATAAGCACTGGACTTATTCTGTTAAGTCAGCCTCATCTTGGCTCTGCAAGGAAATTATTCTTTTTCTTAGATGAATGAGAAAATTGAGATTCATAGATGGTGTTTTCTCAGCTAGTAAGTGGTAAAGTTGGCATTTACACCTATACCTGCTAGACTCCAAAATCTTTGTTCTTGGCCCCATCCATAATCTCTAGGCTATCTTGGGACAGGTTGAGAACAATGAACAGAGAAATCTGAAGTAAGGCTTTGAAGAGTACAATTGTTTTTTCAGACTGCTGTTTACATGCTACAGCTTGATGTTAAAAGAAAATATGTGTTTTTAAAACTTAAAAAAAAAATGCCTCTGTGCTCCTGGGTTTTCAATAAGGATCTTCTTCTAAAACAATTTAGCTAAAACCAGAAAGTTGTTCAATACAATCCCTGAAGGCAAATGCTGAATTTACAATACTGACTCACGTACACTAAAACGTATGTTCTAGCACAGGGGTGGGCAAACTTTTGAGATGGAAGAGCCGCCAGGGGTCAGCAAACTGCCGCTCGCGAGCCACATGTGGCTCTCTGTAGTACACGTGGCTCTGAAGTAAAATTGAAAATGCAAATAAAACTATCATAGTTTCATTTATAAATGTTTTAAAAGATATTACTCACATAATGGTGATTATTTAAAAATGTATTTATGGCACTCGAATAATTTTTAAATTGTTAGTGACAGGATTGGCTCTTTCAGGGGTCAGCAAACTTTTGAGACGGAACGTACCCAAGGAGCCGCATGTGGCTAGTGAGCTGCAGTTTGCCGACCTCTGTATTAGCAGATATCAACTGTCCCTAAGAACCAGATTTTGGATCTCTTAAGAAAGAGGTTCAGTTTGTCTGTGTGGATATCTTATAGTAAGTTACCACCATATAGCAACAATATTTACTTTTTGTGTCTGCACTTACTAAGGGGCAATTCTCACTACTCTGGTTTCAATGGCTTTTAAACAGCCAGTGTAGCTGGAGAGTATATTGACACATTTATGCTGCTTATTATAAATTTAAATGTATGTGTGTCAGAATAAAGGAAGGCAGGTAGAGATTTATGAGAAAACTTTTTTTTAGACAACATACGGTCTTCACATTTTTTGGATCATCCCATTGGGTGACTTTTGAATAGTAAAAGAGAGAAATTAGTATTTTTTGAAATATGGAAGTCAGTGTTATTCAGATACCAAGGTAGGCAGGTGGCCATTGCCAAAAGCCACCTTTAGCCTTGCTAGTACAGCTCATCTTTATATCTTGGCTATATTAGTTTTCTATTGCTGCATAACAAGTTTCCATACACTTACCAGATTAAAACAACACCCATTTATTAGCTCATAGTTGTTTTAATGTCAGAAGCCCAGCATGGCGAGGCTGAGTTCTCTATGCAGGGTCTCACAAGGCCAAAATCAAGGTGTTGGCAGAGCTGAGTTCTTGTTCTGAGCTTTCAGGGGTAAAATCTGCTTTCAAGCTTATTCTTATTGGCAGAATTAAGTTCCCTGTGGATATTGGAATGAGGTCCTTATTTCCTTGCTGGCTGTCAGCCGAGGGCTAGTCTCAGCATCTAGAGACATCTATCAGGTCCTTTCCATGTAGCCAGGAACCTTGTTTCACCTCTTTCTCATGCCTGGAAACTATCTGACTTCCTCCTCCACTGCTCACTGCTCCTGAGAGAAAAGTCTGCTTTTAAGGGCTCATGTGATTAGGCGAAGCCCACCTAGCCAGAAACTTGGATATATAGGAAGGACTACAGAGTGGTGGAAATGGTAAGTGTGCGGATAAATATAGAAAACTATGTAAATTTAAAACATTTTTTAACAAGCAACTGACTATTTAAAGCAAAGATAATTACAATTTATTTGGGGTTATATAATTAATGTAAAGTAATATATGTGACAACAATAACACAAAGGATGGAAGGGAGTAAATTAAGTTGTAATATTCCAAGTTTCTCACATTATACTTGAAGTGGTATAGTATTAAATAAATGAGTTAAGAATGCATACTGTCATCATGAGACTATCCATGAAAACATTAAGACAATATAGCTAAGGAGCCAATAGAAGTGATAAAAATGATTAATAAAAAGATTGATCCAAAGAAAAGAAAAGGAAAGGGGAACAAAGAAACAAAGAAAAGATAGAACATATAGAAAACAAATATCATAATGGTAGACTTAAGCACAACTTAAAATATTATAATTAAGAAGCGATAATTTAAAATTTCAGAATCAATAACCATATTCCATATAAATGGTTCTAAAACTGAAAAGGCACAGATTATTAGAGGGGATTTTTTTTAAAGCAAAACCTAGTCATATGTTACTTACAAGGTAAGTAATGAAACATTTAAAAATGAAAAATGTATTTCATGCAAATACTAGTCTCAAGAAAGCTTTTATGGCTGTATCAATGTCAGACAAGTTAGGTATTAATATAAAGAATATTACAAGAGTTTAAGTGGGGCATTGAATAATGAAAGAGTCAATTCATCAAGAATATGTAATGGTCCTAACTGCTTAATGATAACAGAGCTTCAAAGTACCTGAAGCAAAAATTGGCAGAATTAAAGGAAAAAACAGACAAATATTGGAAATTTTAACATCACTCTATCAGCAATTAATAGAATAAATAGATAATAACACAATAAAAATGAAGGTTTCAACAATATACTACAAATTAATGTAATTGCTATCTGTAGAACACTGTTCCCAATAATGGCAGAATACATATTTATCTTTCTAAATTCATGTGGACTATTTACCTAGATAGACCATAGGATGGAACATATAACGAATCTTAATAATTAAAATAATGGAAATGGTACAAAATGTGTTCTATGACCAGAAGTAAATTAGGAATCAATAACAACGATGTATTAGAAAATCCTAAAACATTTGCAAATTAAGTAACACATTATAAAATAAGCAATAAATCAAAGAAAAAAAAGCAAGTGAAATTAGAAAATATTTTAAACTGCATGATAATTAAAAACCAACATATCCAATATGTGGAACAAATCTATAGCAGAACTTTGAGAGAATTTTATATCTTTAAATGCTTACATTAAAAAAGAAGAAAGGTTCAAGTTAAGAAGCTAAGAACTAGAGTAAATTAAGCCCAAATAAATAGAAAGAAGGATAATAAGTGAGAAATTAATGAAAAACAGGCTAAAGAGAAAAATCAATAAAGCTAATTGTTACTTCTTTGATGTGATGATGATGATGGTGGTGAAAGAGAGAGAAAGAAAACAGGAGAGGAACAAAGAGGAGAGGGGGGAAATTAAAGTAGTCCCCTCTTATCCACGGTTTTGCTTTCCATGGTTTCAGTTACTCATGGTCAACTGCGATCTGAAAATATTAAATGGAAAAATTCCAGAAATAAATCATGTGTTAAGTTGAACACCATTCTGAGCAGTGTGATGAAATCTTGCACCATCCCGCTCAATCCTGCTCGGGACATGATTCTTCCCTTTGTCTAGTGACTCCACACTGCATACACTCCCCACCCATTAGTCAACATAGTAGCTATCTCAGTTGTTAGATCAACTGCCATGGTATCACAGTGCTTGTGTTCAAGTAACCCTTATTTTATAATACTTAATATTGGCCCCAAAGTGCAAATACAATGATGTGGCGATTCCGATATTCCAAAGAGAAGTTGTAAAGCTCTTTATTTAAGTGAATATATATATGTATATATATATATATATATATATATATATATATATATGCACCATATATAGGGTTTGGTACTAGCCATGGTTGCAGGCATCCACTGGGGGTCTTAGAACATGTCCCTGGTGGATAAGGGGAGCCTACTGTAACTAAAAGTATTAGGAATGGAAGATCCTACAAGGATGAAAAAAGATCTTATAAGAATGAAAAGTTTGACAATGAAATATTATGAAGAACTTGATGCAATGTTTACATTCCTAGAAAAATCACAATATACCTTAACTGACACAGAGAAAGAAAAAAAAAAGGAAATACTGGTAGCCTTATATTTCTTTTAAAAATGTAATGTGTAGTTAAAGATTTTTTTTTCTACAAAGAAAACTCCAGCCCCAAATGGCTTCACTAGAAAATTCTGCCAAACATTAAAGGAAGACATAATACAAATCTTATCCAAATCCTTTGATAAACTGTAGGAGGCGAGAATACATTCTAACTCACTTTATGAAACCAGTCTAAACTTAATACCATAAACTACATGACAAAAACATTACAAGAAAATAAAATTACAGTCCACAAATTGATTGTATTTCCAGATGTGAAATATCACCAGCCAAGAAAGTAACTTTTACTCATGACAAGTAGTACTTATTCGAAAGTCAATGTTACTTGTTATTGCAGAAAGGCATCTCATTGGTGAATTCAGCTCAGTGAATTTTCTTCCCTTGTTGATTAATGATTTGTCTCCTCAAGGACTGTTTTTTTGTGTGTGGAAAAAGTAGGCACTGGAAGGTCAAATCGTGTGTGTGTTTGTGTAGGAGTGTCATGGATTAGGACTGCAAGTGCCTTATTTAGAACAAGTTGACTATAAGAAGGATAGTAGTAGTACCCTAAAATGGTGACATTGAAAGTTCTTTCTCTTTTTGGGCTGGGTTTACAATATATTGGAATTGTATAGTAATTTCTGTAGTATTTTTATGTGAATGTTCATTCTTTGTTGGTTCGTGTATTGCCAAAATACAATAATACCGAAAGTCCAAAAAGCAAGGTCTCTGTGAAGCATTGGAGAATTTCAAGGATCACAGAAAATTTGAATTTAATACATTCTGAGCATTGTTCCCTTTTTAAAAATAAACCTGTTTTTTAGAGCAATTTTAAGTTCACAGCAAAACTGAGCAGAATGTACAGAGTTCTCACATACTGCCTGCCCCCACACATTCGTAGTCTCACCTATTATCACCATCCTCCACCTGAGGATGGGACTGACATTGCTTATAATTGATGAATCTACACTGACACATCATTATTGCCCAATGTTCATATTTTACACTAATGTTTCCTCTCAGTGTTGTATGTTTATAAATTTGGACAAATGTATAATGATGTGTACCTACTGTTTTGGTATCATGTGGAATATTTTCACTTCCCTAAAAATCTTCTGTGCTCTGCCTATTCATCCCTTCCTCTCTCCAACCCCTGAAAACCATGAATCTTTTTGACTGTCTCCATAGTTTTGCCTCTTCCAGAATGTCATATAGTTAGAATCATACAGTATATGTAGCTATTTCAGATGGCACCTTTTACCTAGTAGTATGTATTTAAGGCGTTTCTAGATTTTTTCATAGCTTGACAGCTCATTTCACTATGAATAATCTTCCATTATCTGGATATATTACAGTTTATTTACCTATTTACCTACTGAAGGACATCTTTGGCTGCTTCCAAGTTTTAGCAGTTATAATGTAGATGCTATAAACATCCATGTGCATGTTTTGTGTGAACTTAAGTTTTCAACTCCTTTGGGTAAATATAAGGAGCATAATTTCTGGGTCATATGTTAAAACTATATTTAGTTTTGGGTTTTTTTTAGGATTTTTATTGGGGAATTGGGGGAGGGGAACAGCCCTGGGGAATTGGGGGAAGGGGAACAGGCAAGTTGCTGTCCTTTTGTTCTTCAGTCTAGCTGTGGAGGACGTTGCTTCACTGGCCCAAGTTGGCACCATCATTGAGCTCTTCCCGGGCGAGGCACATCAGTCACCGGCTTCTGGACGGCCGCTCACTGCGGCTGCTGGCCGCTCTCGCTGGCTGCTGGCTACATACAGTAGCCCATGACAACCCACTGCATCAGGGGCTGCAGCCTATGCGGTTGCGGGCAACTCACCGCATCCCAGCTCCAGGTTGAGCTGTTGTTCAGCATCTTAGCTGTAGAGGGCAGTATCACTGACCCTCATATGTGGGATCTGAACTGGGGCCCTCTAGCATCCCAAGCCAGCTCTTAACCAACGCGCCACTTGGCCGGCCCTATATTTAGTTTTTTAACAAGCTGCCAAATTGTCTTCCAAAATGACTCTACCATGTTGCATTCCCATCATCAATGAATGTGATTTCCTGTTGGTCTATATCTTGCCAGAATGTTATCTGCTCTTTTATCAGATATGTCTTTTGCAAATATTTTCTCCCACTCTGTGGTTTGTCTTTTCATTCTGTTGACAGTGTCTTTAACAGAGAAGAAGAAATTTTTAATTTTAATGAAGTCCAGTTTATCAATTCTATTGATCATGGATTGTGTCTTTGGTGTCGTATTTAAAAAATAATTGCCAAGCCCAAAGTCTTCTGTATTTTCTCCCATGTTATCTTCTAGGAGCTTTATAGTTTTGTGTGTTACATTTAAGTCTGTGATCCATTCTGAGTTAATTATTGTAAAGGGAGGAAAGTGTGCGTCTAATTTATTTTTTGCATGTACATGTCCAGTTTCATCACCATTTTTTGAAAAGACTATCTTTGCTCCATTTTACTGTCTTTGATCATTTGTCAAAGATCAGTTAACTATATTTATGCAGATCTGTTTCTGGAATGTCTATTTTGTGTATTCTTTTTGTGTATTCTTTTGTCAATACCACACTCTCTTGATTTCTGTAGCTTTAGATTGTCTTGATGTCAGCTAGTGTGTGTTGGCTATTAAGTTTCTTTGACTCTTCATATACATTTTAGAATCAACTTGTCAATATTCACAAAATAATTTGCTGAGATTTCGACTGAGGTTGAGTTGAATCTAGATCAAGTTGGGAAGAACTGACATCTTGACAATACTGAGTCTTCCTATTCCATGAACACTGAATGTATGTCCATTTATTTAGTTATTTGATTTTGTTTATCAGAGTTTTATAGTTCTCTTCATATAGATCTTGTATGTGTATGTATATATGTGTGTTTACATATACATACCTAAGTAGTTCATTTTTGTGGATGTTAATGTAATGGTATTTCATTTTAAATTTAAAATTCCACTCATTCAATGCTGGCATGCAGAAAAGCAATTGCCTTTTTTTGTATTAACCTTGTATACTGTGACCTTGCTATAATCCCTTGTTAGTTCCAGGAGGCATTTTATGCTGTTGGCGGTGGCTCTTTTGCATTTCTACTTAGCCAACCATGTCATCTGTGAACAAAGACAGTTTCATTTTTTCCTTCCCAACCTGTATGCTTTTTATTTAAGTTTTTGGTCTTATTTCATTAACTAGGGTTTCCAAAATGATACTGAAAAGGAGTGGTGAGAGAGAACACATTTGCCTTGGTCTTCATCTTAGAGGGAACACTTCTAGGCTCTCTCCGTTAAGTATAATCTTAGCTATAGGTTTTTTGTAGACATTCTTTATCAAATTGAGGAAGTGTTCCTTTACCCCTACTTTGCTGAGAGATTTTATCATGAATAGGTGTTGAATTTCTTTTAAATGCTTTTTCTTTTGATCTATTGATAAGATCATGCTATTTTTCTTGTTTAGTTTGTTGATGTAATGGATTATATTAATTGATTTTTGAACATTGAACCAGCCTGCATATCTGGAATAAATATCACAGGGTTATGGTGTGTAATTATTTTTATATATTGTTGGATTTAAGTTGCTAATATTTTGTTTAGGATTTTTACATCTGTGTTTATGAGAAATATTGGTCTGTAGTTTTCTTTTCTAGTAATGTCTTTGTCTGCTTTTGGTATTAAAGTAATGCTGGTCCATAGAATGAGTTATAAATTATTCCCTCTGCTTCTATCTTCTCAAAAAGATTTTAGGGAATTGGTTTAATTTCTTTCCTTAAATGTTTGGTAGAATTCACCTGTGAACCTATTTGTGCCTTGTGCTTTTTATTCTAGAAGGTTATTAATTAATGATTCTATTTCTTTAATAGCTATAGGACTGTTCAGATTGTCTATTTCTTTTTGTGTGAGTTTTGGCAGATTGTATCTTTTAAAGAATTGGTCCATTTCATCTAGGTTATCAAATTTGTGGACATGGAGTTGTTCATAGTAGCATGTTCCTCTTTAAGTAATTATTATTTGTGTGTATACTGCAGTAATTTATAATTAATTGTTAATAATCTTAAATAACATGATTAGAGAATGGGTGTCAATAAACCAACATTCCTATTCATAAAGAATACCTAGAAGATTTTTCATGAACTTGGACTGCATATCACTGTGAATTTGTGATCTCTGCATATATTTACCTTATCACTAGTTATGCTCATTTATTCATTCATTTATACTTTAAAGAATAAGCATCTTAGAAGGCCAAGCTATATTCTAAGGTTCAGGGAATCTGTGATAAGTACCACTGAGTTAGCATAATCTACTAAATATAGATTATTCATTAGAAGAAATCAGTATTTTTACCTTTGGGCCAAAATGTACATTTGTATTTTTCAAGCAAGTTCAGTATAGCCTCTCCTGGATGAAACTGTTGTGTTTCTTTAAAAAAATATTTATATAGCACTAAAAAATGAAAACGTTTTGATGTCAAACTATATTGCATGATTACTTTATTTGAGCCATAAGTCAAAACCCCAACACATATGTATGGAAGAGGAGTTTTCCTTGAAGGGAATGGAAAATTGTTAGCCTTGGATCAGGAAATAAAGACCTCATGCTGCCCTTGCACTGAAGGGAGAAAAATCATTTCTTTTCTCTTGGAGTCTTGGAGGTAGATTGGCCCAGATTCGAAGCCTTGAGGTACCTGGGACATTTCTAGTGATAGAGCGTGGGGAGGGTGATGGAGGTGGTCAGCACACGAAATGAGGTTGGAAACATAAGAACAGCTGGCCAGTAAGAGTCCCTAGAATGGATCTGAGCTTGACAGGAGTTTCAGGCTAATTGATTACCCTTGAACTTTCTATAAGGTTTTTTTTTGTTTAATTTTTGTTATTTTGTTTTGTTTAATTAAAGTTTATTGGGGTGACAATTGTTGGCAAAGTTACATAAGTTTCAGTGTACAATTCTGTAATACATCATCTATATATCACATTGGATGTTTACCACCCAGAGTCAGTTCCCTTCCATTGCCATATATTTGATCCCTTTTACCCTCATCTACTCACCCCCAGCCCTTACCCTCTGAACCAAGGTCTGGTTGAAAGTTACAGCCCAGTCTTTCCTATGCTGAAGGTATTTTAGAGGAGAGTTGGTTCATATTTGGAGAAATAGATAATAAGGTAGCATTGTTTCCTCTCCTCTCATTTATTTTCAATATTACCCACTACTTATGCCCCATATATATAATGGAGCCCAGCAGAGAGCTTGTGAGGGTCACCTGAGGCAATGGGGTGGCAAGTTAAGGAGGCTAGATGGAAAAATCTGATGGACTCATGAGAGAAGACAGTGCCTTGAAACCTCTAATAAATAGCTGGGGAAAACATCAGAGGGAGCTAATTTCAGGCATAAATGCAGAGAAGACTTGTGACATGTAACTTAGATTATACATGCAAATGTAGAAACTCAAGGAGTATCTGAACAGTGTCGCTGGCACTAAAAACACCATCACTGTGAATTCTGCTTAGTGAGTTATTACTTGGATAAGTGTGGTTAGGAGATGGGCAAGTCTGCATATAATCTTTTATGGTGTTTCACTTCTGCCGTCTTTGTCTTTCTTTTCCTAAAGTATTATAATTAAAAATATATATCGTTAATTGTTTGCCTTCCATCCCCTATTTACCAAATTGAGGATTGATATTTATAGAGAAAGAAACACAAAATAAAAGAACAAAGAACTTAATTGTGGCCTTCTTTCCTTCCTTCCTTCCTTCCTTCCTTCCTTCCTTCCTTCCTTCCTTCCTTCCTTCCTCCTTTCCTTCCTTTCAGACTTGTTTTCTCTCTCTCTCTTACTATCTTCCTTAGAAGAAACTTTCCACGTATTAAGCACGTACCATATGCCGAGGACTTCCATATACATTTATCAAGTGCTGACAGCAGGTTAATATAACATGGCATAGTGTTTAATGGCCTGTACTTAGCAGTCAGCTTGATGGAGTTGAAATCCAGGCTCCACCCATATTAACCACTGTTGATTATGGCACAGAGAATGCTACATTCAAGTTTTATTTTGGACAAACAGAAAGACTACACTTATTGCAACTAGATGGTATACTGTGACTAATTTTTAGCTAATAGAATGTCAGCAGGAGGTATGTGTATGGGATCTCTGCCACTGCACTTGGAAGAAAGCTGCCCAGGAGAGCTGCTTACAATAGACTAGTGTCACACAGAGAACTAGATTCTGTATGAGAGAGAAATTCACTTTTATTGTATGAAGCCACTGAAGTTTTGAAATTATTTTGACTTTAATTAATACCAATTACTTTGACTAATACCCTGCCTTGACAAATTCCTCAACAACTCTAAGTTTGAGTTTTCTCATTTGTAAAATGGAGGTAAAATTAACACCTACTTCATAGAGTGATCACAAATATTAAATGAGGTATAGCCACAATTGTCTTAATTACAATAATTTTATGAAACAAAACTTTTATGTTCGGTTTTATAAATTGGAAAACAAAGACATAGAAATAGGCAGATTGTGTTAGTCGAGATTCTTTTGTTGCTTGTTTAAGCAAATAGGTAACATTTTGGTCTTAATTGCTACGAATTTCAACAGGTGAACCTGGTTTTCAAGCATACCTAGATCTAGGTATTTACATAATGTTATAAGAGCTCTCTATTGCTCTCTTTATATGTTCACCCTCAGTCCTGCTTTCCTTTGGTGACGTCACTCGCACATGTACTCTGGCCAGTGGCAAAACTAGCTACTATCAACTTAGCAACTATATCATCCATAAAGAACATTCTTTTGGCCTTGCCTGGGTCACATGCTGATCCTTGGACCTGTCACTGCCCTGCAGGGAATGGCCTACAGGCAATGGCCATCCTGGCCTTGCACTCAATCTGTGGCAGGGAAAGTTGGAATTTAAAATGTGCAGCCCCACCAAGACTGCGCGCTATCAGGGTGGGAAGACTTTCCAAAGGAAAATGAAGGCTGTGATTTAAAGACAAGGCATGCAGGCAAAAGCAATTGATGTCCATTGTAAAAGCTGTCAAAAGCCGACAAATCATAGTAAGGATTTCAACCTAGGTTTATGTGATTCTAAGACCATGCTACCACAAACAGACATTTCGGTTGGTGACAGACTAAATTTTTGATTGGTAAATATCCTGAGTTTGTCTCCAATACGCAGCTAAAAGTTAGATTGAAAGGATGGTACAATCATACATTTGACTGGGTTTTAAGTATTCAAATTGATTCTCTTCCTGAAAGGATGGCTGCTTTGTCCTAACTGCAATCTAAAATTATAAAAATAATTAGTATTGATTTATTCATTGCCTCTTACTGTTTATAAAGTGACGAGTACAGCTTATACATATTAGTTTCCTAAAATGCAGCCATCTTCTTTAAGTATAAAAGATTAGTTTAGCACCTTTGGCATGTATTCTAAGCAACAGAATATACCCTAATTAGATCTGCAAAAGCTGTTACCTTGATTACCAGATATCCTAATTATCTCGTCAGTCATTGATCTTATAATTATCAAGGAAGATGCTGGACTACAGTCTGCCCCTGAGTTCATGGACTCTAACCGAGCCCCAGCACTTTAGATGTTTACACTACTCTTTTACACAGTAATTAGCTGCATTTCTTTATCCTCAAGGCTTTACAATTAAAATAATTTATAATCATATCAAGAAAGATTCAAATCATCTAATCCCACTACCTTAACATAACAATTTAAATTTGTATCCATAAATGGTATGACAAATAATTATATTCCATCTTTTATTAATTAAATTAGCTTAATTTCAATCAGTTGACATTATCTGTAGATTTTCCTTAATGACTGCCACAATTTGCACAAAATGTTGTACAAAGTGTTGTTGGTTCAGAAGATAATAATCTTGATTTTCCCTTATATGCAATCACTTCCTGTAAGTATAGACTCTAATAATATTTTACTGTATGCATGGAAATGTACAACAAGCCTAAGAGGAATACATTGTAATTGCTAAATAAGTGATAGGTTTATAGACATATCAACTGGGTATGATGGAGGCAATATTTCAAATGTCTGCTTTTGGTCGGATATTCATGGCTTATATTTCTGTATTGTGTTGTCTGTAAAGTTGGGTCATTTTGACCTTTGTTGTCTATAAGAATGAAACTACCTATCACACTGCTGAAGGACTCCTAAGATGCGGACTACTGGCATCACTTACTCTCCACTTTCATAACACACCATTAAATGAAAACAAATTGATTGATTTTCCTGGAACAAATAGACATAAGCATGATCCTATGTATACATATATTCTTCATTAAATAGATCAAGCCAAAATGTCAGTTCAACTCAACTCATATGACCTGAAATCCACTAAGTGCTTTGAGATTCACAGAAGAATTAAGTGCTATAGATACACAGTAATGGGCTAACCCAGCTCACATTCATTCTCAGCTCACTGCTCCGTTGCCCACCTCCACTACTTTTTTCAGAGCCTGAAAAAAGCTAAATACTCACTTCTGTAGCCTCCCTTACAGATAGAAGAGGGCATAGGACACATTTTTAGTCATATGAATGAGATGTTAGTGTAGGCCTGATGTTCTCCTTATAAGAAAGTTTTCTTTTCCTGACAAAAGAGACCAAGGCTGCTAAAACAGACCAATTTTCTTCTTTTCTGCCTTGAACTTGAGAAAATGACAACCATATTGCAAGTACGTGTTTTCATGCATAAGAATGAAAGCCAGCATGCGAAGAAAGAGAGGCTATAAGAAATAGAAAGAGCTGATGTTACTGAAAGCAGCAGATTTTGTAGCATATCCAGCTTTTTCTCATATGTGGCTACAACATTCTCTTACATCTTCCAACATTCTAATGGAAAGCACAATTCCCTCCCTATAAATTGGGTTTTCTCTTACTTGAAGTCACAAACATTCCTAACATACAGTAAGACATAATTACAGTAAGACATATGTTCAGGGAACATAGGAAATCATGGATTTCCACATTTCTACAAATCATCCAGCATTTCCTCCAAAGGGGGGGAAAATCAACAATAAGAAATCAAAGCAAACAGGACTCAGGTGCTCAATATAAATAAAGACAGAAAAATTTTAAACTTTGAATGAACTCTAAGTAGAAAAATAAACATCAATATCAACAAGCTGTCTCATACGCTTCTGCACTTTTGCTGCCAGCCTTCACAGAGAACTAGGACAGCTTGGGTAAATCTGTGCTGAAGAGATAAGAGGAAAGCTAGCCCAGGGCTAAGAGTCTTAATAAAAGAAAGTTAACCCCATAATTAAAAAATTATGCAATAGACCAGAACACTATTTGACAGGATAGGTACCTAACAGTATATGTGAGGAGGCAGTGTTAGGAAAGGAATCTTCCAGGTGAGAGAGGCAGGTTTTGAGGAGGAGAAGTACCTTTAGGAAAGAATATGATAAAGGAAAAATGAAGCAAGGGAGTTGGGTAGAATTTAGGATCCAGCAAAGTAAAAGAAACAAAAAACAAACAAAAAAGGCAAAAAATTGATTGCCACACAACTTCTTCACTCAATACTCCCTTCACCCATGGGCTTATCTCACCGGTTAAAAGAAAAAAACAGTAAGGCTACAAGGCAGAGATATTGATATCAGACAAATAGAACTCAAGTCATATAGCGTTTAAAGTGATAAAGAGAGACACCTTTTCATGTTAAAAGCACAATTTACCATAAAAACATAATTAAACATATATAAACAGTTATAAACATCTATGCAACTAATAACAAAGGGATCACCTTTATAAAACAAATAATAGAAGGACACTGATAAACACATTAATAATAGGAGAATTTGTGCACCACTAGGCACAAGAAAGATCAGATGAACACAAAAATAAATAAGGATTTAGAAAATCTAAACAACACAATGAATGAGGCAAATCTTTGGATGCATATTGAACATTACATACTGGTGATAAAGAGTATACCTTCATCTCAAGCATACATGGGATATTTACAAACATTGATCATATTAAAAAAATTCCAGAAAGTTCCATGAAGTAGAAATATTACAAAAGTCATTCTTTATCAAAGTGTAATAAACTATACATATTAGCAGTTTTAAGAAAAGGTTAAAAACCTTTTGATCAACAACTTTTGGGTGTGGAAGCAGAAAGATACCAAAATTAAAGTATTACTAAAAAACAATAATAATGAAAACAGTACAAATTAGAATCTATGAACTAGTGATCACTGAAATTTTATAGCCTTAAACACCTTTTCAATATATGTTAAAGACTATAATTAAGTGACTTAATGTCTGAAAACAGAAATCTAGAAAAAATTAATGAAATCGAATGCAAAGAGAAAAAATAAAGATAAAAACACAAAATGAGAAGAGAATAGTAAAACGATAAATCTAGTCATAAATCAAAATCTTGGTTTATTTTTTATTTAAAATATAAGCAAATGTTGGTTAATTTAACCAAGACAAAGTGCACCAATATGCAAACTAAGAGATGATAAGGGGGGATAACTATTGATACAGAGGATATTTTTAAAAATCATGAGACTGCTTTGTAGTCCTCTTCACAAAGTTTAAAAATTAAATTAAATGGGAAATTTCAGAGGAAAATCAAGTTACCAAAATTGATCACATTAAAGGCAGAATGATCGTATAAACCAATTTTCCTAGAAAAAGTTATCAAGGAATTAACATGCAAAATACCACAAGCCCTGGGTGATTTTGCTATAATCTCAAAATGTCATAAATTGTTTCAGAGAATAAAAGATGAAAGAAAATTTCTCAGTTCTTTTTTATGAAGAAAGGGTAATATTGGTATAAAAAACTGATAGTATGAAGAAAAGAAATTACAGAGTGCTATTGCTTATAAATATTGAAGCAAGTGTTCCAAATAAAATATTAGTGAATGGAATTCACAACACACCAAGAAATTAGTACACCATGACCAAGTGGGGTTTCCTCTAGAAATTGCAAATTTGGTTTAACATTAGAAAATCTATTAATATAATCAGCTGTATTAATAGATATAAGGAGAAAAATCATGTGATAATCTCTAGAGAGACTGAAAAAGCCTTGGACAAAATTCAACACTTTTTTTTTTTGGTAGGGGCATTGGTTATCAGTGATGCAACCATTTTTTAGTGTGTGTGTGTGTGTGTGTGTGTGTGTGTGTGTGTGTGTGTGTGTATTCTAGGAATAAGCAAATAAGAAATATACAGGGGGTGATGGGCGCCAGGTTTTTCACCATCAGGGAAGAGAGTTACAAAAAAAGAAAGAGGCAAGAGAAAATGAACCTTGTGCAATTGGATTGTAATTGTAGATATTAGTGTGAATTCATGGTTTTTAATAGATTCATCAATGGTTCTCAGTTGGGGGTAATTTAGCCTCTTAGGGGAAATTTGTCAATGTCTGGACACAATTTTGGTTACCCCATTTGGAAGGTGGGGTATGCCACTGGCATCTAGTGGAATGTTGTTAAACATCCTACATTGCAGAGGATGGTACCCCCAGAAATTATTGACCCAAAATGTCAACAGTGCTGAGACAGATAGGTAGATACACAAAAAGATGTGTGTGTGTGTGTGTGTGTGTGTGTATACATCTATTTCTTAGCTCTGTCTCTGAGTGTGCCTAAAAGTAATGACCCACGTACAGTCCAAACTTTGCTTTCTAAATAATCCACTAATAGGAACCAGGGCACTGAGAAGAACAAAACCTCACTTCCATGATATTCCTGACCCCACATTAATAAACTGAATTTAATCAAAAGCAAACATCAGCCAAAACCAATTTGAGGTCTTGCATTCCTCAAAGGTTTTGCATGAAGTTTTTGCAATATTTTGCATTCTCCAAAATAGCGTGACTGTATTCTTCAAAAATATTTATGAAATGAAAAAAATTTTTTCTGATGAGGATTAAAGTTCTAGATTAAAGATGACTAAATAGATCTTACAACTGAATGTAATGTGTACACTGAGATCCTCTTTTGCTATAAGCAACATTATTGGGATAACTGATAAAATTGAATGAGTTCTATAGAGTATCTGATAATATTATATCAGTGTTTATTTGTAGGGTCATGGGTTATCTGTGATGCAAGACAACCATCTTGTTTTAGGATATGCTTATTAAAATATTTATGGGTAAATATATTATGTCTGCAACATACGTTTAAGCAGTTCATATCTAATAGATATAGATATAGATATATTGTAGAATATATATCAAATGTATAATATATAGAGAGAGTTAGCATGATAACACAAATATGAACACTTAGAAAATCTGGATAAAGGGCACATAAGAATTCTAATTCTATGTGCTATTCATGCAAACTTTCTGTAAGCCTGAATTTATATCAAAAGTTAACAGAGAGAAATCATGCTTTTCTGTCTAAAATTATCTGGGCAATGCCTCTATTCTCTATGTGTGAAAAAAGATAAACAAACTACACATGTTTTCTAATGCATACTTATAAAATGATAAAATATATGTACATCATAAATATCCAATTATTGCAGAGTAGCAACTTAAAAAATAATGTCATAAAATAATATTCATGTTATTATTTTAATAATATCATTAAGGCAGGACTTTATTTATTGCTTAATGTATTTTCTATCCTCTTGACTTAACACATTTATTGTTTCATTTTATCCCATGGCTTTTAGTGATAGGTATTGACATTGGGTCAAAAATCTATGGGTTTTAAAAAAAATCTATGGGCTCTTTCTCTGAAAGCTCTAGACTCTATTTTGAAAAAATATCAATTTTAGTACCAAGGAGGCAAATGGATTGCGTAGTTGTTAAATAATCTTAATGAGATGTCAACAGCAGAAAAATATTCTCAATCCTCAGCAAGGTCTTCAGGTAATGAAACATTGATTTTTTTAAACTGCTAAAGCTATTTTGCTTACTGTACAGGAAGTAAATGAAAAACAGTTATTTGTTTCCAAGGGCACATTCCATTTTCAGATACTTAATTTAATATTTAAAATTATTTATAATCTCTCTACCTTCATTAGGTATTTGTGAAGTTTTCTCTATTGCCCTTTTGAGTGAACATCCTCAGTTCATTCTCAAAGCAAATCTCAGGCCAAGACTCTGACCTGAATTAAATCATTAGAGAGGTTATGCTTGTGAGAAAGCATCTGTATTTCAGTTAGAAAATGCTTTCTGAAACCAATAGACATGATATAAGAATATATAGTCCTAAATTATTTATTTTTATTCTTTTATTTATTTAAATATTATGACATTAAAATTATGTTGATATTTGGGTCAAAGGTTTACAGTATTTGTAAGAATTATTCAAACTCCAAGGTCTCTGTTTATCCAACTTGAATTCTTTAGACTCTGTTCTAAGCATTGAAACAAAACAAAATAAAAATTACTGATTATTTAAGTTGGAAAAATAGCAGTCATTTATTGACTATACAATTGTGTTAAATAAGAAATAAACATCCTAAGTTGAGAAAACAGCAACGTAATTCTAAGTGAGAAGTACAGATTAGCTAAAGGAAGGCATTTTCAGAATGGCAAGGAACCTCTGGTCTCTAAATGTAGAAACATTTCCAGGGTGCCCAAACTTTGGAAATTACTACTTCATAAAGGATGATGAGTTTTCTCAGCAAACTCAACAAATGTGGAACATTTTTGTCTATTCTTTTTCCAAATGGAAGTAATTTCCACTTGTTTGTGGATGATAAGCATGTCAACTTTTGGACTTATTTTGTACTCTAGAAGAAGTTCTACATACATTAATTTCAGCTATGTCTTATTCCTGGGTTTGACAATTAAAATCCAATGGGTCAGTTAACTATTGTTGAATAAGAAGAATCATTTATTATCACCCCTGTGTCTGTAGGGCTTTAGGAGTTTGGCCAATGTAGGCTGGGCTTGCCTGGGCAACTCATCTTCAGATGGCAGGGCCTGGCACCATGCTGCTTCTCCTTGTTCTTCTGTGGGTCAGCTGGGGTGATTCTATTCTTGCCACCTGTCTTATCTTCCTTACTGGCTTGGGGTAACCAAAGCAACCTCTTCTTATGGCAATGACAAAGGTGCAAAAGAGCAACCTTCGCATTTCTCCTCATATCACGTTGGCCAAAATAAGTCACATAATCAAATCCAAGGTCAAGAACAGAATTGCAAAATCACATGACAAAGAGTATGCATATTGGGAAGGATGAAGAATTGGAACCAATAACGCAACCTATACTAACATGAGACAATATTGGATACATTGTTTTAAAAACTATTCCTGTTCCACATATAATTTCATGTCAGTGCTTTTTGATGATGGAAATAGTGTTGGCTCACCAAGTTTTAAATATATCACCTTAAGAGGAAGACTAGCCTTTATAAAATTATGAATGTCTTTTTTAGAGCTATGAGTATTAGACTATTACTTAATATCTGAGACTGATATGATGGCCAAATTATATGAGAGATTCAGTTTTAGTACTTTTTAGAAGAAAGCCTATAATCCATTTGGAGCAAAGAATATCAATGAGTAATGAATTATCAGGAAAACAATCAGCTCTGCATAATGGAGGTGGTAGGAAATGTGAACTTCTAAGGGAGCTTTGTCTACTTATATTTAGAACACACATGGCCTGGTTCTGGTAATAAAAATGGTCTTCCTTACGGTGGGAGAGAAAAACATTCACTCCAAGTGAAAGATATGACAAAATGAAATCAATTGAGATGGTAATAAATCTGATGGTTTATGGTCTATGGAGAAAGAATAAAATGTTTCTTTTAAGATTTAGTGACTATTTTCAAATTTAAATATAATGCAAAACAATTTGCTTAAGAGTTGTGAACATTCCCTTTTCTGTTTGATAAAATAAGTGCCGGAGATATATTTGAATTTTTAGTAAATACTTCTAAATTATTTTTGTTGCTGAGAGTTTTTATGCTTCAGATGGTCTAGATATGAACAGAATGCTCATGAGCTTGTTATAAACACCTGAAGAGAGAGAGTTTACAGTGACAACACCTAAGGAATCTTAACGAAGGTGCTGCTATTCTGCACTGACAAACAGCATCCATTTCCAGCAGTTGTGCAGCAGTGATAGTACGAGTTCACAGGATTTGACTGGGTAACTGCTAACATGCTGTCTGTCAAATCCGAGTCACAATTATTCACAAGATCACAAGACATTGACTTCTCTCTTGCTGACAGGGCATTTAGCACTTTTTTCTCAGGATGGGTCTGATTTAAGCACATATATTATATCCTGATTATACTGGAACTCAAGATTTCTGGATGTGGGATCTAGTCTTTACTCTTCCAATAACTACCTCTATGACCAGTGACAAGTCCAGTTTTCAGTTCTTCATCTATATAAGGCAAAGGTGGGAAAAGGTCATTTCTTGCATCACTTCCAGCCCTAATAGTCACTGCATTTACTACAGTGGCTCCATGTTCATGGACATTCCCTCTGACCTACACAGGAGATCTTCCATAGACCCTAGTGCTTCCTGAAATAATAGGTAAATTATAATAAAACTGTGGTACATAAATGGGTTTTACTGTCATAGAAATCCCATAAAATGAATGCTTCCAATATTTAGGAAAAACATGAACTATATTTCTATTTTTGAGAAAAATACAAGTGAATTTTCTTATGATCTATCTTCGAACAAGAGTTTAATAGATGCAAAGCATGCTCTTCAGTGACTGATCACAGAGGGGAAGATTGAAGAGTCACTGCATTGAAGATCAGCCAAATCATTTCTCATTTTTTGGTGAATGAGAAGGGCAGTAGCTATGTATTATGACTCCCTTTGCTAAACTAGAGAAGAGATCGGTTGTATAACTGATGTTTAGGGCTGGCACATGTGAGTATGCAGGTTGTGTACTGCATAATTTCTTTTAGAGGATGCAATTCTCAGCTCCTGATATGGGCGCCTTTACAGGTGTGCAGTGCAGAAGTTGTTTAACAGAATGCAGAGGCCCTGTAGGGTGATAGTTTAAAAGTGGCATTTCTGTGTACATGACCTCACAAGAATCTATTGGGGGGGGGGCGATGGAAATGGAAGCAGAGCCAGTTTTGTGGGCATGTAATGTGCTGTTGCAGAGGGCCCTGCACTTAGAAGGGCCCCAAACTTAGTTTAATGCTCTGCTGTCACCATCTTGAAATTCTTAATCATTTTTAAATAAGGAGCCCCACCTTTTCATTTTGCACTTGGTACAAAAAAAGTGATGTAGCTGGTCCTAAATGGATGTAGGAGTGGTTTAACACTGTAATCACAGTAATGTAAAGAGAAAGAAATAATTACTTTTCAGCTTCTGACATCCAAGATAGAGTTTTTACAGTAAGGCAATTGGCTTGAGAGCCAGGATTTATTGAGACAGTAAAATAATATTCTACTTCCCTTTAGTATATCGAAGACTAAATCTGCAGGATTCAGATTATACAGTTTTTCCAGAAATATAGAGGAAATGCACAAATGTTTATTGTTAACATTTACAACTGTTTTATTTCATCTTTCAGTGTAAGTAGTGTCTTTCCTGAGCCAGAGAATACCTTGTGTTTACCTTTGGCACAAATTTACATAGACTGATGTTCCTGCCACCTAGCCTAGTTGAATTAATCCACAGATGTCAAACTAAATACAAAATTTTCCTATATGATTATTCTTCATATTCAGAAAGTATGTATGTTTTTACATGAGTATACAAAGAAACGTAAATCCATTTTCATGGTTGGCTTGAATATTTTCCTTGATTTTTTTGGATCTGAAATAATTTAAAAGTGAAGACAGCTAAGTTGATCATATTGAGTTGCATAATAATATATTAACATGGCCAGCTCAAGTAGTTGTGGTCCAAAGTGGATTTTTAAGCTGGAATTATTCACTTTACTTATCTTAACCATTCAACTCATGAGAAGTGTGACTATTAAGAAATTTAAGAAAGGGCCAGTACTAGTCATATCTCTAAAGAGGAGTTAGCTGTGATTGTGACATCTGAGTTATTCTAGTTGGTAAATGAGCAGTCTATCTCCAATACTTAGAATGAGAGAGGGAGGGAGGGAAGGAGGAAGGAAGGGGGGGAGAGAGAGAGAGAGAGAGAGATGGGTGATGATGAGGTTAAGCAAATTATTGGCCTAAACCTGTTGGTGACCTGCCGCCCTGTGGGCTAGATTAAAGTTTCTCAACCTCTGCACTATTAATGTTGACAATTGGACTGGATAGTTCTTTGTTGGGGGAGGGTTGTCTTCTGTATTGTAGGGTGTTTAGCAGCACCCCTGGCCTCTACCCACAGGATGCCAATGGCATACCTCTTCTTCAGCTGTGATAACCAAAAATGCCTCCAGACATTGTTAAAACACCCTCAGTTAAAAACCATGGGACTAGATTGAACTAAGGATATCCTAAGGGGACTGCTTCCCTTTAATTAAAGTCCAAAAGCAGGCCAAGCGGTCCTCTTAATTCCTTTTTCATAGGCTGACATCTTGATATTGTATTTTAAGTATTGGAGAGGTAATCTGAAGAAAAGTTCATGTAAATCCCTAAGACTTAGAACAGCTGAACTAGACTGCCTAGCCAAGGACCTTCCCAGAATATGGGTTTGTGTGTGTGGCTGTCGGGGGAAGGGTAAGAAATTGTTCAAGGCTGAAGGCAGCCGTGTTCCCCCTGCTTCTCCTTTATTTACATCGGAGCAAGTAATAGAGTAAACGACCAGGATCTCAAAGAGCGCTGATCCACAAATGCACTGAGTTGACACCAAATCAACTTAAGTTTTGAGCTTTGTTAGTGATTAAACAAAAAGGGTTCATGCCCTGGTTTTCTGGCCCTGCCTACACGACTACTCTTTCTTTGCAAAATGCTTAGTTCATAATGTTTGGAAGGATTTCAGCACTCCCTAGGCATTAGGGTACTTGAGAACTTGAAGATATATCCCAAAGAAAACAATTTTTTTTTCTTAGACTTAGACCAGCAGTAACACTAACTATGCTTAGTTACCTGGAAAAAAAAAAAACACTGAATTATTTACCCTACTTTTATTCATTCAAAGTCTTTAACCATTAATTTGCCTTTTGATTAGTAGTATTATCATTAATATTTATGGCTTGTTATTATTTACTGTTGGTTCTATGCTTCTCTGATGTTGGGAAAAATACTGACCAAGTCATTAAAAAGAAAAGAAAAGAAAATCTGGCCAATAAAGAGGAGAAAGGAGGTGTAGTATAGATCCCTTTAAGCTTTAGTATAAGGAGTTTTTCTATAAAAAATTTCAATGATTTTTATCTGTGTATAGGAAACAGTTGTACCACTTATGTTATGAAGGGAGAGTATGTATCTTAAATTACCTAACCACTTACTGTGAAGTATTTGAGTAGCTTCTTCCATCCTATGGAGAAAAATACTTTCAACATAAGTATCCCAGGGTGCTGCAACATAATTATGCAGATATTTCAGAATCAGACTAAGTAAGGCATGCTAGGTAATATAACTTGTTTCAAAGTTTTTCTTCCTTTTCATTTTATTTATTTTCTTCATAGGATAGATTATTCTTAAATGATATTTCACTACATATCTAGAAGCTTGGTTAAATTTTTGTTTTAAAACATAGAATAAGCTTTCTTGTATGTGAAAGATACTTCTTCATTTACATGTAAGGAAAATGCAAACAGGGAAGTGGAGAGATTTGCTTAAATTTATTTGCAAAGTGAGCCTGGGAGCTCTCTGCCAGCCTGAGGGTACATATTAAGGCCCATTCTCTGTTTTCAGCATCACTACTTTGGCCCATGCCTTTCTGGAAGCAGCATGAGAGAAGGACATGTCAGACTTTATCACTCTCCACTTGCCAGAGCATTTAGGTATCCCTTGCATCTTATACTCTGTATTAGACCATATTGCCTACAGTTAGGGTAACAGAACTGAAACATCAGAAAGCTGAAAGACTGAAAGTAACTACATTTGATTGAAAGATAACAAAATTTTCATTTTGATTAAAAAAAAAAAGAAAACTATCATCCATACACGCTTTTACTTAGTATCTTCAGGCCATGTTTTACGAAAAGCAAACGAGAAGTCCACAGTTCTTTCCCCTATTCTGACATTAGTACATTATGTGGTCTGAGTAAATCATTTATTCTGGAGTTACGTGGTCTGAGTAAATCATTTATTCTGGAGTTATCTCCATTCTTCAGCCTTGTTCCCTCTGGAAAAATTTCTAAAACATGATCACCATCAAACTGCTCATGAGTGATAATCTCTAGTGCTGGTGAGACTGTGGGAAAAGACAGATTTTCATTCCCTCTTGGTTGGACTATAAACAACCTTCTAAGAAAGTTCTCTGGCAACACTAATTAAAATATAAAATATATATGCCTCTCTAACCAGCAATTCCAACTACAGTAATACCTTGGTTTGCTTGTTCCGGGAACAAGCTACTTGTATTGCAAGACATCGCTCATTTACGACGTTAAAATGTATTAGAAATGTTTGCTCGTCTTGCGGAACACTCGTAAACCAAGTTACTCACAATCCAAGGTTTTACTGTGCTTATTTACTAGATATAAAAATACCAGTATTTAAAGAGGTATGTATAAGAAATTTATTGTAGAGCTTTTTGGAAACCAAGAACTGTAGACAACCTGAATAGTCATCAGTAACAGAATAATTCAACAAATTAGGTAATTCATATTCTGAAATACTATGCACCTTTTAAAAAGATCAGAGATCTATATAAATTGATTTGAAAAGATCCATCATGCATTTAAAAAGTAAAAAAGCAGTTCACAAAATGCAGTATGGTATTATGCCATTAGATATTAAATCTTCATATGTATGTATATATTTTTTACTTTTGTGATAAGCAAGGGAAAATATGAATGAATACATCCCAAATTAGCAGTAGATAAATCAAAGAAAGAGATAAAAGTATTACTTTTTCTCCAGATGTATCTACGAGTATACTGTTTGTATATGTGCAGGAAGCATATTACTATTTTTTTAAATGGAGAATTGGCAGAAGGGAACAGTGTTAGGGAATTGGGGAAAGGGACCAGCCAAGTTGTTGTTCTTCAATCTTAGTTGTAGAGGGTACCAGTTGCCATCTGGCTGCTCGTGGCCTCGAAGCTCAAGGTGCTTTGTTCAATCTTAGTTGCAGGTGGGCGTAGCCACCATCCCATGCGGGAGTCGAACCAGCAGCCTTGTTGTTAAGAGCACATGCTCTATCCACTGAGCCATCCGGGTGGCAACTAAGTCAAGGTGCCGAGTTCAGTCTTAGTTGAGGGCGGGCATAGCCCACCATCAAAGAGGCAGTTCTGTTGTTCGGAATATGTGCTCTCACCAGCTGAACCATCCTGCCACCTGTTGGCAACTCAGTAGTAGCTTAGCTTGGGCACGGAGTCACTGGCCCATGTAGGAATCGAACTGGTGGCCCCGTTTCTCAGAGCTTGCACTCTTAAGCTAACTCTTAACCAACTGAGCCACTCGGCTGGACCCCAAAAGCATATTACTTTTAATGAACAATGTTTTTCCAACATTTTATTATGAAATTTTCAAACATACAGGAAAGTTGAAATAATTTTAAATGCTATGTGTAGTCATATACCTACCACTTGGATTTGACTCCATTAACATGTTACTGTAGTTGTTTTATTGCATATCTATCTATTTGTCCCTCCTTCTATTCATTCCTCATTCCATTGTTTTCTTGATGCGTTTCAAAGTATATTGCATGCATCAGTTCATTTTTTCCTAAATACTTCACCTTGCATAATAAATGACATTTTGGTTGAAATTTAAAATAGTGTATTTAAAGAATGTTGCCATGGGAGCTTTGGCTGTAGCTCTACTCACTAGGCATCTTCAACTCTCTTCCCCGCCCTCAACATAACAGATCGTCCTGGGTTCTATGAAATGAAGGGCAATTGGGTACTGAGGTTTGAGGGTAGGATCCTACGAATATTAGAAAAATGAATACAGTTTCTTGCACTTTGGAGATCCATAGCTCTTAATATGTGCTTTTTGGAATTCAATATCAGTTGTATATGCACCGTGAAAATGTAAGCTAGAAATCTCCCAGGAGATTTCAGGCTTTTGGAGATATAGCAGGTGTATTGCTTAGAATTCAGTTGCGGAGAATAGAAGCCACTCTACCTAAGCAGACAGGAAGTTACCACATGGTATTATGTGACTTACAGAACCATGAGAGCTGAAGAAAAAAATCTACATTGAGATTCCAGGAAGCATTTCCAAATCCATGCAACAGAATCGGGCCAGGATGGTGTTGCCTCTTTCATAAGCAAAAACTTTACTATAAAATCAGAAATATATCATCACTCCTGCTGGTTCCAGAATAACACCTCAACCTCTGCCGGGAATTTGCCAAAGGACAAAACTAACTGTGGAATCAAGAAGTCACTGCTACAGTTTCTGTTCCAGACCAGGCTGCCTTTCCCATAATCTGTACAAGCAACATGAAAGCTCTTCACCTTGCTTTTCTCTGGAATCTCACTACAAGGGACTCTAGGAAATGTTTTATGAAAATCACTGTTAGTTGCCTAAAGTAATCAAATTTCTCCTTCTTGAGTATATGGCTAGACTCTGTTTCCTAATCTCCCCTGCAGTTGTATGTGGCTATGTGTCAATGTTCTTGTATAGAGGATGTGAGTTGACTATACACCTTAAGACTATGGTCATGTCTCATCCACATTGTTTCTCCTTATTGTTGGCTGGAACCTGACCCAGATTCAACCACAAGAATGACAACAATGCTATAGGGTCTAGAACTATATCGCCACCCTGGATTCCTAGATGACTTTGTGAAGCAAAGTCCATTTAATCATTTTAGTTGATTACATGAGTGAGAAGGAAACTTAAATCTTCTTTAAATCATTGTATTATTGTTTAGTCTTAGGCCTCTCTTCTCCCTTCAAAATACACCCTTCTCTCCCCTTCTCTCCTTCATATCTCTTATCAACACAACTGAATACACACACACACACACACACACACACACACATACACACAACCTTATTCATTGTCAGTGCCTAACACCAGACCTGGTATATCATAGACGTTCAACAAATATTTGGTTAATAAATAAATAAGTGACATCTTTATGATTTGAGGTTCTTATGAGGACAGCATATACTTCTGTTTGACATACTTCAGCAAAAGGTGTGGTTGAAAGCTTGAAAAGGATTTTAACATATAGCGATGGGGTAAAGGACATTCCGGGTAGCAGAGAAGCATGTCTGAAGTACGGCGGCATGAAAAGGGTGAGGGGAGCTGTGAGCCTGCTGTTGTGTATGGTAGGAAGGCTGAAGAGAAGCAGTTTGGAATTGAGGTTGGATTCAGATTGGGCAAATTCTTTAACTCTATACCAGGGCATTAGTAATTCTGTTAGCCAAGAAAGCATCAAAGGTTTGTTTGTTTCTAATTTTGATTTTTGATGTAGTTTTTTTTAAATTATTTTTTATTATGAAATACACATTTTTTAGAATTAGTTTCAGCTGTACAACACAGTGCAATAGTTATACTTTTTACCCCTCG
>NW_017731454.1:2191103-2260971 GCF_001890085.2 Hipposideros armiger | reverse complement strand
CAACAGCGGTTCGAGTCCAGCCCGAGCTGAGCAGCCGCTGAGCTGCCAACAGGTAGCAGGATGGCTCAGCTAAAAAAAAAAAAAAAAATTTTGAGAACCATAGATAAAGGCGATAACTAAAGCTTAACAGTAGATAAGATTATCTGGGAGAAAGTAGATAGTGAGAAGAGATTATGGACAAGAATGGTACCAGATTACAAAAACTGCAGAGTTTAACAAACTGTTCAAAGAGGATAAAAACATATGAGATTCTTGACACAATATAGAAGTAGCAGTGGGAAGAGAAATGTTTCAGGGAGGTGAGGTGGTGGGGGCTCTGGGGAGAACAACATCACATTCTGTAACTCTTTATTCCATGCCCTAGAGTGAGACAGAGAAAAGGATATTGGCCTTGTCAATTTATTGGTCATCACTGACCCCGGAGGCAGCAGTTTCAATAAACTGATGGAAGTGGAATACAGTGATGGTAGTAAAGCATTGAAGGAACTGAGGATTCAAAGATAGACTATTTTGATAATATTTTATTTTTATAGGGGCAATATATATAGTTTATAAGTCAATATCATTTCTATTTCAAATCATCATTCTTCTAAGGAAGAGAAAATGCAGTGTTAGTTGGGGATTTACCCCTGTGCCTCTTTCTCCTAGGATGAGCCACGTCCCTCTTTGTGCTCAGGTGGATCCAGACAGATTATTGCTGAGATGTTTCTGGGCCCATCTTCAATGATCCTTTCAACCTGACCGCTTTCTCTCTGCAACTGGGTCATATTCAAGTGTGTGTGTGTGTGTGTGTGTGTGTGTGTGTGTGTGTGTGCGCGCGCGCGCAGGGGGAAGGTATGTGAAGCAAGCATGGCACAATGTGCATAGTTGCACCAAACAGACATTTGGAGTAAACCTTCCTTCTGGGGTTTACTCTTGAGTATCAATCACACACCCATCTTGGAGTTTCCTTGTGTGCCAGGGATATGGGGTGAAACCTCTCAGGCATAAGTGCTGGGGTACCCGCTTCTTCCCTTGAAACCCTCTTCCTTCTACCTAGATGCTATTCCAAATATGTTATACGCACTATATGCACACTATTTGCTTAATCCTCAAAAATTTACTATTTACTAAAAAATACAGTTACTATTATTGGTAACTTACCTGTAGCAAGGGTCACAGCTTGAGCCTAAATGAGATCTGAGGATTGTGTGTGTAAGTACATCTAGAAAATAAGATGCTGAGAGAGACCTCTTTCCTTGGGGAAGATGAGTGTGAGGAGAGGAGATCCTTCGAAGAAATGAGTCAAAATGTGATTTGTGGAGAGTATACAAGGACTGAGTTCAAGGACAGCTAGGTGTCTGTGTGATGGTCCCTGGTTCAATCCCCATGCAGCCCTGTCAAGTCCTAGAGTGAAGAATGTAACAACAGAGCTAATGCAAATTAAGAGTCATTTCTCTAAAATCCCCATGGGACACTGACAAGCAAATTTTCAACAGTGTTGGGAATCGCTGGTCCCTGTTGAAACAGTACTACAAGCGGTAGCAGATTGGCCATGGTGATGGCAGCAGCATTAGGGACAGAGACCTCCTAATTGTTGATGTCTTTCATGTCTTTGACTTTAGCAATCAGAAGCCTTGCTACAGATATGAAGACTCTTGAGTCTTGGGCATTGGCAACCTTACAGCCTCTGGAAGGCAGCAGTGGGCAACACTGGCATAGATGCCGTTTTCAGAAAACACAGCTATGGAATCGCTCTGGGGGCTAGAGAATGAAGGGACTGTGTGGTTGCATGCCATCTGACAGATGGGAGGAATAGGTCTTGGAGCACAGTGCAACATATAGAAAGATTTTGGAAGCATTTGATAGGGAATGAAACTCCCACAAAGTAGGTTAAGGATGTGGTCATAGGGCTACTACTCCCTAGCCATTATTTTTACTCTATTTTTTGTTATCTTGGTGTAGTGAATAATATAGATTAAATTGTGGAGAAAAACCGAGGTTCAGAGAACTCAGCTAGCTGGTACAAAATTTTACACGTGGCTATGAGTGTGCAAAATTTGATCACTCATGCTGCTATCTTCCAATTTGGGCAAAGGAGACAATGTCAAGGAAGAAAAACAAGATTGTAGTTATCTAATGGTAATTAATGGCAGGGCCTGGGATGAATTAGGAGAGGAGAGGATTAAGAGTATAGCTGGAGGAATTAATTAAAAACGTTTAGAATATGGGATGTAAGAAACTCAAGCAGCATTATTTCATGCAAAAGATTATAAGCATATGGAATTAGATAATAAGAAAGCTAACTGAATTTGCATACAGACAAAGTAATGAAAGAAAGACATCTGGAGAGAAATAAGGGAAGCAGAGGAGATAAAAGGTAGGTTTGACATAAACTAGAGTATGTTGGTAAGGCCATATGGGTATTTTTCTACTTTTATTGACATACATTATGTCTTCTTAACCACAATCCCAAATATTGCACATTTCAGCATGTTATATTTGTTTCTGGAAATACCTAGGATCTATATAAATATATCTACCAAAGGAAATGTTTTAAAGAAGTTTAACATGTTCTGTTTTTCGTGGCTAACTTAGCATGTGTCTAGCTTCCCACAAAAATCTAGATCTTATATTGGTGATTACACATTTTGTCACAACAACAACAATAACAAATGATATTTAACATGGTTTTCTATATAACAGGAAACAACTATCCAGTAAAGTACCACCACAAATATCTTTCACCATGCTCTTCTCATCATGTTAACACCTCAAATAAGGCAATTTTGGTGATGAGGGACAAAAGTGTATTATTCTTTTTTCTTGTTACTCTGAAGTCATCACATCTGTATAAAAGATGAAAATATCTCATGTTACATGGATTTCTCTCATTTGTGTTTGACGTGTAACTTCAGCCTGTGGAATGTCTTTGGTCCCTGCCTAAACTCCATAGTGGTGTAGATAGCTGCTGACGTGATGTGAGTGGGAGGGAAGTATCGAAGAAAGGCCTACTTGCCCCAAATATGTTTCCCTCTGGCTGGCTAGATTTTAGAATCACTGATGGCTATCATTTTCAGAAGGACAGGGAACTCATCAAATGAATAGACTTTAGGATAAAATATATTCTTTTTGCCTTGTTTCAGAATATATTGCTTACTCATGGAGAACTTGGAATACCAAGTCCTTAGATGGGAACATAATACAGCTGAATTCTCTCTGGCAACAAGAGAACTATGATATGGAATCATTCTGGCCAGAGGAACAGCCTCACAACATGGACCTGTGGTTGTGGGCTCTGTCATTTTCAAGGTTTATATCAGCGTAAAGTGTGTGTGGTACAACTGGCTATGATTCTGAGCAAGCTGTTGTCCTCAGATTGTTTTCTCAGAAAACATATCTGCTGAAAGTATCCTTTTATGTGGATTGACACAAGATTGTTTTCTCTTTAACCCCTCAAAGACGGGATATCTTTGGAGATCTAAGAGAACTTCAAATTCACATGATTATAATCGCTTATTTATTCAGTGAGTGTTTATTGAGCAATTACAAAGTGCCAGACTCTATGCTAGGTAATGGAAACATAAGAACGATTAATCTGACATTCCAGTCTTTGAAAATTTCAGAGCAAAGGAGGATGATGCAATCCCTTAAAATAATAAAACATAATAAAATAATGAAGCTGTATAAGCTGTAACACAGACTACATATACAAGTATTGTGGGAGCACAATACAAAGGGCAACTAATTGTTCCTAGGAGGTATCAGGAAAAAATTAAAGAAAATATACTTGAATTGAATGAGTTTAATTTTTCAAAGAAGAGAAATGAAGAGTGTTTTAATTCATAAGAGGGAGAGCTAGCTCATTATGATAGTAGTATAGCTATGGACTGAATTGTTGTGTCACCCCATCATTCATAAGTTGGAACCAAATCCCTAGTATGATGATATTTGAAGGTGAGGCCTTTGGGAGGTAATTAAGTCATGAAGCTGGAGCTCTCAGAATGTGATTAGTGCCCTTATAAGAAGAGACATAAAAGAGGTTGTTTCTTCTCTTTTTCTCCTCTCTGCCACTTGAAGACATAGCAAGAAGATGACCACCTACAAGCCAGGCAGTGCCCTCACCACATACCAGATCTGTGGGTGCCTTGATCTTGGACTTCCTATCTTTCAGAACCATAAGAAATAAATGTTGTTTAAGCCATCTAGTCTGTGGTATCTTGTTATAGCAGCTCAAGCTGACTAAAACAAGTACTTACTAACCCACTCAAATGAATGACGTAAATCATAGTGTCACTAAACAAGGGCTGAGAAATGGCCGCACTCAAGAGATAAATTTCGCTGGGCTAGAACATGAAGCATTTTCCAGGGAGGATGGTCCAGCATTAATGAAGGCTGTAAACATCAAGAAGGTATTCAGAAAACTGGTGGATGACCAGCTGGCCTGGGAGAAGGATGCTGATAGAAAGATGGGCGGAGGCCAATAAAAATCAATTTTGCCTTTTTAATAATTTTTGTAGCATCAGTTCTAATCAATTTTAGCCCACCAAAGCCCATATATCCAAATCAAGATGACATTAAAAATATGGAAAAATCAAAATCAATACCCATGGCTCTAATAAAGAGCTGAACTCAGCATGTACGCTAGAAGGTGTCAAGATCAAACTCCAGGCCTTTTAAATTCTGTAACGTGATAAGCTTTGAAAGGATGCTGCGTCTGCTCCAGAATTTCAAGTGACTATTTGTGAAAGTCAGAGCATACTCCTGTCACTCCATGTTTGCATAATTTACCACAGACAGTGTCAGTTTATGAAGATATATGAGTATTTATTTATTTATTGCTTGCTTTGAGGTTTTTGGATTGTATCTGCCTTATAGATTTGAAAGATCACATAGAGGTCACAGAGATTTGCCTTAGAAAAGCAGCCACTGACGATGGATAGGCTCTCAGAGAAAGTCAAAACAGTAACACATGATTAGGGTGTCATGAGGCATCATAAAAATACGCCCCCAAATCTCTACATTTCAAAAGTGCTAAAAGTAATATTGCATTTTCCAGAATCAACAGAATTGCTAGATACTTCTCTAAGATAATAAATGGGTGTGAAATTTTTTTAAATTAAAATATTTTTAACATGAGAATTTGGCTATGTATATGGAAAGGAAATTAAAGTATAATACAATTAGTAGTTTCACTAGAGGCAGGCAGCAAAAAACAGCTTCTTGTTTGGAGAGGCAGACAATAAATCAATACTAACAGAATGTCCTGTTTTCTGAACAATAGAATTTTTATATACATTGTTATACAGGGGAGCTTGGACCAAATTATCATGGAATCGATCTTACTTTCTGATAAAGGGATACCATGCTCTGTTGAGGACTCTGAGGAGGAGAGGGCTTTCCGTGGACCTTAGAAATTACACTCTAAAGGCCAGGTTCTTGATATGTGCCTCAAGAACCTCTCACAGTCCTCAATCACAGGGGAGAAGTTTGCTTGTCACTTCTCAAGTTCTCTATTCCAACTCCCCAGATGCAGGCTTGGGAAACCACCAGGTCAGGTTCTAAACAGAGGGGTCAGTCCTCAAGAGAAGTTGCAAGATGTGGTAGGGGAGCAGAGTGTCAGAGGCAGACAGAGGTGGTTTCAAATCTACCTCTGTCAAGTTATTCCAGCCCTCAGAACCTCAGTGTCCTCATGTGTAGAATGGGATTGTTATAAGGATTGTAAATGGTGAAGCTGTGTGCATACTAGGTATTTAAAACATCCCTAGAGAAACTGAAGACATTGAGGCAAACTAGGAGATTATGTGAGTAAATAATAAACTTGAATCAGAATGCTGACTATGAGCATGAAAAGAAGGAAGTAAAATGTGAAAATGCTCATTGAGACAAAGCAGGCAAGATTTGCCAAATGGTATAATAAGGAAAACAAAAGATTTAAAGGATTCAAAAATGATTCTAATATTTTGAGCCAGAAAAAGGTGCTAACATTGATAGGAAATAAGATAAGAGGATACTGAAACCAGAATGGGACTGATTGAGTTCAAGGCTGTGAGGAGAAATCCAGGGATAAATGTCTAATAGGTGGCTGGCAGTGTGACTATAGACTTCAGAGAGAGATTTTTTCTGTAAGGAAAGTAGAGAGCTTTAGAGAAGTCATGGGAGGAGACTGGAAGTGACCTGGAAGTAGCAGTTTAATCTAGATCATTTGATGCCACAATATTTAAGAGGAATGGGCAGCTTAAGCAAAAAGCCCATAGTCATATATTTGGATTCTGGGTGGTGAACACACAATGTGATGTATAGATGATGTGCTACAGAATTGTACACTTGAAACCTATGTAACTTTACTAAACATTGTCACCCCAATAAACTTTAATTAAAAAAAAAAGCAAATAGCCTCAAATCCTGAAGACAAATGTGAGGGCTTAGAGAACTTTGCTTGATTTGATCACAATAAAAGAAGTATCTCTGTGGAGCAGAAACCAGACTGTAAGAGGTTAAGGAGTAAAAATCAAGGCCTCAGAGGCCATAGGTATAGATTAACTTCCAAGAATTTTGATAGTGAAGGAAAAGGGAGTGCAGTGGTGATTGCTTGATGGGCCAAGTCTGTCGAGGGAAAGGTTTTAGATAGAGAAAATCTAAATATATTATAAGTAGAGGGGATGACACTATAGAAATGAAGAAAATAAGAAAATTCAAAATATATATGAAGAGAGAAAGAATTATTCATGAAATATTGCTTTAGAATTGACATTAAAGCAGTAAGAAGAAGACCAATATTCACAATTACAGTAGAGATGATTCTTGACTTCTGAGTCAGGAGACATGAGATAAAAATGATAGAAGATACAAAAAGAGTTTGCAGAGAAGAAAAGTATTATGAAAAAGTTGAAGTGTCTCAATCTTATCAGTAACAATAGGAATCAAAGCCGTTTTTCATAGTAAAAAGAAATGCAGTTAAGACTTTGCAGTAAAGATGGCTGAATACTTGCATTAACCATTTTATTTTCTGTATTCTGATGCTTTTACATAAGGGTCCTTGCTCATTCTGGAGGGGCTGCCTCTCCTAGGGTTCGCTAATTCCTAATAAAGATATCCCTAGACATAGAAAAGCCTGTGAGTGTGCTTTTCAAATGCAAACCAACCAATCCAGAGCCCACATCCCCAACCATTGCTTTATCAGGTTCTCATACTCTGGGTCACTATCTATCTGCCCTAATCACCCCAGAGGCAGATACCAGACAACTAGGAATAGCCCCTATGCCCCAGAGGCAACTAAAATTATTGAAACTGGCCAATACCATGCCTGTTTATTCCTCTCCCTCTGCCAGGGAATGACCCTGGTGTTTCCTGTGTAGCCTCCTGTGGTGTTAGTGCCCCCTCATTCCCATACTCAGGAGCCACAGTTCATAGTCTACCTTTTCAGTGGTGTCTCTTGATCTGTTAGTCTTAGTATACTTAATAATAAAACCAATGAAAACAATGTCTTATAATTATGTACATTACACTCATATTTAATACACGTGCTTCTTTTACAAAGCAGGTAGGCTTAAATGGCGGCTTGCAAAAGGATAAGGAATAATTGTTCCCCAATTTAAGTTTTAATAATTATTTTATGTCATTATGGACATCTTGTTGTTTACACAATCATAAAGAATATCAATTTGTGATGCAACTTAAACATGTATTTTTAAATACAGAAGTTACAGCATGTGCCAAATTTGAAAATATCTGTATAACCCACACGTCACAATTCTAAGGTCTATAAAGCGAGTAGCTGGACTAATAGTAACAATACTTTCTACATAAAATGGGACATCATCTCCACCACACCCCCTGTGTACAGAGTCAATCATTAAGCAAGGAGGCCATGGTGGGCCTCTCAAATAACAGCAACATTCTTTCTGTTCACTTCTATTTGCTCTTAATTCATGGCATCAACCCCATTGTGGAAGCAATCTTCTTTTTGATGGATTGAAACCTAGCTTGTTTCACACTGATTCTGAGTAAGGGTCTAGGGATGTCACTTTTCTACTGCATCTGACATCATCAACTAGTACTCTTAAAAGGACCAGAACCATCAGTGTAAGATATAAGCATACTGTAAGTGATGAGCTTTACACCGAGCTGAACCATTACTTATTGTTTTACAAATGTAATAGCAGACATGTAGCCAAACCATTTATACAATCAGTCTATTATATTTCATGTGCTCCCTGTTTCCCCTGAGTAGCTTTGTGGTAATGAGTAGAGACTTTTATAAATAATATGATTATCAGTTACTTTTAAATATTGTACCGATTCCAAATGCTCTATTGGAATGTTGATGGTTAACAAGGTAACTCAGGTTCTAGCAGGATTATGGGTTGAAGCTGTGTGAGTGAAACACAGCCTCTGAACCTTCTACTTTAGCTTCACTTATGATTTTTATATTCTGATTATTTTGATATTGCTTAATAGGTCTGCTCTTTCACTTACCTAAATGTTCTAAAGGATGGATGCCAAGAAGAATCAATTTAGAAAACAAATGCATTGAGAGAAAAATTACCTTGGCTTTCATTTTTCAGTATCAACACCATGTTTCAATTTTGATTGTTTATAGAAACAATAGTCTCATCTACACAAAATCCAATAAATTTGAATAATAAAAAATGACATTTTACAAAGGTAGCTGTAAAAGTATTTAATACTGTAGTTGTAGTGCTGAATCTTTACCATTTCAAAAAAATAAGATATTTCTCTAATTGAACTTATGTGCTGAATTAATAAGATTTCCTGTGTAACTAAAAAAATGAGTTTTAGTGAAGCATTTGGTTAGGCTTCTGAAAAGACTATCATTTTAAGTATCTATTATTTCCATGATTTCTGAAATCTTCTTATAATTGTAAGCTATATGAAAATCACACAGTTAATCTGTTGTTTTTTTTAAGTTATTTATCTTCTGGTTTTGAAATTCTACAGAAAGTCTCTGTGTTGAAATTGTAGCTCATTTACTTGGCAATGTCTCCTGCTCCACTGAACATGGAAATCCCAAGGTCCTTGGGAGGGCTGTCATGTATTTTCATTTAGCGTAATGTTTTGCTTAATATTCAGAAAGGACCTTAGTCATTCAAGAAAATCTAGCTCATGAGCTGAATAATTAAGACTTAATTTTATTACTGCATAGGGTGTTTGTTTGAAGAACATGGTTTCCCTTTGGTTTGTTGCTGTATCAACCTCCAGAAATATAAGAGTAAAGCATCAGAAGCAAAAATAAGATGCTTTTGGAATTTAAACTCATTCATTATTAACTCACTTACCTAATTTATGTTACCAAAAAAGAGATAATAACACCAGGATTATAATCTGGGTGCTGTTGTTTATGGGCAAAAAAATAAACGAAACAAAAACCTTTAAGAAGTAAACAGGTACCCTAACACCCTCATGGGTTCTTTTTCCGAAACAGCTCTAGAATGGATAAGAGAGAGTAAGGAGTCTAAGGGGAGACACTGACAGAGTGACAGACTGACCTTTGGTAGTATCTTATTTCTTCCAGACCATGAGAATCAATGAAAAAAAATGTGTTTTTCCCTTTCAGTAAGCAAAGCCTTAAGTCAGGGGTTGGCAGATGTTTTCTGTAATGTGCCAAATAGCAAATATGGTGCATTTTGTGGGCCATACAATCTCTCTTGCCAGCACGCAACTCTGCCATTACAGAGTGAAAGCAGCCATAGACAATACATAAATGAATAGTGTGACTCTCTTACAATAAAACTATTTTTGGACTCTGAAATTTGAATTTCATATTATTTTTATGTGCCACAAAATATTATGCTTCTTTTGATTTTTCTTTCAACCATTTAAAAATATAAAAACTATTCTTAGCTCACTGGCTGTATAAAAACAGAGTACTGGATTTCACCCTTGGGCTATAGTTTGCTGACCTCTGCCCTAAATAATAATCTTATTTTAAAAACCTCATATACATATACATATATACACAAAGGGTGCCAAAAACATTATTACAGATTTTAAGAAAGGAAAAAACTGTATTAATTGTAAAACTCAATATATACCGATAACAAAAGATGAATACAAGTCACGTTTGACTTCTGCAATTATAGGAGGTGCTTAAAGTGGTTACCATCAGCATCCAGACACTTCTGATTATGGCGAACTACTGCTTGAGCATAGATAACATCTCTTAAAATGTGTATACATTTCCTTGGCACCCCCAGTATATAAAATTATATATACATATGTATACTATACTATTATATATATATATATATATATATATATATATATATATATATATATATATGTATGTATGTATTGGGTTGTTGGTAAAGTCATGGCACATTTTTACAACGAAAAACATCATAACTTTTCCAACAACCTAATATATATATATATATTTCTAATATTATGGTTTTGCCAAGAGAGTCAAGCCTAAATTGTACTTCTGTTTTCATCAAATACAATGCTTGTGAATATGTCCAACTCTCAGCCAAATAAAGACTATACTTTTTCCACATATGTGATGGAACCCTAGATAAACAAAAAGCAATAGATCGAACTGATGTTCAGAGGGTTCCCCAAGCCCTACCATAAGTTTCTATGTATTATGCATAAGCTTTATTTGTAATCTCATTTGCAAAGTTTTAGTTTATTAGAGTCATGTGGTGCAGCTCCATAGCCTCTTTACCTTTTTTCTCCCCATTCTCTCTTTGTATACCCAATTTCTTTCCCTACTTATGTTATTTTTAGGCTTCACAGGACAAAAGGTGTTTTAGTTTGATACAACACAGCAGAGAGAAGAGAACTAATGTGGCCAGAAAGGTGAGAGATGAAAGGAAAAGATGAGAGAAGTACAAAAAGGAGGTAGTTTTCTGAGTCAGGAAAGGATGTGTAATGAGAGGTCGAACTCTCTGTTCCTCACACTTCCCTTTGCCAGTTATCCTCCTCTCCCCATTTCTCCTGCCTCACCCCCAACTTGGTCAATTGACCTGCTGATTCAGCCCATTTCTTATCTGTATCTAATTCTCTACTTATTCCCTCTGAATTTCTTACCTGATTCTATCTTTTGTTCTTACTTCCTCTTTTACTGTTTGCTTTGCAGCCCTAACCTTGGGCTCATCTCCTTGAATATGTTGCTGCAACTTTCCTGTCACCCACTCTGCTTTCAACCACTCCAGGTAACTATCCCCACAGACTACATGCATGACCTCTTTGGTGTGACCTGGCCCAGCACAGTAGGATCAGACATCCTTACAAGTAAGTGCGGACCTGCTGTTCACTGAAGCATCATGGCTACAGCCCGAGTTCCCCCCACCCCTTGCATTTGCAGAAAGAAATGATACAACTAGGCTTGTAGCTTTACAAGTCAGATAACTATTCTGGCTTCATTAATTTGTTTTTTTAAGTACACAATTCAGCTTTTATCAAATCACCCTTTCCCACATACTTTATTAAGATTAGGGATCTTGCATGCACTTATGATAACACTTTAGAACTCATATTTGTAGGTTCAGTTATATTAATTTTTTCTAATAAATGGACTCAATAATGAAGAGAATTAAAAATTATCTCATTATAGAAATTATTAGGCCTCAAGTAATATATGTTGACTGTTAAGAATTTAGAGTATACATATGAACAAACAAAAGTAAAAAAATAACTAAAAACTCTATTTCTCAGATATAACCACTGATATATAAAGGCTGCCAAAAAATGTATATACATTTTAAGAAAGGAAAAGATTGTATTAAAGTTGTAATACTCAACATGTACCAATAACAAAAGATGAATACAAGTCACATGTCTACATTTTTTTGGCACCCCCGGTATATTTTGGTGTATAATCTCCCAGATTTTTATATAAACCTAAGCATGGATAGGATTAGACATGTATTTCAGTCATAATTTGACCAGAGAAGCAGAACCATTTAGATGTACATAAAATAAGGGATTTTACCTTTCTTAGTCATGGAGCTGATTAAATATTCTCTCTACAGTTGTTGTATTTGTGTCTGCTGCTGGAGTATGAAGACCTTTTATCAAGCTACATGAGATCTCTGAACTTCAATTTCTTCATTTGTAAAATGGGAATAATAATACTTACCTAATAAGGTTGTTATAAGAATTAATATTATTATTAAACTAAATAATGTAGGTAACATGCTTTGCATAGTTCCTGGTTTGCAGAAAGAGTTGAATAAATTTTAGCAATGATTATTATTATTAATTATGGTTATTACATTTTTCAGCCCTGAAACTTACTAGCTATGGACAAGTTATGTAGCTTTTTTTTTTTTAACTTTATTGGGGAACAGTGTGTTTTTCCCAGGACCGATTAGCTCCAAGTCAAGTTGTTGTTCTTCAAACTTAGTTGTGGATGGCACAGCTCAGCTCCAAATCCAGTCACCATTTTCAATCTAGTTGCAGAGGATGCAGCCCACCATCCCATGTGGGAGTGGAACCTGCAACCTTGTTGATAAAAGCACACACTCTAACCAACTGAGCCACCCAGGTGCCCCACTTATGTAGCTTTTTTGAGGCTCAGTTTCATCACCTTTAAAATGGAGCTATTAATATTTACTTCAGAGTGCAGTTGTGAGAATTATGTGAAGAAGCAAATCTGAAAATGCCTACGACAAAGTTTTGCATTAAGAGAGTACGCAGTGGGGCTGGCCGAGTGGCTCAGTTGGTTAAGAGCTCGCGTAAGAGTGTGAGCTCTGAGCAATAGGGTCTCCGGTTCAATTCCCACATGGGCTAGTGAGCTGTGGCCGAGCTGAGCTGCTGCTGAGCTGCCAACAGGTGGCAGGATGGCTCAGCTGGTGAGAGCACATGTTCCTAACAACAAGGGTTCCTGTTTGAGATGGTGGACTACACCTGCCCACAATTAAAGACTGAACTCGGCACCTTAAGCTGAGAACTGCCGCCTGGATGGCTCAGGGGATAGACCGCGTGCTCTTAACAACAAGGCTGCTGGCTCGACTCCCACATGGGATGGTGGCTATGCCCACTCTCAATTAACTGAACACAGCACCTTGAGCTGAGCGGCATGACTGGACTTGGAGCTGAGCTTGCTGTGCCCTCCACAACTAAGAGTGAAGGACAACAACTTGGCTGCTCCCCTCCCCCAATTCCCCAATAAAATCTTACAAAAAAGAGTATGCAGTGGACATCTGTGATTCTCCTCTTCCTAAGATAGATTTAGCATCCATTAGCAGCCATGCCACGTCATCACCTCATGTTGAGCTTATCACCATTTAAGTCCTTGAAGTTTCTTTTACCTGCATGGTGAAATATCTCTGCCATACTATACTTGAAAAATTTTGTTTTTCTAGTTCAATATAGAACTTTACATTTAACTTTGTTATCTTCCATTGTAATAAATTTTTATTCCCACATCTCAGAATGCTCAGTTTCTTTCAAACTTGATTCTGGGGCCAACATTATTCTCAGTTTTTCATGCTCCTTACCAATTCATCTAAAATATTAGGCTGAGCCTTTTAAAGCAGCTGTTTTTGTAGGTCAGAATGGTTATACATTGGCAGCTGTATATGGTTCAACCTAATATTTATTACAAAGTTGAATAGAATAGAAACAAGAACATGATTGTGAACTAACTCTTTATTGGTAGTCTTAACTTTTTTGGGTCTGGAATCTCTGAGAATCTTATGAGAACTATTTATTTCCTCTCTAGAAATACACACACACACACACACACACACACACACACACACACACACACACACACACAGACACTCACACACACACTTCAATCTTTTTATTGAATTAGATATTCATTTTCTTCATGAAGACAGAATATAAAATTTAGTTCTAAAGAACAACTCTTATTCTCAACTTTAATGTGAAAAATGTTACTTGCTTTAAAATTATAGCAATATAAATTGTGTATAAAACTAAAATGTAAACCTTAATCCTGCTCAACTTTAAATTTCAGTGAGAACACAGCTAATTTTTGGCTTGAATAAGAAATAAACATTGTGGAATGAACTTACATGGTTCTGTGAAAATCATCTTTTGTTAATCAATTTTGAGTTTTCATTCCTGTGCCTACAAATGCTGGAAACTCCGACTGGCAAATGCCTGTAATAGCAAAACATATGTCATCAGAACTCCCATTACTAGCTTTACTAGATTAGGATAGCCTTGTTTCCAGGAGCAGCAGGATTTCCAAGGTCTTTGGATGGAATTTGTATGGTATCATGTCTTTTGCTCTCAAGTCAAGGAGGTGAACTTCCATTAGGCCTACGAGTCAGCAAAGTAAGGATTATGAATCCACATCTCATTTTCAGGTCATCTGAGGAGAAGAATCTTCTAACAAATCCTGTGGATTCTGGGAGTCTGTAGATTTTGGTTTGCTTAAAAATCAACAGGGCTTTGTTGCATTTGATTTCAGCTACAGGTTCATTTTCTCTAACAAAGGAGAGCTTTCAGAGTTGATTGTCTCCACTCTTTTGTCCCAGAAGGTCTATTTGGCTAAAATGTCTCATAGTTTTAAAACAATATCTATAATACTGACTACAGAATCTTATGGAAAGATTTACATGATTCCTGTGGCCAAAAATATTTGTCAAGTGAGCCAATTCACAATGACATCCTCTGCGCCAAATATTTCTGTAAGTAGATTACTTCTATCAAATAAAAAATGTAATGCTTGGGTGGGGGTTGGGGGCTCTATCCAAAGTTAATCAAGCTTGTATTAAAAACCCTTTCTTACATATCACATGAAAGAACCCTGTATTCTGCTCCTCTATCTTGGCAAAACTTCTTGGCAAAATGATTTAAGTTCTCAACTATGATGATGTGAATCACTTTCACATAGTAGCCAAATGTTTCATGTTGTTGATAAAGTCTCTAACATTAATGCATCTGATATGAACACTAGGTTAATAATTTTGGGTGGAATCTATTTTGTCAGTCTTCTTTTTTTTAATCTACCTGATAAGTGTTGCCTACTAAAGGTCCCCAAGGACAAGTATCATGCAGAAGTGGCATTTATTTGTCCTTATTTGTTACTTCTCATAGAAAGAGAAGATGAATATCACTTACCTTCTCAGGCCACAAAATGGCATAATTATTACATATATATATATATATATATATATATATATATATATATATATATATATATTATAATACTTGAAAGATCAAGAGCAACAATCATGTTCCAAATAAAAATCTCTAATTGATAAAACATGATCATATTTCGTTATAATAACAAGTTAGTTTGCATTAACTAGCTTATCATTATAAATCATCATGGATATTGGCTAAAATATAACTATAGCAACTTTGTTCAAAATTTATCATTTAAATTCCCACAATAAGTGACACAACAAGTCTCCCAGTTGGCTAAGCCTTTGCCAAGATAATTCTTCTTCTTCTTTATATACATTCTTACATATGACTCCAACTTACATTGTGGTTATATGTCTTATTCCAAATTCTGTCCCATAGGCTAAGCTTTTCTTAATGTGGTTATTATTTCCATCAAATCCTGACCTTTATTGGATATCTCCCATTGTATAATTCAACCTCTTCCCAGGCTTCTTCTTCTTATTTGCTCAAATACACTGTGACATCCCTTCGAACCATCCCCAAAAGGGCATTGATAAAGCTTCTACCTGGCCATCTCTCTATAGTACACTTCCATAAGATACTCTATACAGCGTCACATTCCTCAAGTACAGAGATTTTCTTGAGAATAACATTTGATGTATAGTACTATTAATTATCCCCCCTTTAATAAGTCTGCTTCTGTCTAAAAATGATTCTCTCCCACTCTGCATTCCTAATCATGAATACCTACTACAAAGCCTCAGAATTACATAAGATGGCATTTACTTGTTAGTATCTAACATTTAATTTTAATTGCCTGGAACATTTACTCAGTGGGTTTCTTATAAAAACTAAAGAAAATGACTATTATTTTCCGTTACTACAAATCTCCTATACAAGCATCTTTAGTTGTATATCATTTTTATTGCTCATCATAATATTTATTTTTTCTCTTTCCTAAAAATATTACTTTAAAACTTTTGTAACTTATCAAATCTCCTGAAATCACAATCCCCTCAGAATTTTCTAAATGTTCCTTGTTCCTTTTCAGGCCACCAAATTCAATTATTGTAAGAATCTTATTTTCAAAAATGTTAAGCCAGGAGATCCTTATTTTTCTTAAAAGATATATTGTCCAGATCCCTTATATATAAAGTATATCAAAGTGAAGGTCTTCTATTTAAAGGTTGTATGTGTGTAGTGGGGGAAGGAGGCCTTATCTAGGTGACACCTCTGTGGCTCCAGATCCTCTGAAGAGCACACCTTGAAAACCAGTTTTGCAAGACATGATCAAGTTAAGCAAAGTCTTTTATTTTTATGGCAATTTCTTTTTTTCTTTTCTGAATATTCATTGCCCACCCACCATTTGCAAAACACTGTGTTATACATTACTTATAGCCTACTCTCATTTTTAAAATAATGCCTTTCTACCAAAAGAGTAAAGGAATAAACAATATACATCCTCAAGTATCTCAAAATTTACTAGGAACAACCTGATTTCTGGTCAAGGTGGCAGAGTAGGTGAATGCTGTGCTTGCCTCCTCCCATGACAACATCAAAATTACAACTAAACTACAGAACAACCATCACTGAGAATCACCTGAAGTCTACCTAAACAGAAGTCCTACAACTAAGGACATTCAGAAAAAGCCACCTCGATACTGGCAGGAGGGATGGAATAGGCTGTGTGGTAGTTAAAAATTGGGAGATATATCTCAACTGTGGAGGTCCCTCTGGAGGAGAAAGAAGTCCCAGCCTCACACCAGGCTCCCTAGCCCAGAGTTGCAGCGCCAGGAAGAGCAGTCTCCCCAACTTCTGGCTGTGAAAGCCATCAGAGATTGTGGCTGAGTGATATGAAGGGCTGCTGGAGTCCCAGGCATTCCTCTAAAAGGGCCCCCACATGAACATACTCACTGATGGACTCACTTACTATGAGCTCCAGCACTAGGAGAGCAGCTCAAAAGTCACCAGGGACATACAGAGAGGAACTGAATTGTCTGGCTTCAAGGCAAGGACTGGAGGGGCAGCTTTCTCCCAGAAGTACAGGCAAAAGCCATTGCTCCTTTGTTGAGCCCTCCCGTACCCAGCGTGCAGATGCAGGTGAGTATCTTAATTGAGTCTCCATCAACCTGGCTAATATTGTCTGCCCTACAATGGTGGTTCCCTGAGACCCCACCACACCCAACTTTCAGACTCACCCAAGCTGCTTCCACTGGCTTTTCCATACACATGGCCTGTCTTGGCTCATGCTGCAGTCTTTCCTAAAATCTCCGAAAGGTTCACAATTACCAAATAAGCAGCATTTAGCCTCAATGTGCCCCATATCTCTTGCCGAACACTAGACCAGCACTAGTGGCAGCCAGCCTCAGTTTATGGCTTGTGCTCTCGAGGCACCTCCAAGCACAGTGCAAGTGGCAGTCATTTGTGGTTTGTTTTGTGGCTCATGCCAGGTGGCCCCGGGCAGGGCACAGGCTGTGGCTAAACTTGGCCTGTGGCAGGGCCCCTTGGCCTTGCCAAGGCCTTGGAGCCAGCACATCCATTTGCTGGCTTTGGACCCAGCCAGGGCACCACCCAGTGGCCCCCAAGAATGGCATTCCTAAAGGGCAGACTGGGCAGGCACCAGAGCCCTGCTAAAGTGAATCCTGCTCTATAGGGTCAGCTCCTGCACAATAGTTTCTTCACTGTATTCACAACCAGTCCTCACAACCAATCAGCCCCAGGGTCAATCACTCCCACAAATAGCTACCAAAGCTCAACTGCAATAGGAGGGCACACACAATTCACACAAGGGACACACCTGGAGCACCTGGCTCAGGTGACCAGAGAGACTGTGCCACTGGGCCCACAGGGCACCTGCTACATAAGGCCACTTTACTAAGACCGGGAGACTTAGCAGCCCTACCTAACAGATAGAAACAAACACAGGGAGGCAGCCAAAATGGGGAAACAAAGAAACGTCCCAAATGAAAGAACAGAACAAAGCTCCAGGAAAAAACTAAACAAAAGTGAGATAAGCAATCTACCAGATGCAGAGTTCAAAACACTGGTTATAAGGATGTTTAATGATTTCAGGGAGAACTTCAACAAACAGATAGAAAACATAAAAAAGAACCAGTCAAAAATGAAGAATACAACAACTGAAATGAAGAACACATTAGAGGGAATAAACTATAGATTAGAAGATAAGATAGCAAAAAAAAATCAGGACAACAAAAATAAAAAAATCCTTATATTTACAAAACTGGTGAAGTCCAGAAATATTTATTTTATAGAGAATGCAAAGCCTTTTAATTTACAATTATGTATAAAAACGATTTTAAGTGCAAACATCCATTAATTAGGGTATAAATTACTGATATAATTATATATACACATTGTGTGTTTATTATATGTGTCTATGTTTCTTCCCTCAGGAAGAGATTTTGTTAAGAGGGTTAAGAGGGCAAAGCTGGCTAACCAAAAGTGAAAGAAGACATAGAGAAGAGAAACAAAATGGGTTTCCTGGGGGCTCTGAAGAAAGCAAATGAATCCTGTTTTCCAGTTTAACTATGGTTGCTTATTTTGGTGAGCTCTAATTCATTTTAACTTAGCACTCTGCCCAACTCTCTAAAAAATACAGACTGGCAAGAAGGAAGGAAACATGCTTTGGCCCCCAAATTGAAAATAGTTGTTCTAAAATTATGGAAATAGTGAGACCATAGGATGACTATAAGCAGATGTCTCTAAAAAAGGTGCAAAACCCACAAAAATTTTAATTTCCTGCTATCACTCGGACACTCCCTTTTGGTTTTTAAACAGCCAGCTTTCGATGGCCAATTGGATTTGGAGAAATGGCTAACATATAGATTTTCTGTTTCTCTAAGTGCAAGTATTTGAAAGCTAGTCAATGTCTGGATCATCTCTAAATCATCTTTCACCCAATAATTTTTTGGATCAAGTTAAGCCAATGTCTGCAGTCCACTGCCACATAAGTTATTTCTGGCCCTGGAATTTTATTGAACTATATGGATCATTTCGCATTTCACAATAAAACATCAACTTATTATTGCCTCATTCTTGTCTTTGATGCAATCATTTTGGACACATTTGGAAGGGACAAACTTAAATGAGTGTTAGTTATATTCTTAGGTGACTGCTCTAGCAAAATACAATCATAGAAAGATGTCTGAGCCAATAAAACCATCTGGGGCTTTCATGTTTTTAAGACTCAAAATCTTTTAGATTTGTGAATTGTGCCAATAAATTTCAATCCAGTTGGATTGAACCAGGGAAAAAATGACCTGTGTCTGGGTCACTTTTTTTTTTTTTAGTATATATTTTAAGCTACAAATACTTGCGATATGTTTCCCTGAAGTAATTCTTATTTATGGCTATGCTGCCTTTGATATTTTCACAATTAAGGCTGAGGTTATTTAAATTCTGAAGGAATAAATGATGATATAAATATGTACTAGCAAGTTTTAATAGTATTCTAATTCTAATACTCAGCAGTTTTTGGAGTTCATCTTGCTGTTGGGGCCCTAGATGAGTAAAACTGCTCTTTCGATACCCAAGTACTCAGTTTGAGTTCAAGATGGTTTACAGAAGTGTAGATGAGAGGGTAAGGCCATGCATCTTCAAGGAACCAACTAACTTTGTGTACTTAATACTCAGTTAATAAGGTACTTATAGCAAGTATTACTAGATGCCTACCAAACAGCCACTCCAAATTTCTTTCTTGCTGATGCAGTCCCAGTTCTGTTTGTGCTCCACATCTTCCTCAGAAAAGCCAAGGAGAACTGACTCTATTCCCATTTCTACAGGTAATACTAAGCCCATTCTTGAGGTCATTCACTCCACAGTGATTGGGTTGCCATAGTCCTGGTATACAGACCTGTCTAATGTGACATTAAAATATTTCAGCCAATGTTGTGGAAAATTAGACCACTAACTAAGAATTTAGAATTAGATCTTATTGTTTACTAAGAATTCATTGTGGGAAGGAGGAAAGGAAATGCTAAATCAGCCAGTAGCTGGGTGTCTACCAAGCCCCATTTCTAAGAATTGCCTGTGGTCAGTGTGGGAAAGGGGCTTTGTTACACGCTGGTGGGAGAAAGCAGGAATCCACGGTAGGAAGGCAGCCTTGCAGTGATAGTAAGAAAACTTTAGAAATAATATTTGAATAATGTGATTATAAGCATGTGAAAGGGGTTACAGTTGGTCCAGTAAGAAATTAAGAATCAATTATTTTAACATTTTAACTTTGTTTCTCCAACTACCAACCGGTAGTGATAGCTGATTATGGAGGGCCTGATTTTTTCAAGATAGGGGCTTATAGAAAACAAAATTAAAATAAAATCCTTATTTTTGAAAAAAGGCCAAAGGAAGACCATTTTTTCTCCTCTTTCTTTACCATACATTTTTGTATCTGCATGGCATACTTGTGACCATGAAGTCAGCTGGTCTTGACAAACCAACAGTACTGAAGATGGGAGAACAGAAAGATGGAAAGGTTCCAAGTTGTTGATGATATCATTGAGCTGATGAATTAATCAGTCCTAGAGTCATTCTGTTTCAAGATTTCTTGCTTTATGGGTTAAAAAAAAACTCCTTAATTGCTTAAACTACTAGGAGTTTAAATTTCTCTTATAGCCATAAATACCCTCACCAACACATGGTTTAATTCAGATTTCTTTGTCTATTTAATGGAAATAACAATACCTATCTTAGCATAATGTGTGGTATATAGAAAATATAGATCAAACGAGACTCAACATTTCAGGAGAATAAATTATTTTCTGAAGAAACAGGTAAGGTGTGTGGGATTGTAGTAAAGACACTTTTACAGCAACTCCGTACTGTCTTTATATTAGACAAATATTTCCAGAAATGTATGGTTTAGGATGTTAATATGCATTAATGCCCTATTATCCAGAGATTCCAGCATCAGTCAAACAGAGTCAGTAAGTAATAGTTCAAACAAAATTAAACAAGTTTATGGCAGAACCACTCAGAGCCTAGACTGAGCTTACATATTCTTTGAATTTCCAAGAGGAAGTGTAATATGTTCCATTTTCCCATTTTAAAATCAAAATATTTCATAAAAATGTTATTGTACGATAATAAAACTGCTAGTTTCCTTTAGGGAAGAGAATGAAAAATATCTAAAGGCACAGCATCTGTGCCTACTGAGACTACTGAAATGCATGTTAATAACAGCACCCTGTTTTTCTGCCCCAATTTCTTCTTTGGTCTATCTATTCAGAAAATAGTTTTCTGGAAGAAAAAGTTTGTATGCCTATTCATAATGCAGAGAATAAGAAAATTTAGGGTGGCTTTTGGAAGTCAACTACAGTCCTCCACTCTACCAGCTGAGCTATCGAAGGGACTAGGATGGCTTTTGGGACACTTTAGTCTCAGGCTACAAGAGATGTAGAATCTAATAAGCTTCCACTTAATTAGAAACAGGACTTGGGAGAACTTCGTGATATTCAGGAATTTCATACTTTCTCGTGTTCATCCTCTGTTTTCCTAAACTAAACAGGATTTATTTGCTTATGTTCAAAATCAATGATGATGTGAAGGATGCTGAAATAGTGTGACAAAGTCTGTAGCCAGTTTTGAGAAAGGCCAAAACCGAGGGACAAAGAGTTTATAGGAGCAACTCTCAGGAGGGCAGAAGAAAAGTACAAAAGCAGGAAAAGGGACTGATTCCATCTGAGGGGTTGCCCAAGGTGCTTCTCAGTAGAACCGCCTGTGTGGTTTCTTGAAGAGAAGGCATGATGTGATTTCCGGATTCATCAGTTATGAGACTAGGGAAAATGGAAGGGAGAAAGCTAGATGTCTGGGAATACAATAGGGACTGGAAGCTGTGTGCCCATCGTGCTCATCAAATGTTATCACAGGGTGGTGTAGAAAGCCACACCAGCAAGGAAAGGGCTGATTTGTGCCAGTCAATCAAAACAGCTCCATCTGGATAGAGGAGTGGGCATTCTAAGACCTTGGCATCTCAAAGCAGTTCTGTTGCTAATCATTTTGTCTGTGCTCAGGGTGAATCTTTATCCTTCCTGGGTCTTAAGTTCCTCCTTTGTGAATGACAATGTCTCCAGGATCCTGTCCAACATCGAATAGCCTATAATACCCCTAATTTGCCTTAAAACTGCAATTGGCAAAGGGATTATGAGGAAAAAACAAAAACAAAGACAAACACCTGTGGAAACATAATTACAAAAATTATCCTGGAGACAAAACATGTTTTCTGTCCCTGTTCAGACTAAGATTGCACTTTAATGGTGAAGCAAGAAATAATTTGGAGGCTGCCGTATGCTGCTTGATGAAGCAATTTGGGGCTGCACAAAGGTACTTTGCTATAGGGAGGGATCAGAAATTTCCATTTGTGAGGGGTGTTTGTTTTTTTGCTTGTTTGGACAAGGCAACCTTGGAATGTTAAGATGTCACACCAGTCACCTTCTCCTGGTTCTTATCATAGAGATAAAAATTAGCGAGACTGGTCAATGCCGGGGAAAGGAAAGAAAATCAACTAATATATGTGACTATCTTTGATGTATGATATACCTTTAGATTGGTGTACGACTGAACCAGGAGTTGAAAGGGTGGATGGAAGAAAGTCAGATCATTCCATTTGTCTGAAAGAAACAGGAAATGTGAGTACAAAGCAAAGGTCCTTGCTGGTGGTCTTCCCGGAGACCTCTTCTGGCACTTCTCTTTGATGTTTCAATAGAGAATTTATTATTTTTTTTAATGATGGTAAGAGCATTTCACATGAGATCTACCCTCTTAACAAATTTTCCAGTGTACAATACAGTATTGTTGGCTAGAGGCATGCTGTTGTACAGCAGATCTCCATGATTTACTCATCTTGTATAACTGAACGTTTACACCCATTGATTAGCAATTCCCAATATCAGTCTCTCCCCAGCCCTTGGCAACCACCATTCTACATTCTGCTTCTATGTGGTGTTTTGTTTATTTTTGGTGGTGGGGTGTTTATACCTTTAATTTATTCTTTGCTCCAATTTTTTTCTTTCTTGACATTTTCAGTTAGAAGATCCAATACATTCTTTTGGGGACAGGTTTAAATGCTGAAAGATTCCTGGCTGAGACAGTCAGTCCCCTTAAAGCCTCTTCAAGTCCTATAGGACCAACCCAAAATGCATCAGCAGCTCTCAGAGTCAGTCATCCAATCTCTCTGCCTCAGCCCTTTCCCCCAAAATCCTCCATGGATATCAGGAAGCCCCCTGGAGACCTTTGCCATCAATTTTCACTTCCATGCCTTTTCTTACCTTTTCTTCAGGCCAGCAGCATACTTTCACCCTCATCTCTTTATTTTTTATACCATCTTCAAGTTCCAGTTGGTGCATTTTCTCGCAAGACATTGAAGGCTGGATGGTTAATGTCCACTGAGCTCAAAATGGAAAATGTGAACCCTCACTGGATTGTATCTTGTTTATTTGGTGTAACTATTGATCTGCCCTGGAAAGTGTGTTCCTAGGATAACAGGGTCCTTGCCTTTCCCCAGAGCCCAGCAAAGGGCCAGGTGCTGGGAGGGAGTGCAGCAGGGTATGCCCAGTTATAGGCTGAGTGTTGGTTTTTTGGTGTTGTCACCTTATCCTGATGCCATTTACCATTCTGGTTTGAGCACCATACCCCACATTTAGCCTGGTAGCCCCTTATTGACAGAGGCCAGGGCTCATAGTCTGTAAATGGCCCACACTTGATTCATAACTTTCCTAACAAATGGTTAACAAATATTAGGTCTCTTTGAAAGCAATCCCTCCTACTATCTTTCCTTTTATTTTATTGTTTGGGGTTTTTTCTTTTTTCAGCTATATTGAGGTATACTTGACAAAATTATAAGATATCTAAAATGCATAACATGATATTTTGATATACATATACATTGTTAAAGGATTTCCCCTATAGAGTTAATTAACACATTCATCACCTCACATATTTACCCCCTTTTTGGGTGAGTTGGGGGGGTCAGAACATTTAAGTTCTACTCTCTTAGCAAATTTCAATCACACAATATACAGGGTTATCATAGTCACTATATTATACATTAGATACTCAGACTATTCCTATTATAACTGAAAGTTATGCTTTTATTAACCTCTCCTTATTTCTCTCATCCCTCCATCCCTGACCCCAGTCCCTGACAATCACTTCTCCACTCTGTTTCTATGAATTTTACTTTTTTTTAAGATTCCACATGTAAGTGATGCCATGCACTATTTGTCTCTCTGCTTATTTCACTTAGTACAATGCCCTCTAGTTTGATCCATGTTGTCACAAATGACAGGATTTCCTTCTTTTCAAGCCTGAATAATATCCCATTGTATATATATGCCACATTTTCTTTATTCATTTATCTGTTGACAGACACTTAGTTTGTTTCCATACCTTGGCTATTGTGAATAATTCTACTATAAACATGGGAGTATAGGTATCTCTTCAAGATAATGGTTTTGTTTCATTTGGAAATATACCCAGAAGTGGGATTACTAAATCATATGGTAGTTCTGTTTTTAAATTTTTAAGAACCTCCATACTGTATTCCATAGTGGCTATACCAGTTTACATTTCCACCAACAATATACTGGGGTTTCCTTTTCTCTACGTCCTCACCAGCATTTGTTATCTCTTATCTTTTTGATAATACACATCCAAACAGGTGTAAAAAAAATATGATTGTGGATTTGATTTGCATTTGCCTGGTGATTAGTGATTTTGAGTACCTTTTCATGTAATGCTTTGCCATTTGTGCATATTTTTTGGAAAAACATCTATTCAGGTCCTTTGAATAGATAATTTTTAAATTGGGTTTTTTATTTTTGTTGTTGTTTTTTGCTATTGAGTTGTATGAATTACTTGTATATTTTGAATATTAACCTATCATTGGATATATGGTTTGCAAATATTTTCTCCTATTCCATATGTTGCCTTTTCATTGTGTTGATGGGTTTCTTTTTCTGCATAGAAACTTTAGTTTAATGTCATTCCACATGTTTATTTTTGCTTTTATGGCTTTGATCTGCTTCTATGTGTTTGATTATTTTAGATACTTAATATAAGTGGAATCCATGTTGTTGTATACTGCAGTATTTCCTTCTTCTTTAATGCTGAGTAAATCCATTGTTATGTATATACCATATTTTTCTGTCAATGGATGTTTGGTTGCTTCCACATCTTGGCTATTGTGAATAATGCTATAATGAACATGGGTCTTCTAGAAGACAAGGATAAACTAGGTTGTATACCTTCACTCTCTTGCTTATCACACTGTTGCTCAAAGTCATTAACACAGAGGGCATCTACATTTCACAGGACTACTGCTACATTTCAAATAGAGACCCTGAACTTGCTCCCTGTATAATGTTTTATTCTAAATACTTAATGCAATTGAGAGTAAAACAAATAACTTTTTTCATGCTTCATACCCTATGAAACAACCTTCACCTCAAGTTAAACACTTTTTAAAAGGAAGGATCTAATTGCCCAACCTTGACCTCAATTCAGTCCAGTTAATGAAATCCAGACTGTTTTGAACACCAAAAAATGAGGTCTGGGGATCAACTGGCCAGAAGCTACAGAGCAGACTCAAGAGATTAGTTCTGGAGAGAATATAATATTTTGGAGTGCCCTGTGAACACTTTGGCTTCCTTTGCATTGAAGCTTTGCTATAGTCAAGGCACAGGGAATATTCCACCTAATGTGGCTGCTGAACCCCTGAGACCCTAGTCTCTGGTGGTATGTCCTTAATATAAGGGAAAGTTTTCAGTTCTGTTGGCCAACTGAATTAACTGAAGAACTGTTCAAGTATATATAGTTCCAGGAGCAAATAGGGTTGAGGATATGCAAATGTTAGTTTATTTTAAGGGAGCATATTCTAACACTAAAACTTTGTGGAGGTGGAATGGTCCCTGCTGTCATCTTCTCAAAGTCATAAGATTAAACTAGACTTCCATTTGTATGTATGCAAAGGGATTGAATGAAAAAGTGAATCTGAAAACATTCAAGCTGAGGTTATACAACCATTTCTCCTTCACGTGTGGAGAATATTTGTGTAACAACAACAACAAAACACACACACACACACACACACTCAGAGAGAGAGGGAGAGAGAGAGAGAGAGAGAGAGAGAGAGAGAGAGAGAGAGAGAGAGAGAGAGAGAACTCACACCTATTACGCACTTCAAGTTTGCTAGATATTTCGTAATTATGCATTTAATTCCCACAGAAGTCCAGTCATGCTAATATTATCTCCACTTTCCTGAGATGAACTTAGGCTCACCTGCCCAAGAGATGGAATTAGGCAGAGGTCTTTCCAACTCCTGAAACCATGTTTTTAGTAAAAATGAACATTTATGGAGCACTGCATGCTAGCATCATATCTAAGTGCTCCCCACATATGTCCTTTAATATCCAATAGTCTGATAAAGCAGGTTCAATCTTATTTCAATTTATAGACCAGGGTATTTAGGCATAAAGAGTTAATCAAATTGTCCATTGAAAAATGTCTTACTAGAAAAATCAGGATTTGACCCCAGGCAATTTAACTGCACACTTTTAATCATTACTATATACTGTCTTACTTCTATATCAGGCTGCTTGCTGGATTCTACTGCAGTGATGATTTTTAGCATATTTTTCTAGCAAGTGGTACACCTTCCTATATCAACCTATTTAGAAATAAACCCAAATTTATTCACAGGTGAAATTTCAAAAACCCAAAGTAATTATAAAACCACAACTCATACATTCTAAATAATTTCTAGTTGCAATGCCTATAATTAGAACTATAGTAATGCTATTTTAGGGTGAATTGCATCTGAAATAAGGTAGTCCTTGAGGTACATGCCATTCTGAGTCCCAGTTGTACCTCTAACTCTTTCTCCCCCAATAAAGAAAGCATATGGGATTGTTAGCAAGAGTGGCAATATTACACGGATAGTCTTGCATTCTTAACAAGTTACTTGGACAAAAATATTTATAAGCTTTTGTACTTCATTATTGGCACTATCATGTATGCTTATGCATGCACATCCATGCATGCCTCTGTGTGTGTGTGTGTGTGTGTGTGTGTGTGTGTGTGTGTGATGACTTAAAGCTAGTCAAGGTATGCCATGGTCTTGCATCCTCAAAGGACTCCTCCACTCTAACATTTGTGAATGTGTGTAGCAGATAATGTTGATTCTCTGCCAAGATTCTCGTGGATTCCATTTTTACAATTTTTGTTTCCCCATTAGAGGATGGCCTGTGGGCTCCTGGAGCCCACTTTCCCAGGGCTGAGAGCCAGAAGTTCTGGATATTTACATCCTCCAAGGGTAGCCCTTAACCAGTGACTCCCAAGTGTGGGAGTATGACAGTGCAAGGCCCCTTGACTTGGGCTGGAATTATCAGAGGCAGAATTAACAGTCCATAGTTTTCTGCAGGATCAGGCTGAAGCTAGTCTCTGGGAGATTTTGCCTGAGAAGATCCCCTTGCTTTCCTTTTTCCTCTTCCCTGTTCTGCCTCCCCCATTCCTGTTTCTGCTCCCTGTCTGGCTTCCCCTGGAAGCACTTTGTTAATAAACCACCTAAACTGGAATCATCCTCTCTGATTTGCTTCTGGGAAACCAATCTGAGACAATATATTTCTGGGTTCCTCTAACAGACTTCACGTTCTAGCAAGGACAAATAAATTTTATGGCAATTTAAGTTGAATGTTTATGGACACATCTAACAGAAGATAAGAAAAAATGGAGGGAAGGAAGGAAGGAAGAGAGAAGGAACAAATGAATGAACAAAGCAGAAAAGAAGGAAGAGAAAGAAAGAGAGAGAGAAAGAAAAGAAAGGAAGGAGGGAAGGAAGGAAGGAAGGAAGGAAGGAAGGAAGGAAGGAAGGAAGGAAGGAAGGAAGGAAAAAAGGCTTTAATTAGTGGGGTAGAGATATGAAACATCACTGTTTCCCCATCAGTGCTTTCAGCCATGCTCTATGATATCCTCTCTCTTTCCCCTTAACAACATCTTGGAAAGTTACCCACAACCAGTCTAGTTTAAAAATGAATCTCAAGCTGGCCAGGTGACTTGTTGGTTAAAAGTTGGCTTGGGAGCACAAGCTCTGGCCAGCAGGGCCACCAGTTTGAATCCCACATGGGCCAGTAATGCTGCACCCTCTACAGCTAAAATGGTGAACAACAGCTCAACCTGGAGCTGGGCTGCCGTGAGTCGTGGGTGGCAGTGTAGGCTACAGTGGGGCTGCAGTGGGCTGCCATGAGTGGCCGGCAGCCAGCAAGAGCGGCCAATGGTGTGAGCTGCTGTGAGCTGCCATGAGCAGCCATCCAATGGCCAGCAATAGATCTGCAACAGCCGGGAAGAGTGCAATGATCACAATACCAACATGGGCCAGTGAAGCGACGTCCTCCACAACTAGACTGAAGAACAAAAGGACAGCAACTTGTCTGTTCCCCTTTCTTGATTCCCCAACGCTGTTAACTCCCCCAATTCCCCCAATAAAATATTTTTAAAAAAAAGAATCTCAAGCTTGATTTAAAATAAATCTCTTCACCTACCTCCAGGACAGTCTTCAGCTAGGACAGTGACTGCTTGGGGAGTGTGTGTGTGTGTGTGTGTGTGTGTGTGTGTGTGTGTGTGTCTGCATGCATATGCTTCTGAGACACATATTCCACCCTTTCCTACAAAGCATTGGGAGGACAGTGAGAGGAAACAATGAACATTCCCAGACTTACCTAACTCCTGTTGTGGTTCTCATTGTGTTGGTAGCCACCTCTTCTCTGACTAGCCCTGATGACCAGGTGTAATGGCTATGGCACCAGCCAGGTCATGCTGGGTCTCATGGGCACAGGTGAGTTCCTTGGAGGTCATTGCAAGGCCTCCAACTGCATAGCTCTCCATGAGAAAGCCGGCTTTAATTTTACCTGTATTTCCACTTCATTTCCTGCCCCTGGAAGCATACTCCACAAATTCTTGCTCCTGGATCCTGATGGAGTGTCAACATGTTGGTTCATATCTGACTACATTCCATGGGATCCCCTTAACCCATGGAAATTTCATTATTTTTCCCCTAATTCTCCTTTCCTGTTCATATAGGTTCAGGGTAGATCAGCAAGTTCGCTACCTAAGCAGTCATCCAAATGGGAAATGCAGTTTCCCTTTTTGGAGGTATTTTTCAATCTCTATGAGAGATTCTCTTAGAGTAGCCATGCCCCAGACCACCTCCCTCACACTTTAGAGAAGGTATGAAATAATCTCTGAAAACTAATATACCATTCCCCATGAGCCAAAGCCAAAGATGCTGTTGACTCCCTTTCCTCTCTCCATGTCTGAGTCTTTAGATAGGTAAGTAGATAGGTAGTCAGATGATGAAGATAGATAGATAGATAGATAGATAGATAGATAGATAGATAGATAGATAGATAGATAGATGATAGATGAATTGAATATATTTTGCTCCCTTTAATTAAGCCCTGAAGAAATGAATCTGATCCCATTATTGTTGGTGGCTCTTTTGACAGGTGTACTGACCATATGTTGTTTTGTTTGCTGTAGAGTACAGATCAAAAAACTATAGCATGTGAAGTAAATATGGTTTGCAGCCTGGTTTTGTATGGCCTGTGAGGTAAAAATGGTTTTTTTAAAGGGTTGTAAAAAAAACCACCAAAACATCAATGACAAAGCCTAAACTATTAACTAGCTGGACTTTTACAAAGTTTACTAATTTCTACACTAGAGCGAATTTCAAGGCAATAAGAAAAGTTCTTATCAACATGCCCACTACCCATTTTTTCCATTATTCCAAGCAAGGAGGAGTAAGGATTTATCATTTCTCTTTTTCCCACACAAACAGATTAATTTTAATAATTATTTTTTAAGCATGTACTGTGAGATTAGGATTGTGTTTGATGACAAAGTGGTTCAAAAGAATATGAGTTATAGGAGCTGACCTCAAGGAACTTGCAATCTCAGGAAAACTTAAGTAACACATGTACAGTGTTAGGTAGCAATAGAAAGCACTATATAATTAAGTATCTAAAGAAATAGCACTAACAGTAATTGCTGTGGGATTAAAATGGTTACAAAGTGTGCAATGGTTGAAATAACCAGTGAAGAAGAAGGCTTGATTTAGACTTTGGAGAAGAATCAATCCCAAAGAATTGGGTGACCAAGATTGTGATTTCTTGGCACATGGGAATATCAGATACCCAATGATATATTCAAATAGGATACATTTATTTAGGAGTCTCAACTCCTGAACACCGAAACAGTGGAAGTTATTCTGAAAGAATTTTGTAAATGATTTTCAGCAGTGCTACTTAAATCATGATTTGCTGTAGTTCATGGTGTGATCATTTGAACTGTACATACCTTTTGGTGATAGTGCAGGAGCCTAATCTCAAGGTTACAGACAGGCTTCTGAGGGTTATAAAGGATCATCACAGAGCTCTCAAGTCTTCATATAATTTGGAGAGTAACAACTGCTTTACAATGTCTACAATTGGCGAATCTGTTCATCTACATGAGAAAAAATAGCAATGATACAGTGCATCCTCAAGACTGTGTGGACTCTGTGGACTGTGTGGACTCTGTTTTAATCATATGCTGGATGAAGTTAGGCCCTAGATATGCTCAATAAAAGATCTTTCATTCTTCTTAACTAGTGGCAAGCATCAATAGCTATTTATATCAATTTTCCAGCATTAAATACCTACTGTCACACGTTTATCTAGTTAGGTTCTGGGAATGTCCAGCACTTGTGATCTGCCAGTTGTGTGGGACATGAAGACTGATTTCTGAAGTGTTGGATGAAAAATAATCATCACTGTATGCCTTCAGTACTTCTAATTTTGTCTCATCTTAGTGTACAGGTCCCTGACCTACTGCTTTTCCTACCATTGAGATGGTCTTTGCTTGTAAATTGAACACTCCGGTATATCCCCTCTCAGGCTCAGAGAGGTGAGCATGTGAGATTTTAAGAGCTGGATAGGAAGGGCATGATGGGCAGACAAATCTGACTCCATCTTACAAGCTAATCCTCCCTATTGATTGAGACTGAAACTTCCCTCATGTTTAGGGAGACCACTTCATGGTCAGTATAGATGTCTGACCACTGCACTGTGCACCTGAAGCTGAAGCTGAATAATGTTGTATGCCAACTATAATTTAATATATAAAAAAGAAAAACACATTATATATATATATATATATATATATATATATATAGTCATGGGATATGGAGTACAGCATAGGGAATAGAGTCAATGGAAGTGTAATAGATACATACGATGTCAGAGGGGCAATAGATTGGGGGAGGGGTTATCACTTTGTGAGGGGTGAAATGTCTAATGCATTGTTTCATACACCTGAAACTAATTAAAAATAATTGAGGGATGAACAGAAAAAGGCGGGGCGGGAGGGGGGGTTATTGTAACAGGGAGGATTGCTTTTGCTTCTTTCCCATCTGACTCTTACCATAAATTCTAGCCTGCATTTCTCCCAGAGCCTTCAGGTAAATAGTTTCTATTGGAGACATGCTGACTGATGACAGGAATTCTGCAAAACAGCCTCCTGAATAGATGGGAAAAGATATGCAAAGCCAAGACTGTTTATCCAAGATTTACAGGAACCTAGGGTCTGGGCTCAGATCAAGAACTGACTGGGAACAAATCTATTTGGAGATTCCCCCACCCCTTCCTTGGATCCCACTTCTTGCCTCGCCCATTGTCTCTTCCCCTGACATAACAGAAACCTGAATTCTGGGCTCTCTTAAGATGGATTTGAGGCACCATTAAGTCTCCCATCTTCTCAGCTGGTGCCTTCTCGACCAATAAACCTTTCCTATTCCAAGAAAAAAGATAGAAAGAAAGAGAAAGAATTGTCAAATTCTTCCCTGTACACTTTGCTCACTGTATTTGTCAACAAAGTAGCTGGTGTATGGATAGCACTTGATGGACTCATCATCTCACTGAGGTTATAGGATCCTTATTCCAGGGCCATTTCATCCCATACATGATCTGGAGCTCATTTGTATAGACCCTTACAGAATGACCCTTATTAAGAATTATCATCTTAAAGCAGGTGCATGCTTGGCTAGTTTCGACACATAAGTACTGTTGTCTTTGAAAGCAAGAGATGAGTTCCAAATTATTGGACCCGTTAGTGTGTGTGTGTGTGTGTGTGTGTGTGTGTGTGTGTGTGTGTGTGTGAGAGAGAGAGAGAGAGAGAGAGAGAGAGAGAGAGAGAGAGCTATCTTATCTGTGTCTAACTCTAAATCTGTGTCAGCATCTAAATACTGCTATCTGCATCTATATCTGTAAATATATAGATTTCATTTTAATACTGTTTCAGCAGTTTTTTAGATTTTTAAAAGGCACTATAGTGTATAACCACTTAAGATAACTTGGAGGAAAATTTTCTTTTGGCCAAATATGGATTTTTCTAAGCCCTCTCTGGAGGGGAGTAGAGTATTACAACCAGAAACAGGCTCTGACAAATCCAGCCACATCTGTGTTTCATAATAATTTTGAGCCTAGATTCCAGTTGTAGGGATTTTTGTCTCTTCTGTCAAGGGTATGAATATACTAACTTCATGTAAAGAGAAAAATAAAAACACTAGGAAAAAAACACCAGGCAAAGTTAAGCAGACTAGCTTGTTCATTTGTTTGTTTGTTTGTTTTCTGTTCTTTTCTTTTAAAATATTCTTCTGAAACCCTGAATTAGCCATTGTCTTACTGGGTTTGCAAGCACAAGTGGTTGAAGCATGGTGTCCTGCTAGCACAATTTCAAAAAGTTAAAAAAAAAACAGTGAAGAAGTGAAGAGGATCAGAACATGTCACCCCAAAATATGCTGCTTTGGCATATTGACCATGTTGCACTGAAGACACTTGGGAAATAGTTGATGCAGGAAAGGATCCGTGACCCTTGCCTTCTACCTAAAAGCAGGTTGGTTATAAAATTTCTCATGAGAACGGTATCCTCCCTGTACCAGAAAGAGAAGAACATTCTTATCACCAGATACTTGGAGTTGACACTGAAATGGACCTATACACACACACCTACTAAAATAACCCGTATCTTCTATTAGTTTCCCTCATGCATTTCCTAGTCACTGTCCCATCATTTACTACCCCTAGCCCAAGCCCCTTTGTCTTCTCACATTCCCACAATTTGTGTGTTTGTGTGTGTGTGTGTGTGAGTAAAAAAGTAGATATGATTTTGGGCATAACAGTTTCTTCAAGTCTTCATTTTTCTTCTGAGGACAGTTATATGCACGTAAAAATATTAAATAAATGTGTATGGGTTTTTTTTCCCTGTTAATCTGGTTTCTGTCAGTTTAATTCTTCGGTCCAGCCCCAAAACTTAAGAGGTTAGTTAGAAGGAAGTTTTTAGCCCCTTATGCCAGGAACATTTCAAGAATATTCATTTGGAAAACTATTGTTTAAAGCAGTAGATGAGCTAGGCATCCAATTCTTATTGGCTAGTCACCAAATCACAGCACTTAAGGAAAAGCAACTCAGCATACTATACTTCCCAAGATATAGCCATAATCCATGTGAAAAGGGGTTCAGAAATCAATCCTACATGTAGCGCTGAACAAAGGATTTGGTTTCTTAATTTAATGCAGATTTTTCAATAGATTTCAGTCAAAGAAGCCTAATAGAATGAAACATGTATGAGTTTTGAAATCAGACCTGAGACTGAATCTTGTTTCTGCTATATATTTGCTGTTTGCCCTTGGGCAAGTTATCAGACTTCTCTGATCTTATTTCTTCATTTTCAAAATTTGGGTAATGTTCCTACCAAGTGGGGCTGTTACATATTGAAGAAAGTAATGTATGTGAAAATCTTAGGGCACAGCAGATACTTAATAAGAATTAGCCTCTATTCCCCCCCCCCACCGAATTATTTGCCATAAATAATAAATTTACCTGGAACCAATACTCAGAATACATCTTAGATTTTACCCATGGAAATATATATATATATATATATATATATATATATATATATATATATATATATATATATATATTTCAAGACAATTTATGCATTTAATTCTGCCATCCTTATGCAAATGAATTTTTCTTCAAACTAATGTAAATAATGGGAGACTGGCAGATCATCTGGCTTTTGTTTTAGAGAATCCTTTCTTTGTTTATAAAAAGGGTGAATCTTCATGTTTGAAGCAGGCTGGAAAAGAAGCAAAGACTATGAGTTAGGAGCTACTTTGTTGAGCTTCCTTTGGCCCCTCTGTTTATTGGATTAATATCAGTACAATAGTCTATCTGATGTATGTAACATAATTCACTTAACTATATTCTTACTTTGGACATTTAGGATGTTTCCAAAGAAGTTGCTTTAGAGATTGTGACAAATATTTCTAAATACCCAAGATTATTTAAAAAAAAAACATTTAAAAAATAAAATCAGCAATGAAAAATAGAGGCTCATATACTGACAGAAGTGGATGGGTCATCTAGGACAGCCGCTTACCTAGATGGACCCCTAGGACCCTCTGCTTTAGGGTTGCCCCACCTCTGATGAAACACTTCCAGTGGGTGACAAGGATCAAGCCCAAGATGCTGTCCTGAGACAGAGGGTGATGGCTTCCTGGAGCTGACTGTCTTCCAAATGGCATCCATAGATACTTTACCACACGTGTACTTACTTCTAAGGAACTGTTGAATTCAGCCTGCTGTTTTAGGAAAATTAAGTATGTATTTGGTTGTTGAGGTTTTTTGTGTTTTGTTTTGTTTTTCATCTCTTAATTAGCAGTTACTTTTAACTAGCAGTTTCCATAGTGTGTAGAGCAGAAGTCTCCAACTGGCAGCCCAGGGGCTAATTATGGCTATATATCTGTTTGATTTAGCCCAAATAGGATTAAAATTGTATATCAAAATCATTGCCAACTTTAAAAAAATTGAGAGATTTAACAAACAGATCCAGATTTTTAAATTTTATTTTGGTATTTTTTGAATAATTGTAGGATCTGATAACAAAGAACCTGTGTTCCTATTTTCGAAAAACAGCCTGGACCTGATTAGAGCCTGTGTCTCAAAGAACGGACATGAGCTCTCCATTTTTCTCCTTTTCTCTAGCCTGCATCATTTATTTAAGTTATTTGCTTGATCCCTATGACATCTGAATTTGTGACTCTCTTGCTGGATATCTTTTGTCTTTGTGCCTTTTGTTTCTGCACAAAGATAGAAATACAAATGAGGAACAAGAAACAGGGGCACAGATTGATTTTCAGTTAAGATAGAAAGCTACTTAACATTCATAAGCAGACTCAGGGAATGCAGTAGTTGTGTGTGATCTTTCCAAGCACAGAGCATAAAAGAAATATGCTGAAGGTGAAAGAAGATGATACAGAGGCACAACTAAGACAGTGAGTGACTCAGCCCTAAGCCAGAAAAACTTGATCATTCTATAGAGAGAAGAGGGTTTATGGTCAAGGTGGGTATGTGTTTATTTGTGTGTTCATCTAAAGTAGCCTAAAGAGATTTGCTAAAGAATGTTCATTGTATGTAGGACTTAGCTCTTCTCAATTATTCCTTCTATTTTATTACATTTGAATTAATCTCTACTCATGCATTCAAAAAGCAAAAAATAAACTGTCACATAGGGTGACAGAATTGGCACCTTCATGGAAATATGGAAACTGATGTGACATCTTTACTTGGCTTTATTAAACTAATCCTAACAATAGTTTAATCAAACACTAGGTTTAGCAGATTTTTATGAATTTTTTATATTTGTACACAAAAAAGTATAGAGAATAATATGATAAACTCCAATATACCCAACTATCCAACTTAAGAAATAATCCATTTAAAAAACCTTTGGAATTCTCTGTGCATCCTTCATCCACCACATTTTCTTCCCTTCCGTGACCCCAAGGTAATCATTCTCCTATATTTATGTTTATTACTTTTAAGGATGACTTTATATTAGATAGTTTCACTAATCAAGTATATTTCTTCTCACACTTTAAAAATAATATAAATGATATTATACTTAACATATTCTTCTATATGTACCTTGCTTTTTTTTCACTAAACTTTTGAGATTCAACCATGTTAATAGTTGGTGTTCTAGTGCATTTCATTTTGGCTGCTGTGTGGTATTTCATTATAAAAAATATATAATATTTTTCCAATTTGTTTACTAGTACAAATGTTTCTGCGTTGGATATTTTTGTACTTGTTTTAATGTACTCCTTAAACCTAGGAGGGCAATTGCTGCTGGGTCATAGAACGCGTATCTTTTCCACATCACTAGATTTTGCCAAATTCTTTCTGATAAGGTATATTGATTCACATTCCTACTAGTATCATTAAGAGTTACTTTGCTATAACCTTGTCAATACTGTTTAAAAATTCTATTTAACAAAACTGATGGAAAGATATTTCAATGTTGATTTAATTTGCATTATTAGTGAAGTTTAGCATATTTCATATGTTTTGGGTTTTCTCTTTGAATAGTTGCTTCAAATCCTTTGTCCATTTTTTTTTCTTGGATTGTTAATTTGTAAAAGAGTTTAATAGTTTTAAAAACCAAATGGTGATATATTTTATGCTAATAAACTGACATAGTCTCAATTTCCTAGGCCACACTTTTTGAGAATGATTTCAAAAAACAAAATTTAGAAATACATATTTGATGTCATGAACATATCTAAAAGTTAATAGGTCTCAATGCCAGTTATGTTTCCTTAAAATTATTACCGAATTCTCTTCGTATATGTGAACATGCCCTGATTTTTTTAACTGGTCTCAGGGGCATTCACAGATCTTTTTTACCCAGTTTGTTATTGGAAATTTCTAAGAGAAAATTGCAGGTTAGACTGATTTATGCAGTTATGTTAAATGCATCAGAAACTCACTTGGATTTATCTCTGGTGGTTTACAAATTATATCCATGTTATGCTCATGTAAACTAATGCCTCATTGGGTCATAGGTGGAGATAGATCTCTTTACATATTTGACATTTGCTTTCTGTGTCAACCATTGTTTCTAAAGAGAATTTCTTGTATCATAATTCTCTATTTTTGACATAGATTAAAATTTCTTGTTTCTCTTCTTTTCTTTTCAAAAATTGTGTAAGGGCCAGCCAAGTGGTTAAGAGCTCGCTCAAGAGTTTGAGCTCTGAGCAACAGAGGTTCGATGCCCGGTCCGAGCTGAGCTGCTGCTGAACTGCCAAAAGGTGGCAGGATGGCTCAGCTAAAAAATAAATAAAAATAAAAATTGTGTAAGACAGTGCTTGCCATGATTGATAAATTTTTCTTGATTGTATTCTGCCATGTTTGATAATGTTTCCTGATTGTATTCTGCATTTCAGAGAGGCCATTCAGTTTCAAGAAGTCATAAATCACCTTAAATTCTTTCCCTGATATAATTTTGAATGGCACAGACACAATTTCCATTCATCACTGCTGTGTATGTACATAGCCAAGAGGTAGTTTGGATAAGCGCTAGATTTAAGCTATTTTATTTGTTTTTAGGTACATTCTGGGATAGAGTAAATCTATCATGATCTTCTTGTAAGTAGAACTTTAGTAAATATCAAATGCTAAAATTTCCTGATTTTTATGAATAGCAAGGACAATTGGAATTCAAATTCAAAGTAAACATGATCAAACACAGGCAGAGGGAAAATTGAAAAGATTATAAAGCAGATGTGAAAGCCTAGGTTTATTTTGGAGACAAATCTAAAAAAAATGCACAGATATCAAGAGTAGTTAGAAAAAGAACAGGCTTCCACCAGCTTCTCTGTCCAGGAGAAACTTGCCCTCCAGCCCTAGTCCTGAAGCCAGCCGATTCAGTTCCTCCCTTTATGTCCTTGGTGCCTTTCTAGCTGTTGCCCCAGCGCTGGAGCTCAGAGCAAGTGAATCCATCAATCAGCAAATCTGCATGTGGACCTTTTAAGAGGAGTGAGCACCTGGGACTGCAGCCACCCTTCCATCTCACTCTGCAAGGATCTCTGCTGGTTTTCACAGCCAGACATTATGGAACTTCTCTCCCCGGCACTGGAACTTTGGGTTGGGGCGCCGGGTGTGGGGCTGGGACCCCTTGCTTCTCAAGGGAGGACTTCTGCAGCCAAGATATCCCTCCTGAATTTTAACCACAACAGGCAGGTCCCGCACTGTGTGTGGCATTTTGCTCTGGAGGAGATTGCTCGGCCAGTTTCAGAAAGGTCTTAAACTGCAAAACTCATCCACAGGAAGGAGGCAGCATGTGTGCTATGTGAGCACACAACACCATCCTGCCATAAAGGAGAAATGGACAAGTTAGCTGAGGGTTCAAAGCCAAGGGAACAGAAGACCAAGAGGGCATAACCTGCAAAGGAGGCTACAGGGCATCCTTCAAGCTCACCAGGGGTTTGGGGTACGATGCTTCTGTGGGTCACTGTGAGGCCAGATACCCTGGATGTGACTCCTGTGCAGAGAATGCCACAGCACTTCGCGCACTCCGGTTCTCCGCTGGACCAAGTCCTCTCGCCTAGGGTTCCTTGCACACACAGTGTGTACTGCTGCCGCCTGCAGTTTGCATGGAGCCTCTGGCCTATCTCCCCCACCACATGGTTGGTCTCCCTGAACTTCAGCTTCATCCAGTTCAGCATTTAAAATGCAGGGAGCCTGGCTTGACCTCCCTAGAGTCTGGCTGTCTCCCTTCCTGGGCCATCTGAAATCTAAAGGGGCTTTACCTTATTGCGTTTGCTGTGCCCCTTCATGGACGGCAGACAGCAGAGCTTTCTTAAGAAGTTCAAGCACCTCCTAGCCCCCCACCACCACCCGTCGTCGGCCCTGGCTGATTTCCTCTCGGTTTCCACTGCTGCTGGTGGTGCTCTGGCTGGAGGGAGAGTCCCCAGGGCGACACTGGGGGGCTGGGCTAAGGATGGTGGTGCTGGCCTCCGGGCTGGGCTCGGCAGTGGTGGTTCTAGACCCTGGGCTAGGTGATGGGGTGGCGGTCCTGGACCCCGGTCTGGCCTCGGCAATGGTGTCCCTGGAGCCCCGGCTGGACTCAAGAGTGGCAGTCCTGAAGTCTGGGATGGACTCGGGAGTTGTGGTTCTGGAGCCCTGGATGGGTGGGGGAGTGGTGGTCCTGGGCTCAGTGGTTGACTCAGAAGCGATGGTGCTGAACTCCAGGATGGCTGATGGACCTGCAGATTCGCGGGCCTTCTGCCCTGATGGTCCATAGACTGCTGCCCTGCTTGTTGGAAGCTGGAGTGCTCTTGCTGACCCTCCTGGGCTGGGGAGGGACTGCAGCTCTGCAGCTCCAGGGGATAGAAGGACTTTACCCGGGTGGTGTGATACTGCACTGTGGGTTTTTTGTTTTTTTTTTGTCTTTAAGATGTGGTACATGGCCATCACATTGTTGAATGTTTTGTTTGCCAACATGTTCTTGATGTTTTCCCATTGAAAGCCTGTATTCAGCATCTCCTCCATCACGCAAGGGTCTATCACATCACTGGGTGGCTAAACGTAAGGTTTGAGTTCTTCTTCCTGGCCCATGTTAGCCAAGGATCCGGCATGATGTCTTTTAGATTTTCTCTCTTCTTGGGGTTGAGGATTAGTAGTTTTTTGAGTAACGTTCCCACTTCCGTGGATAAATGGAATGGCACAACGTGCTCCCCGCTCAGCACCTCCTGCTGCAGGTCTCTCCAGTTCATTGCCTTGAAAGGGAGGGTGTCCGTGATCATCCTGTGTAGCAGCACCCCCAAGCTCCACACATCCACAACAGGACCATCATATTTTTGGCCCCTGAAGAGTTCTGGGGCTATGTACACAGGGATGCCACAGAACATGCTGAGTTGATGGCCGTTGAACGGTGTGCCCAGTCCAAAGTCTGTAAGTTACATTCATCTGAGTGTCCAATAGCACGTTTTGTGGCTTCAGGTCCCTGTGAGCAATGCCTTTCTCGTGGCAGTAGTGCACTGCCAGAAGATGCTGCAGGCTTCGTTCTCCGACAAGCAATCGTGGGCATCAAGGTAGTCAGGCATGTTCCCTCCACCCACGAGCTCCATATCTAGGAAGAGAGATTCCTTGTGTTTATCACATGAAATAGTTGGACGATGTTAGGGTGGTGTAAGTCTGCCACACAGTGGACCTCTCGCATGAGGGGTCCATGAAGTCTGTCGATTACCCCATTGGTCGATGATTTTAACGGCCACCTCTGTCCTGTCCCTGTCAAGATGTGCCGGCCTAACACCACCTTGGCAAAGCTTCCCTTGCCAATGGTTTCCAGGAGCTGGTAATGGCCACTGTGGAACTCCTTGTCAACAGGGATGTCTGCAAGGTCATGCGACATGGCGATCTGCTAACTACACTCACTGACAATACTAACTATGCTCACCAACTGTGCTAAGAAACAATAACTATGCTAACTATGCTAACTGTATCAACAATATTACTAACTATGCTAAGAAATAATAATAGCTATACTAACTACACTGACAAAATATGCTACCTGTATCAACAATATTAGTAAGCTAAGAAACAATAACTATGCTAACTATGCTGACTAACTATACTATCAATAATATTACTAACTATGCTAAAGACAATAACTATGCTAATTTTGCTGACTAAATATACTAACTGTACTAATAGTACTAACTAAAAAATACTAACTAAAAAACTTAAACAAAAAATGAGAATAAATAATGAAAAAGGAAAAAAAATGAGAAATCAAAAAAATCGGGAAAATTAAAATAAAAGAATGAAGGAAAAAAGAACAAAAGAAAAATGGGGAAAGGGAGAAAAGAAAAATAAAGGAAAAGGAAAAGTAATTTAAAAAATGAGACAAAACAAGGGTGGGAAAAATAAGAAAAAAGAAAATAATAAAAAAAGAAAAAAATGACACAAAGAAAACAAGAGTGAAGGTGAAAAATAAAATGGGTGGGGGGAGAAAAAGGAGAAAACAAGCTAATAGGTCCAAGTCGAACAGGTCACCCCAAATCAGCTTCCTGGGCTATAACGGACAGAAAGCTCAGCCCAGCCAGGGCCTTATATAGCAGTTCTTGGTAATTCCATCACACTGGTGCCTTTTGACCTCAGAGCCAGAAGCTGACCAAACATGGCTAAGGACAAACTACAGTGGTTTTCTCAGTTTTGGGTTTCAAGACCCCTTTACTCTGAAAAAAAGAGGGGACCCCAAAGAGTTTCTGTTTATGTAAGATATTAAAGACTGATATTTACTTTATTAGAATTTAAAGTCTGTAGGATGCTTCAAAAAAATTTTTTTAAAGACGTGTATTAGAACGTTTTTCCAGGGGTAGGGGGTAGGGTGTGGATAGTGTTGCATTTTTTTTTTTAAGCTGGGCCATCCTGCCACCTGTTGCAGCTCAGCAGCAGCTCAGCTCGGGTCGTGAATCGAACCGGTGACCCTGTTGCTCAGAGCTCACACTCTTGAGTGAGCTCTTAACCAACTGAGTCACTCAGCTGGCCCTGATAGTGTTGCATTTTGAGAAGTCACTTAAGATATGATATATTTCCATTCCCTCAGCCAAGAAATGGTGCTGCCCTTTGAGAAGCACCACTTGGGTGTATAATAAACTATTTATGTAAAATGGTCATTTAAAAGGTATCTACAAGCATTTGTTCTTTAAAACCACCTTGTGCTTATTAATACTGTAGGTTAGCTGAGTAGTTCCCTCAGAAAATACTTACAGGTGTGTATTCATTTTGGATACTTAAGGGTTTTGTTTTTGTTTTTTAAATAAATGGAACTTTATATTAAAAAATTAAACAACAACACCAAAAATGAATAGTTAGAAAGGGAGCTGCCTAAAGTTCTTTTCTGGAGCAAGACAAAAGATGCATAACTATAACCCAACCAAAGTGTACCCTCAAGATACTTGAGAGTTAATGATTAAGAATCATAATCATATTGCTGCTGCAAAAACAGACAAGGTCCTTCTGATCCTCTAGAACCTTGTCTAAAAATCACTGTGGCAAATGATGAAGGGAAATGATGAAGACGAAGTGTGAATGACAGAGAGCTGCAAATCACAGTCAGTCTGAATGCTTTTGAAAATGAATTCCTTGATGAATTTCTACAATGAGTGAAGCTATCTGGTCAAAGAAAGAGAGACAAATAGGATATGACTGTGCTTTACATACGTTATGTCAGAGGAACAATTTTTAGTTAGGAATTTGCCATATATGTTGACATGGCATAACAAAGAAGAAGTGTTCATAGGGTATGAGAGGACCAATGTAGGAATATATCTATTAGCATTAGCAGGAGTACTTAACCATTGGAACAGAATTTGGTGCAAGTAATTGAGATATTATTCCTGAATCTAGATGGAAGTATATGTTTTTCAAACATCAGGACAGGGTCAGAAGAGCTGTCCCAGAAGACCTTAGGAGGTCCTAACATCTGTAACTAATTTTATGAAACATTAAGCAGCTCTTGACCATTTCTCCACTTACAAATTAAAAGCCTTTCCATTTTGCACTTACTGTCTCTGTAAAGCTGCATTTATATGGTCCCTATACATTATCTAATTCTCTTTCTTTTGCTTTTAAAAGAAGCGGCGAAAACAATCTTTATATGCCCTCATAATATTTATCATACTTGCACTTGAACAAACATTTCTCTATATTAATCTGTAAGTAAATATAAGTGTCTTCTGTATTTTCTATCTACCATCTGGTAACACCTACTATAAGGCAGACAACCCAGACTTAACATAGGTCCTTGGGCAAGGTGAGAGAGAATGGTGCTTGAAGACATCACCTTTGTCTTAACATTTATGTGAACTTTGCTTTCTTTTTCTGCAATAGACCAAAGTTTGTTTTAACATTACAGCCTGTTTTAAATGATTTACAATTGAGTAAATTTTGTACTTCAGTGAGGTGCACGTGCTTATCCCATGTCTTCTTGTAAGCCCAAGCACATGTGGCAAACCCCTAGAGTGCTGCCTGCACCAGTTTGAGAAGAATCACGAGACTAAAGGAGGTGGTTCTGCTGTACAAGATCATTCACTTCATAAATCCTTAATGAGGACTGACTAGATAAGGTTGGGAACGCAGCAGTGAGCAAGACATAGGATTTAGACTAGTAGCAAAGAGTTTGTGTACTCACAAACATCTCTCCCCTGAGTATAGTTAAACCCTGATGCAAACAGGGCAATAAATGTACTGACTACTGGAAGGCATGAGGGCTGGTTGGAGAAGTGGAAGACTAGAAGCTTAGTGGCTTGTGTGTCTTGTTCATTTGTTGCTTTCAGTTTTGTATCTCACATATGAGTGAAATCATATGGTTCTCAGTGTTTTCTGTCTGGTTTATTTTGTTTAACACGATAATCTCAAGATCCATCCATGTTGTCACAAATGGCAGTATTTCATCTTTTCTTATGCCTGAGTAATATTCCATTGTATATTGTACCACATCTTCTTTATCCAATCATTTATGGAATATATGGCGATGGAAGGAGAACTGACTCTGGGTGGTGAACACACAATGCAATACATAGATGATGTATTACAGAATTGTACACTTGAAACCTATATAATTTTACCAACCAGTGTCACCCCGATAAATTTAATAAAAATGAAAAAAAGAAGCTTAGCCCCATATTAATTCATAAGCTGTATGTGGGTATTAGTTACTAACAGGGTTGATACTGCACAGCAACTCCTTTTAGAGCCTTAAGTTTCTCCAAGCACTAACCTCTCCTCTTGGACAGTGTTATGGACAAAGTGGAAAGAATAAAGGGGTTACCAGTTCCAAGCAAGTTCAAAACACTGCAGGCAAAATTTCATCAGGTTTCAAGGCCTGAGAATAAACCTCTGTGACATCAGCTCTATAGCTCTCTGCACCCGTGGCTCCACCTACAAGGTCATTCTTTCTTTTTCTTGATGGGCAGCACATGTTTGCAGCTGAGTAGCTGTATCAGCCTGTTTCCTGCTTGTACAATTTTGGATTCCAACAACCCTCTTTCATGTTGTTTTATCTCTGTTTATTTCAGTTCAAGTTGACAGCATTTCTCCTGATGTATTATAACATTCTCAAAAACCTGGTGGGTCTTCTGTATATGTTATAGGTATTCACACCACTAAACAAGAGGGTCCTCCTCAGATCTTTTCTGGATAATCCCATCTCAATTTCTGGCTTCCTTGAGATGACTGAGTGGAGTCACACACCTAATCTCTTCAGCGAAAGTTTATCCAACTATATCTTAAGACTTCTGTCTAGAGCATGCCTTCCTAACTGTGAATTTCCTGAGTTTTTTGTTGTTTGTTTGTTTGGGCATAACAGTTCTTTTCTTAATTTATCTCTTTCCCCTCTCATTTTACTACAGGCAGCAAGAAGAATCTAGGCCACACCTTCGACTTTTTGCTTAAATATCCACATTTATCACTTACACATTCTGCTTTCTATACAATTGTAAGATGCTGTTCAGCCATATTTTTTGCAACTACGTAACAAGTATTACCTTTCCTCTCATTTACAAATACCATGCTCCTCATTTCCTTCTGAATCCTTGCCAGCATTTCCTTTAATATTCATATTTCTACCAATGTTCTGTTCATAAATTGTTATGATTCTCTCTATATATTTTCTAATAGAAACTTTCTCTACCTTGCTTCTCACTTCCTTCTGAGCTCTCATCAGCAGGTGCCTCTAACATCCATATTTCTACCAACAGTCTGTTCAAGGCAATATTGGATTTTTTCTATCTTGCATCTCATAACTCTTTCAGCCTTTACCCATTATTGAATTTGAAAGCCACTTTCAAATTTTTAGGTACTGTCCCAATAGCACTCTACTTCCTGGTATCAAAATCTGCATTAATTTCCTGGAGTTGCTATAACAAATTACCACAAACTAGGTGGCTTAAAACTACAAGAGTTTCTTCTCTCCAGTTCTGGAGGCTAGAAGCCCCAAATTAAGGTCTCAGAAGGAGCACATTCCCTACAAAGACTCTAGGGGAGAATCCATTACTTATCTCTTCCAGCTTCTGGTGGCTGGCAGCATTTTTTTTCCTGTGACCATGTCACTCCAACACCTGTCTCAGTGGTCCCTCCTCCTCCTTTGTGCATCTGTCTGATTTTCTTCTCTCTTCTTTCAGAAGGACATTTGAGATAGCATTTAGGGCCAACCTGGATATAATCTATGATAAGCTCTACCTCTCAATATCTTTAACTTAATCACATCTTTTGCCATACAAGGTAATGCTTTTTTTCCCATATAAAGTAATATTCACAGGTTAGGGATTAGGAAGTGGATGTATATGAATATTTGTAAGTGGTAGGGCGTCAGGGAACATTTTCAGCCTACCACAACCTGCAAAATTATTACTCTTCAGGGGCAAAGAGTTGTTTGGTAAGACTATGCCCCCAGAGGTAGATTCTATCCAGCTGATCTGTTAGCTCTTGTTTAAAAGAAAGGTTTTGATATCCTAAAAAATAGTCTACCCAGATTTTAATAGATAAGAGAGACAGGAAACATGGTTATATTTCATAATGAAGCTCATGCCTGTTTATACAGGGGGTATACAAGGATTTGAATGTTGAGGACTAGCATAAGAAAGGGAAGAGGCAGAGGCAGAATTACGCAGATTGTTGCTATGGTGATACAATTAGTATTTCCTTTGACTTCCGTAAGAAACCCTGCAGCCAACTTTTCTACATACAGATATTTAGCACAGTTTGAAATCCTCTTCACTTTCCTTTGTTCAACAAAACTTATTGCCCTCCTGAGCACAGAAGCAGGTATTGAAGTTACTCTGCTTAGTTAAGGTTTTCCTGCTGCCCATCTTCTCCCTCCCACCACGCATAGACACACACGTACACAAACACACCTGCATGCCTAACAATGATCTGCTGGACTTCAGTCTTCCATTCTTGTAACCCAGCAGGTTTTTTTTTGTTTTGTTTTGTTTTTAAAGATTTTTATTGGGGAATTGGGGGGATAGGAACAGTGCTGGGGAGTTGGGGGAAGGGGAACAGACAAGGTGCTGTCGTTTTGTTCTTCAGTCTAGTTGTGGAGGATGTTGCTTCACTGGCCCAAGTTGGTACCATCATTGCGCTCTTCCCGGTCGAGGCAGATCAGTCTCCGGCTTCTACACTGCCGCTCACGCTGGCTCCTAGCTACACACAGTAGCCCATGGCAACCCACTGCAGCAATGGCTGCAGCCTACGCCGTCGCTGACAACTCATGGCATCCCAGCTCCAGGTTGAGCTGTTGTTCAGCATCTTAGCTGTGGAGGGCAGTGTCACTGGCCCTCATATGTGGGATCCAAACCAGGGCCCTCTGGCGTCCCAAGCCAGCTCTTAACCATCGCGCCACTCGGCCAGCCCTAACCCAGCAGTTTTAAACCTTGGGAGCAAATCACAATCCCATGCTGAGTTCTTTAAGATAAAAAATCAAACCTTACAATCAGGGAAGAGTGTGTATATGCATGTGTGCACGTGCTATGTAAGTTTTGAATTCCAGTGAATTGTGATTTTGGAATTGTGGAAGACTGAACTATATGGAAATTGTTTGATTAAGAGATGATGTCACATTAAAGCAATTTTTTTTCTAATTGCTTTAGCTTACTCAGTCATTAACTTTAATGAGATTTTCTCTGGCCTTTCATTATTGGTCTGTGCCTGTGCTGTTGGAAATGGTGCCTTGATGTTTTCTGGAAGGATAATCAAGCTCAATGAGATAACTCTGGAATATGCCTTACCTCTTCTGCAATATTTTTCCTCAGGGTCCCATAATGTAACTAATGTTATATGATTATTTTCCATTTGAACGGTGAAAAATGAATTTGTTTTCCATGAAGTTGTTTATTTTGTGAAAAGATAATACATGTACTTAAAACAAATGCAAAGAATATAAGATGTATACATTGGTAAATTACTACCCTCCCCCTTCAGACTCTGTTTCTTAATGACAACAAAATTCCTTTTGCTTTTTTTTCTGAAAAATTTCTCTGCTTTTTTAAAAGCTTATATATCCTTAAACACACACACACACACACACACTCACACTCACACACTCAAATAATACAAATCAGAGCATATATTTGCACTGTTCTGAATTTTCCTTTTTTTGTTAAAAATACACCTTAGAGACCTCCCCAAATCAGCACCTATAGAGAGCTTCTACTCCATTCCTTTAACGTCTGCTTCTAACTCTATTCTATGTATGCACCATGAGTAATTTAAGCAATTCCCCATTGGATGACATTCCCCGTACTCTAGTTTTTTGGTTATTTCAAATCTTGAAGCAATGAACATCCTTGCACATACATGCATGCACAGATGTATGAGGAGCAATCCAAGTCAGGGGCCACTTACTTACCCTACTCCTGCTGGATGTCATTCACACTGTAGACTATGGTAGTGGGACACTCTGTAAGGCTGTTCTCAGAGGCTACAAGTAAGATCATTTCCTAAAAATGAAATGCTAGCTGTAAGGTTAGATATACAAAACAGTAGTGTATATTCATTTTTAATGTCATTAACAGTGAGTGTGTGAGATTCCCTGCTTTTCCTATGGCTTTCATAACATACAACAACAATCCTATGTGAATGATGGCTCCTTAGAGTTGGGCATCATATGATATATGGTTACCCTGATTTCTAAAAATTCTATAATCAGGCTGATTTAAGTAGACTATTAAGTAAAATGTAGTATCATTTTTCATTTTAATTTGAATTCATGTAATTATAAGAGTGTTTGAGCATTTTTAAAAATGTTTATAATCCATTTATAGGGGTGTGTGTGTGTGTGTGTGTGTGTGTGTGTGTGTGAACTCTTTGTTCATACTGTTTGTCTATTTCTTTTCCTGGTGCATTACAGGTCAAAATTCTTTATACATTAAAGATTTAAAGATTAAAAATAATCTTTTTCAAACATACTGGGTATAATTTTTCAGTTTTGTGTCATTCTATTAATCATAAAAATTTAATAAAGTTTGAGTTAAGCATCTTTCATATAAAGACCTTTTCTATTGTATGATAATAAAAAAATTATCTGTTTCCTTTTTAACCCTTTCTAAACTTTGAAGTAATTTGAGAAATTAGGTACTCAACTTTCTTTTTTTTTTTTTTCCAAATTTCTTACTCACTGAAAGTGCACCTTTTCTGTATGCTAAATCCCCATGTATATCCAAGTTGGTAACACCTTTGTAACTGAACCAGAAGAGCAGCATTATACAAAATAGGATGGAGGCAGAATAATGGAGTCTATTTGGAATATGTTTATTTGTTATATTTAGGACAAACAGATAAAGAGGTCCACTAGGTACATGGGATTTCTATGTTTAGTCACACTTTAAATTAGGCCCTTGAGGAATTTAGTTGTCATTGTAGAGACTTGGTCAAACTAGATTGTCCCAAATGTTTTGTCTTCAGTTTCACCATAGTTTGTCTCTTTTGGCAGGGACTTTCAACCTTGGCACTACTGCAATTTAGAAAAATCAAATGGTTCTAACTCCAATTGAGTTAGCAGGTAATTCATCCATGACAATTTGTATTCTGATTTTAGGTAATGAGGAGGTGTAAAGAAATGCACCTTTTATGAATAGACTGTTCTGTCATCTTTGTTGTTAGCAACACAGCTTTATTTAATGGTAAAATGGCTAAATTCTTTCTGAAGTCTTAACTTGTTCCATGTAAATAACCTGTCTGGAAGCTGTTTGTGGTGAATCTATTGAAGCAGTCAACTTTTTTATAAAATCATAGTAATTTTCATAATTCAAAGACTTGGTTTTAATGAGTTTATTTTTGTAACCTTAGTAATAAGACTGGCTTTAGCAGAAAACATTAGCAACTTCACTTCAGCCAAGAATCCTACTGCAGAAAACATTCCTTGAAGAAACCAAGAAGGTTATTGACTGTCTACTTCCAATCGAACTTCAGACTGAGTGAGAACATTGGATGATTACAATCCTGGAAGCCTTTTCATTTTTAGTTAACATTTAGCCAAAGCTTTCTTCTGTATTTCCCCTGTGCATTATGAGGTACAATTCAATATCCAGCCAACTCATTTTTAATTTCTAATTAGATTACCACCTGTCCTTATCACATTTACATGAGTCATTTTAGAATGGATGTGTACATGTTGGGCCAATTTGTATTAGATATAATGGTATGCAATAATCAAGACATATAGTATTACTAGATTATAATTCTCACTTTTACTGAATTTTTCCAGGCATCTAAATTTTATGACTGTTTTAGATTCAGCCAAAAGGGGTCCCAAGCCATGAAAATTATTTGAACCTAAGTACATAATAGGATGGGATGGTTATAAATTATGGACAAAATTCAAATGTTTAGAAGACGGGTCCCTTGGCAAAATATTCAAAGGTTGTGAATGAGCTCAGAATGAAACATGCTTAGGTCATTTTTTGAAGACATTGACAAAAGAAAATATTTTAAGCAGGCTTTAGGGACTCAGACATAGAATTCTAAAAATAAGTGCAAAGCATTAATTTTGAAATTGATATACACAGCCTGGGACATAATTGGATTTATAGATTTGTAATTTACACTAGGCTTTCCTTCTTGGATATACTTTACACAAGCCTGCATTATGCTACCTGAATACCTACCCACTGGGATATCAGGCCAAGGACAGCCAACATGAAAATCTTTAAGAATAGTGTTGGGCCGGCCGAGTGGCTCGATGGTTAAGAACTGGCTTGGGATGCCAGAGGGCCCTGGTTCGGATCCCACATATGAGGGCCAGTGACACTGCCCTCTTCAGCTAAGATGCTGAACAACAGCTCAACCTGGAGCTGGGCTGCTGTGAGTCGCTGGCGACGGCATAGGCTGCAGTCCCTGTGGCATTGGGTTGCCATGGGCTACCGTATGTAGCCAGCAGCCAGTGTGAGCGGCCAGCAGCCGCAGTGAATGGCCGTCCAGAAGCCGGCGACTGATCTGCCTCGCCCGGGAAGAGCGCAATGATGGTGCCAACTTGGGCCAGTGAAGCAACATCCTCCATAACTAGACTGAAGAACAAAACGACAGCAATTTGTCTGTTCCCCTTCCCCCAATTCCCCAGCACTGCTCCCTTTCCCCAATGCCCCAATAAAAATCTTTAAAAAAAAAAGAATAATGTTAAACAATACAGCCTAGACTTATAGTGCTAGGATTTAGCAGCAGCAGTCATCAGAGCAATTGGACCTGCAACCAATAGTGTACCTTTAAGGTTGTTTCCATTCATGAGGTTTTATCATCTCAGGAAATGAGATAGCTTTCTGAGCAAACTGTCCATGGTCCAAATGGATGCAACTCCAAACTTCCAAATAATAGCAGTGTCTGAAAATTAGGTTGGCTGAGATTCAAAACCCTCAAATTCTTGATGAGACCTACCACTGCTGCCAGTTCATGAGGAAGGTTCTGAGAGTGGACATTGATCAATGCAATGTACACTCTCATTACAGTTATCAGGCTTAGATCCTTGGTGCACTGAACTAGGACACAGGAATTCCTTTTGACCCTCTGGCTGAAGGCCTAGGCTACAGCAGAGCTGGTACCACCTTAGAACATTTTGCCTGCTTGGAACTTGTTCCTAGGCCCATATTCTCAAGCTTTCCATAGTGAGGAAAAGCCCAGAAAAATCTAACCCAAAGGGAATATCAAAGAAACACATAATTTTTACCCAATATCTATGGAATATTTAACCTATCTATTTCTAGGTCTTCCTGGAGGGTTTTTATTTTTTTTCTAAGTAAATGCCAACTCTAAGGTTGGTTTAATTACAAGTTACACTAGGGAAACTGCAGGAGGCCCTGAAAGCCGTATCTCACTGTTTTTTTGTGAGTCAGTGGGTCAGAGTCCTCCTCTTTCCCTTACGTGGTCAGGGGGATTGATGTTAATGGTGGGACTATCCTGGCTGACCTCTGAGGAACCACTGTTGAGAACTCTTCCTGAGGTAACATGGGTCTGAACAGCTGGAGGGAAAGCCACAGCAGAATCTGTGAACAAGATTTAATGAGATTCCTAAGAAGACAGAATGTAAATATAACTCCAAAGGGTCAGTGGCCAGATCCAGCTGTGGTTGAGGAACCAAGACTTTGAGGCCTGGCAGAGCTCAGATCCGAGTAGTAGCTTGTTGAGAACCAGAGACAGGATCCTGAGCAATTGTTGCAATGGCTTTGAGCAGCTGTGGTTGATCTTACTTTGTTGCTTTCCGTGGGAGGGAGAGGTTGGGCTCATTTAAGACCTTCGTTACAATACAGAGCCCGCCTGCTGTTATCTAACTGGATGAAGGTCAGGAGGAATCAGGTAGTTTAAAAAAAAAAAAAAACCACAATAATAACTAAACTTATTTAATGCTTATTATGTGGCAAAAACTATTCTATGCACTTATATATACACATTTTTTTTTAATCTTCACAAAAACTCTCTGAGGCTGGTACTATTAATATCCCTAATTTACAGACTTATACAAAGGCATAGAGTATGTGGCAGATTCAGTCTGAGGTCTTTGGACATGTACTCTTAACCACTGCGCTCATTCATTGCCAAAATAATGGAGAGCAGTGATCACACAGAGAATGGGTATTTACAAGTGGATTTTGGTAGTCAAATACATACCCCCACATACTATAAAGTTGTTGGTGCCTTTATTAGATGACTCTGGGCAGAATCAGTGGATAATATCCCTCTAAACTTTCATTATAAAGAAATGGCAGCTAAGTAGGTAGTTAGAATAGGCCTGTCTGTCATTTATAATATGTTCTTTCTGGTTACTTAGGTTGCTGAGCAGAGCACAAGGGACTGGCCCAGATGGACCATGGAAGCATTGCTTTGTTTACCCAAATAAAGTCCTTAAAGTATGAACTGTTTCTACTGATTGAACTGTTCTTTTTTTCATTTGCAGAGAACATCTATGTCACTTTTATTCATTCATTCATTCATTCATTCATTCATTTATTCACCAGCATGTATTGAGCCTCACTATATGTTAGGTACTCTCCAAGATGCTGGGGATGAAAAATAGAGAGACATAATTCCTGCCCTCAAGTAATTTTTTAAAAGATTTTTATTAAAAATATAGCTAACACAATATTATATGAGTTTCAGGGATACACCATAGTTATTCAACATTTATATACCTAAAGAAGTGATCAACATGATAAGTCCAGCAACCACCTGACACTGTACCACACAGTCACAATATTGACTATATTCTCTATGTTGTGCATTATATCCCCATGACTTATTTGTTTTATTCCTGGAGATTTGGACCTTATTCCCCTTCCCCTTTCCCCCTCTTTTAAAATGTATCAGTTGCAGTTGACATTCAATATTATTTTATGTTAATTTCATGTGTGCCGCATGGTAGTTAGACATTTATATAGTTTAAGAAGTAATCCCTCTGTCTAGTCTAGTCCCCACCTGGCACTATATATAGTTATTACTATATTACTGACTATATTCCCTATGCTTTACTTTACATCCCCATGACTATTTGTAATGACCAATTTGTACTTCTCAATCACTTCACCTTTTCACCCTGTCCCCCAACCACTTCCTATCTATCATCCCAATAAATTGAGTACCCATCTGACACCATATATAGTTTTTACAATATTATTGACTACCCTCTCTATACTATACCCTACACTCCTATAACTACTTGGTAACAACCACTTTGTACTTCTTAATGCCTTCTCCTGTTTTCACCCACTCCCATCCCTCCTCCCATCTGTATCTATGAGTTTGTTTCTTTTTGTTTGTTTATTTTGTTCTTTAGATTCCACATATAAGTGAAATCACATTGCATCTGTCTTTCTTTATCTGACTTACTCCACTCAGCACAATACCCTCCAGGTCCATCCATGCTTCCACAGATTGCAAGAACCCATTCCCTTCCCTGGCCGAGCAATATGCCACTGTATATATGTATCAGTTCCTCTTTATCCATTCATCCATCGACAGACACCCAGGCTGCCTCCACATCTTGGGCATTGTAAACAATGCTGCAATGAACATATTGATGCAAATATATCCTTGAAGTGTTTTGTTGGGTTTCTTAGGATAAATATCCTGAGGTGGGATTACCAGGTCCTTCTTTGTCACATGTTATAGCTTTTGTTTTAAAGTCTATTGTGTTTGGTATAAGCATTGTTACCCCAGCTTTTTTGTTGTTTTTGTTTGTTTGTTTCCATTTTCATGATATATCTTTTTCCATCCTTTTACTTTCTGTCTGTGTGTGTCTTTCAATCCGAAGTGAGTCTCTTGTAGGCAGCATATGTAAGGGTCTTGTTTTCTTATCCATTCAGCCCTCCTATGTCTTTTGAGTGGAGCACTTAATCTATTTACATTGAAAGTGATTGTTTATAGATATGTAGCTATTGCAATTTTATTATTCATAATTTGTTTTTGTTTTTTTCACCTTAACGAAATCCTTCTAACATTCCTTGTAATACTGGTTTGGTGGTGATGGACTCCTTTAGCTTTTTCTTGTCTGGGAAGCTTTTTACCTGTCCTGCAATTCTAAATGATAGCTTTGCTGGGTAGAATAATCTTGGTTGCAGGTCCTTGCTTTTCATCACATTGTATATTTTGTGCCAATCCCTACTGGCCTGCTAAATCTCTGTTGAGAAATCAGCTGACAATCTTATGGGAGCTTCCTTATAAGTTACTGGTTGCCTTTCTCTTGCTGCCTTTAGGATTCTCTTTGTCTTTAAACTTTGCCATTTTAATTATAATGTGTCTTGGCATGGACCTGTGTGGGTTCATCCTGTTTGGGACTCTTGGCTCTTCCTGGGCTTGTATGTCTGTTTCCTTCACCAGGTTAGGAAAGTTTTCAATCATTATTTCTTCAAATAGGTTCTCAATCCCTTGCTTTCTCTTTTCTCCCAGTACTCCTATGATACGAACGTTGTTATGCTTGATGTAGTCCCAGAGATCTCTTCAACTATCCTCATTTTTTTTTGGATTCTTTTTTCTTTTTGCTGTTCTAACTTGGGTGTTTTCCTCTACTTTGCCAAATCACTGATCTAGTCTGCTGGTGATTCCTTCTATGCCTTCCTCATTTCAGTTATTGTATTTTTTGCTTCTGACTGGTTCTTTTCTATGGATTATATGCCCTTTTTTATGCTTTCTTTCTCTTTGTTGAAGGTCTCACTAAGTTCCTTGAGCATTCGTATAACCATTGTTTTGAACTCTAGTAGATTGCTTGCTTCCATTTCATTTAGTTCTTTTTCTGGATTTTTCTCCTGTTCTTTCATTTGGGGTGCATTTCTTTGTTTTCTCATTTTGGCTGCCTCCCTGTGTTTGTTTATATGTATTAGGTAGCTCTGCTGTATCTCCCAGTCTTGGCCGGGTGTCCTAATGTAGTAGGTGCCCTGGGGGCCCTGGCAAAGTCTTCCTGGTCACCTGCTTCAGGTGCTCCAGGAGTGTCCCTGTGTGGTTGTGTGTGTGTCTTCTTGCTATAGTTGAGGCTTGATTGTTCTTGGCACATCAGTATGTGGGATTAACCCTCACACTTATTGGCTGTGGAGTTTGGCAACACCCACAGCTTACAGGCTGCTGTGTGTGGGACTTACCCCACTGAGTTGGGTTCACCCCAGTGGGCTCTGGTGCCTGTTGAGACTGCCCTTTTTGTGTGCTGCTTGTGGAGCTAATTGGGTGGTGCTTTGCTGTGGTCTGAAGCCAGCCTTCAGGTATGTTGGTTCTGGGGCCTCTTATAAGGGGATCTGGTGCACGCCCTGGTCACCCACTGCCTATGACCAGCCAGAGACTACCTAGTAGTAGCTACAAAGTCATTCGTGGTTGTTCACTGCCTGTGCTAGACCTGGAGGTGCATGGGAGAGGCCATGCTGTGAACTGAGGACGGCTGCCAGCAGTACCAGGCCTGGGGTAGCTCCACAAAAAGCCAGGACACCCGGAGGCCTGCTTCCACCTACTGGCTTCCTTAAGGTTCAGCCATTGCTAAAGCCTTCTGTGGTACATGAGTTGAGTGAGGAAGGGTCTCAGGGATTCACTGGAGTGGGAAGGGTTGTGGTCACCAGGTCAATGTAAATTCTGGTTTGGTATCAGTGCTGAGCCTGAAGCTACTTAGCAAAACTCTCAGAGCACATCCAAGCCAGTTGTCAGTTGCCTGGGGCCCCCGGACTCCAATAGTATTTCAAGAAACACTGCAATGCCAGTGGGGCCAGCTGCTCTCAGAGAAAGTGCCTCCGGCGTTGGGAGAGTTGCATGGGGCAGGATCTCAGTGAGTCAGCACAGCTGAGCAGCGAAGCTCACCAGGCCAATCAGATTCAGGTTTGGCCTGTGGGGGCGGGCTCAACAAATCAGATTCAGGTTTGGCCTGTGGGGGCGGGCTCAACAAATCAGATTCAGGTTTGGCCTGTGGGGGCGGGCTCAGCACATTAAAGGTGGTGGCTGCCTGCCAGTTGCACAGGGAAAATGGTGGCTGTCTTCCAGCCCTTGCCACAAAGCCACACACCTCAGTCTCCCTCCATATGTCTTTGATGCCCCCGAGTCACAGTCCCTCCGCTGGAGCCTAAGGTCAGTACCTGCGAGGGAATGCTTTCGTGCGCGGGCCATTTAAAAGGATGTCTGTGTTTCCCACAGCCTTCTGTTCCTCCCAGATGATTGGAATCCCCACTGTTTCTCACAGCCAGGTGTTGTGGGGGTGACCCTTCCTGGCACTGGTACTCCAGTACCAGTTTAGTGGGTGGCTGGAGTCACTTGCTTCTTTGTGGGGAACCTCCTTAGCCGAGATAGCCTTCTTGATTATCAACTGCCACATGGAGGTTTGGGGCCCATTTTGGATCTCCGCTCCTCCAACTAGTCTTTACATGGCTTCTTCTTTATATCCTTCATTATAAAACTTCTGCTCCATTAGACTTGAGATGGCTCTCCAGGTTGATTGTTCATAATTTAGTTGTAATTGTAATGTGTTCATGGAGGGATATAGGCACAGTATTTATCTACTCCTCCATCTTGGGTCTGCCCTCATATAATTTGAATGGAGGTGAGAGAGAGGTGTCATCAAACAATAGGATGGTCCCTTTAAAGGTGTATGCACAAACTCAAGTGAGTCAAGGGAAATGGCACAGCAGCCTACTTGAGAGAGTCAAGGAAGACTTCAGAGAGGTAGAATTTGAATTGAGGCTTGACGAATGAATATGTTTACCAGGCACACAAGTAGGGGAGGCTGTTCCAGGGAAAGCATGTGTAAAAGCAGGGCGCCAGTCCAGAGGTTGGTGCATTCAGAGAACTCGAAGTATTTCAATATTGCTGGCTTGCAAAAAGCAAGGCAGGAAATGATAGATGAGACTTGACATTTAGCAGTGGCTGTATCTTGAAGTTCTTTGTATGACAAGTAAAGGAGGTTACAGTTTACTCTGTAGACACTAGGTAAAGCATTTTAACGGCTTAAAATCAAGGTTTCATGGCTGGGTTTTCATACTGGAACTATCACTTTGGAAGCAAGTATAGAAGATGGATTGGAAGGAGCTGAGAGGAGAGGCAAGGAGCCAGGAGGAGTGTTAGGCTGCCCTACCATGTGGAGTTTCTTGTCATCACAAATAGCAATAGCCTTGAGTTTTCCCAATAGGTCTGGGTCAGATGACATGAAATAGCAGAGTTCAGTGCTGGGTGAGATCAGGAGAGATGCACAAGGAAATAATGGTGATTCAGCCTGAGCCAAAAGTGCATAATGTAACAGGTAAAATGGTAGAGTTTGGAATTTGAGCCAAATGTGTTTACAGTGTGGAAGGTCCTCTCAGCTATCCCTACACATTCAGATGACAACAATGCTACCCTTAAATGCAAAATTTCACTCTGGTAGGACTATCGTTTTCATCATGATGGCATAGACTCTACTTGGAGGCCAAACCGGTTCATAATTTAGTTATTTAATTTAACTTCAAAAATTTACTTCCATGGATTGTGTCCCAGTTAAATTTATAAATAAGATGTACATTTCAGGAGTGTGTCTGTGATGCATATATTTGTGTGAAATGTACTCTTACTTATTTCAGAGAATTATTGATCTGATTATCTGTAGTTTTGTAATAGTTATACCACAGCTTCCTTGAGTTGGTCAATAGGAGGTTTATTCCTCTCCTTTCTTAGAGGATTTTTTCACACACACCGCACACACTATGCACATCTCAAAAAGCACATCCATACATGTAAAAGATGAAATGCTGTCTGTAGGGTGCTTTACATTCTTTGAAAGGCAAAGCCTTGATTTGCTGACCTGAAGTCATAATTTAAAATTCATCTGTAATAAGTTTTCCAAAATTCTTAAAACATAAGGTGTATTTTCATGCTGATTTCATTATACTTGCATTTGTGTTGTATTTTTTACTTGTCATCCATCTTAAAAGAGTATTTCTGCCAGAAGAGTGAGTGTTAAAATAAGCACTGTCAATAAATGCACTTGAAAGGTATTGTGACCCTAGTGGGTTTTCTTGCATGAGTCATCCCATCCATCAACATTCTAACCTGATGCAGCTAAATCTTAATTGACCCCCACCTCCCTGGGCACTATAAGGGTGATGCTATTAATTGGGGGATTTCTTCTAGGCAGTATGCATTGTATTCATGTTTTTGCAATTGGGTTCTGTGTGTCTGTTGGCACATGCACAGGCCACATAAGAACTTTTGTAATCTAGACCACTGCCAGGTTCTATTTTCACATTATTGATTACATACTCAGGCATCTCCCCTAATAAAATGAGCCCATCTGCAATGAGGTGAGCAAAATGAAAAACATATAGGATGGCTGGGTGCCAGTAAGCTTATATGTACATTCCAGTAAGCTAATGCCTCACATACGGTATTGTGTTGACTGTCACAACTCATGAGACTCAATTGATATCACCTGGTACTGGTTTTCCTGAATGTTCTGCCTCATTCATTATCTTCTAAGCTAATCTGAACTTATGGTAATTTTGCAATGTAATCATATCAGATGACTGAGACATACATATATACCAAAATAGGGTGGGAAGAATTATTTTCTTTTTACAGTAAAACCTTGGATTGCGAGTAACCTGGTTTGTGAGTGTTCTGCAAGATGAGCAAACATTTCTAATACATTTTAACTTGGTAAACAAGCAATGTCTTGCAATACGAGTAGTTTGTTTCCAGAACGAATTATGCTCACAAACCACGGTATTACTGTACTATGTAACAAATAATGGGATTCTGATATATACTGACTAATAGAGAACTCTAAGTAAAGTTTTTGGAGTTGGACTGCCTGCGGAGTTCAGATTCTAACTTATTAACTATGTGACCTTGATCAAGTTGTTTAACCCTTCTGTGCCTCGGTTTCCTTGTCAAAAAAAAAAAGAGGTAGAATAAATCCTTTCTAGCTTTCTGGTATGTTGTTAATGAGAACTAAGTAAGAACATACTCGTACATGTAAAGTGTTTGGCACATAGTTTAAGTGTTTAACAGATATTTTCCCTCTTACTACTCAACTGTCAGTTTTTGATTATCCTTTGGCCCTCAATGAACACAAATGTCATTTATTTCACATCGGCTAATTAATTAACTGGGTTATTATAGATCCTGAAGATGGAAAAGCTATCTTCCAATGAGAGTTACTTGAACTGTGGCTGAGATAGCATCTTCCCAACCCCAAACAAACCCAAAAATCCTACCCAAAGTGATTCTATTTATTTGTGCTTATAACAGTCAGCGACTGCTAATGGAAAACCTGTAAAAGATAAGGACTATGCAAAGAATAGTTACTCTCACAGCTACCAGAAACTAATGGTGATTGTAATGGAGAAGGGTAGGGTGGGAATTCAGGACCTCTCTTGAAGGCACCTTGTAAATATGCAATCAATTGCTCTTTATCTTATGAAGTCATCATAAAGCGCATTTTGCAAATGTGAGAAAAAAGAACATATAAACACTAAATAATTATTTCCAGGACAGAGTGATTATTGTTTTCAAAGCTGCAAATTCCAGCAGATCTTGAGGAATTTATCTATTCATAAAAGAATGTTTTTACATGGGAACTAAACTTAGACAGACATAACTCAATTCAGATGATTAAAACAAAGTACAAGTTTTCCTGCTGCGTATGTGTAAAGAGGATTTAATTTTGTATTCACATGTTGTGAACTGTGTTGCAATTATTTTTCTATTCCTCATTTCACTTAAGGCATTTTTCTGAATTGTAGTAGTTGTCCTAGAAGCAAGTTAAAACTAAAATTTTACATGGCAGTGCTGCCCAAAATCTTTATAATGTGTTTTAAAAATGAAAATTGGTATCTGAATATATACTTCTGATTAGAAAGCTTGTATATAGGAGTGAGCTTGTGCTAATGCATATGGAGTAAAATGGGACAGATCTCCTTCACCCCTCTCAGCCACTCCTACTCCCCTCTCCAGGGGTAACTACTGTTAGAAATGTGGTCCATTTTATTTTGTATTTCTTTTCTACTTCCTCTACTAGTTGAATTTGGTAGTTTGTATCTAGCTGTAAAGTCGTCTGGTCCATTTTCATTAATTGTTTATATAAAAGTGAACAGCAATCAAGTCAAGTATCTTATCTCTACCATCCTATGATTTTATCATATTTTCACACTTAATGTTTTTGTGTGTTCTCTGTGTTTCTGTTGGTCAAGCATGTCAAAAATTTGTTTGCTTTATTTTCCTTTCCACAGGACATGATCTGGGTACAATCTATTATTTTTGTATTTTCACTTAGAAATAATAACAGTGGTGTTATAGATATGTCTGAAGATTAAATGAAATAATGTATATAACAACTTGTATGAAGTAAGCATTCAATGAAGGTTAACTCCTTTTATTAGTAGTATTACACATATGATTTTATTCATGCCTCATAGTTTCAACACTTTCAGTTGATACTGTACTATGGAGTTTACAAAGTCCTTTGATATGTTTATTGCACAGTAAGTAGCCTTCCACGATGAACTGAATGTTTCTGCCCCACCAAAATTCATATATTGAAACTCTAATCTCCAATGTGATGGTATTAGGAGAACAGGCCTTTGGAAATTAATTAGATCATGAGGGTGCAGCCCTCATCACATTAGTGCCGTTAAAAGAAGAGACACCAGAGAGCTTGCTTCCCCTCTCTCTGCTCTGTGAGGATATGAGAAGACATCATCTGCAAACAAGGGAGAGAGCTCTCACCAGGAGTAGAACTGGCTTGCACCTTATCTTTGACTCCCCAGCCTCCAGGACTGTGAGAAATACATTTCTGTTATTTAAGCCATCCAGCCTATGGTATTCTGCTATGGCAGTCTGACACTAAGATGCCCTCAGAATAGGAAACATTAGTCCCTTTTTCCAAATAATGAAATCAACAAAAAGTGACTAGGAAAATAAGATTTTGGGGAGAGAACTTTTATTATTGGACTAGGTCAGTGATCTGTCCAAGTGCATAACACTCTGACAGACTAGTCGTCATGCTGATTAATAAACAATTGTAATGTTGCCCCTTAAACAATAATTTTTAAAAAGGTGAAAAAAATTTGAATACAGAGGTAGTAAATAAAGGCTTAGGTGGCGTATATGGTATCGTGCTTGAATAATAAAATTATCCATCAATTTGTATTGTCTTTCCATTTTATTTCATTTAGCATAGAGATTAAAAAAAAAGGAAATTTAGAGGAAAAGTGGTTTAGTCGTGTGAAAAATGCTATCCTTTATGTGGTCCTCCCAAAGACTTTTATTACATGTGTGACCTCTGTCTAGAATGAAGTATTTCAGTAGAAGGAATAAAATTCTTGGAAAATACGTGTCTGGGAAAGAGAATGAGGGCTCCTCGTTTCATCCTCTGAGTTGTTTTTGAACTTTGTTTTGAGTTTAGCTATTCTGAAGAAGTTTTGCTTTTTAAGATTTTGAGAATCTGACAAATGCCATGATCCCATTGCCCAGATAAGTGCAGAGATACACAAAATGTTGCTTACAATTTCAATTTCAAAGGGATCATAAAACCTAAACACACACACACACACACACACACACACACATATATATATATATATATATATATGGTGTATATATATATGGTGTATATATATGGTGTATATATATATATATGTGGTGTGTGTGTGTATATATATCTATATCTATATCTATCTATATATATATATATATATATGATATATATATATATAAAGTAACATCTTCTTAAAACTCCAAGTCCAGGTTTTCTGTCTATCAACTGCTCAGTGAGCTGGCTTATTTGTAAATGGACCACTTTTTTAATATAACCATTCATCTATACATGAAGGTATATTAGGCTTAAATTTCTGCATATGCTAATGATTAAGTTATTTTAAAGTACTTCAACTATGCATGGGCATGAGTTGATGTTAATATACTGATTGTATCAACAACAAATATAAGGTTGCCAGATAAAGTTCAGAACACCCAATTACATTTGAATTTCGGATAAACAACAAGTACTCTTTCAGTGTAAGTATTCCATGCATTGGGAATTCCCATAAAATTCAAATATGCCCCTTATACTAAAAAAATTCATTGATTATCTGAAATTCAAATTTAACTGGGTGTTTTGAATATTTTTTAATCTCACAACTCTAGACTAACAAATATTTTTTTCAAGTGTTGCAATGGTAAGTTTACATATCTGTTTCTCTTCCTATTCCTGTTCCTTTCCAGAGGATGTCTATTAAAGCCCCTAGCATGTAATAGATAGTCATGAAATTTGTTAAATGAAAAAAATGATTTAGTTTCTAGGTAAGAGAGACTTTGTATTTGGTTCAAGTATTTCAAGAGATTTTTAATATAGAGTTGAACTCTATCCTAGTCTTAATTTTGAATAACTCGTTCAAGGTCCAAGTTGAAATTGGAATCTCTTCGTAACTCCAAAACCTGTGTTTTTAACCTCTATTAGTAGCTCTCATCTATTCTATGAAACATTTGAATGAACTGGGGCAGTGTGAGGGGCACGAGTTTGAAGGAAAAAGTTAGTGGAATTTAGTAGGTGGGAGCCAGGGATGTTACATATCCACCAACATGTGAGGATAATCCCATCCAACAAAGAATTATTCCAGGTCCCACATAATTTTTTATATTACTGCCAGATATTCATGTGTGGAAAAAACTCTTAAAATTTATCTGAACCTAGAACTTAACTCCAATTGACCCATACACACATTCTTTTGCATTGTTTTAATATGCACTGAATTGTCTAAGAATGAAATTAACATGCAAATCAAGAGAAAGTTGTACATGAAACGCTACTGTAACTAGATAAAAGGGGTCTCAAAAAAGCCAATAGTGTGTAAAATGCTGGATAATATTATTACAAATTACTAAAATGACCAATGTAAACCTGCATAGCCAGCGAGGAAATAATGGTTCCAGTGGCTCAAAAGCAAAATCCACAATCCACATGTGTCCAGGTCCCAGGTGAAGTATGGCAGTAGCTTAAGGCAATTATCTGCTCCAGCTTAATAATGTTGGGGACAATTCTGGTTCCTGTGGCTAGCTGGGATTTCTAGAACATCAGCAGCAATTCTGGGAATATTCTGATTAGTTGTGTATTGGTTCATGACCCCAATAGAATAATCTACCTTTCCCTGCTGTCTCATTAGAAAAAGCTGTCAGCTATATCCCTGCTTGGCTTTGTTTTTGCAGCTAAGTCTTCATCCATCAACAAGAAAAAATAGCCCACCTTCAGTTGAGAAGGGGGTTGGGTAGAGATTGGGAGAGAATTGCCTAGGTTGTTTTATACATGTCTACTAATTAAGGAATGAGTTACCTTGTAGTTTTACTGTTTTTTGTTTCTTTTAGAACCTTCCTAAGAGTTTTCTCAATTTTAGAAAATTTTATCACTGAGGATAATCCCCTTATATTTGATTCTTCAGTCAAACAAATTTGTATTTGTCAAATTCATGGCAATTCTATGTGGAGGTGAAAACATCTGTTTCATTTTGTTTTCTATTGAAATCATATTGAAATATCAATTATATTATTATAAATTACTTTATTTAAATTCTTCTTTATAATATAGATGTGGCATTATATTCTTTTTTATTTATTTATTGATTTTTGGCTCTACTATTTGTTTTTAATTAGTTTCAGGTGTAAAAAACATCATACTAATTAGACACTTATACCCCTCATAAAGTGACAATCCCCCCTAATCTACTACCCCTCTGACATCATATATAGCTGTTACAATACCACTGATTATCTTCCCTATGCTGTATTTTACATCCCGTGACTATACACACACACACACACACACACACACACACACANTATTAAAGAGGAACAATACATTTATCTTTCTAGTAGTCTTGAAAATGCTTTACCCTACAACCCCAGTACTTTGCAAGTTTCCACCTAGTTAATCACTCTATCTTAAAAAAAAATTCTTTAATGAGTCAACTTAGTTGCATTATTTGCTCTCAAAAATATTTAAGATCTGATTGCCTTTATCAAACAGGCTCCTATACTCTTTTAAAAATATTTTCTACTTTGTGCACTGAATCATCAAAGGGAAGGCAGTAGCAAAGAATACATTATTTTACATTAAGGAGCATGAAATCAGGAAACAAGGGATCGTATTTTGAAAGACTCCACAATATAATTGGAGCAAAAGGCCAGATAGATGTTCACTCAAGGAACATCAAGAGAAAGGCAGTGAAAGTTATTTTTGTTCTTCTCAAATTAACATCAAATTGAATGACTTCCTTATTTGTCACAGATTTGATAATATGGGTTCAGTTGTCTGTAAATATATAGAGAGATGTTGGTTTAGGAATTGGTGACTGGAGACAAAAGTGACAAGTGACACTTATCACTAGATTTTAAGAGGGACTCTAGTGTGTATCATCAGGCATTTCTACAGTCAAGAATACATACCATCTCATATAAGTGAAGCAGTTACTTCTATGAATTAAAAGTAAGTTTTCTTAAGACTTTCAGGTAGCATTAACATGAAGTTTTTGGTTTAGACTTAGATAGAATTCAGTGAGCAGGTATCTATAAAACATTTATTAGTGAGAGAGAACTAGTTTTGTATTTATGATAATTTAAGAATTAAAAGGAACTGGAATGACCATGTTCAATATTCTCATGCTTGTAATTTCTTTTCAGAAATATCAAGCCAACTGCTTTTATGGCAGTCAGCACATTTTACAGGTTTGTTTTTGTCTTGAAGTATTTAAAGNCTTTGCTTTCTCCCACCCCCAATGGATTTCATGTAACCTTCCTCCTTTGATTCTAATGTATTAAATAAGTTGCAAAACGGCCATTTTCTAGAGCATTTTCTCAATCCGTTGAGATTTTGCTTCCCAGCAATTATTGTCAGTTTGGCTCAAATAAACTCTTATAATTTTCTCTTAGGATGGATATTTTTTGTCGACAACAGCTTCAATCTTATTCTATATTGCCCATTTCTAAAGTAAGAAATGTCATATATACCTGTCTTATATGAACCTAGTTCACTTGTTATTTTAGTTAAAATAATTTAAAGTGTTGATGTAAGATAATATTAGTGATTTCAAACAAAGTATAATTCCTGAATAAAACAAGCCATGAATCTTACATGAGACTATCTTTAGAAAACAACTATTTTGATCATGTATCCTCTAGTAAGATGTTCACTTTTAATTCAAATGGTCAAGAAGTCTAAGTGTCTTTTATTTCCTGGAGGGATGTATATATTTGAAATCTGGCACAACCCACTGAATGTCAGTGCATTACATATAGGGGAAGAAAAATGAAGAAAATAGAAAATATATTAAAATAGACAGATGAATTTGAAAAGCTTACTTGCCTTGGGGGGAAAAGAGCAATGAAATAGCTGCTAACACCCTTGAAAATACTGTGTGTGTGTCTCATTATACCACCTAGATTTTTAGCCTGCCACATTCAATGAGGTCTTTGCAAGCCAATGATGCTATGGCTGTCAGCATGACATCCTATAATATAGGATGGCTTCCGCCCCCGCCATTTGTAACACTTCCTGAAAAGCAACGGAGGGAGCCTTGCCAAATAAGATATTCTTTCTACCTCCATTTAATAAGGGTATTTTCAGATTTCAGTAAGAACAACTCTATGCTACTGATGTGTTAGAGCATCCAGTCAGTCTTGGCACCATTCTTTTTATTTATTTTTTTAATAACTGAGGCCTCAGCATGGAAATTGCATTTGATTCTACTCAGAGAAACTAGTGTTATATATAGTGCCTTCAAATTTACCACCCTAGTTGCACCTTATGCATCCAGCCTGATCTGTTTTCTAAGTTCTGTTGTCTCTCTGGCTACATTGCCCATATCAGACCATGGATTTTGAGAGCTGAAATAGCCTTCTTAGAGGAAGTGTGCATTGTCTAAGAGAGAGGCAACAGCTGCCTGGGGGCATCTTGGAGGTCTTCATGAAATGCTGGAAATTCTGTATAGTTCCAGAGAATAGTGAGTTCCTCTTCTCTCATGGTGTGCTCATTGATGCAGGAGTGAATGGAGGTGATTCCCCTTGAGCCCCTCCAAGATACTGTCCAAGCCTTGGCTTGAGTGCATAATCACTGACAAGGGGACCCAGCGTGTCCAGAAGTCTGGTGGGGAAACAAAGTCATTAGGGGAGTAAAATGCTATGATTTTGCTGCTGTAGGAATTACCAGATGACATTGCTGGAACTCCTAAACTATGGGAATCAGTGAGAGAGAAATCATTTGGAGAGCTACCCCCTTATTCTAACCTCTTCCCCAAACTTCTCAACTCCTTGAGAGAAGGGCAGCTGCCTGCCACCTGCCATTCACTTCCCTTCAAGGACCATAGGATTGGATTATCTATTTTTAATGGACTTAGATAAATGATTTTGTAATAGAGTTCATTTTCTCATCTCTTATTTTGGCAGGTGTGATGTATGTTTGGCATAGAGATACACTGAGATTTATATCTTTGACGTGATGCTGACTGGATCACAGCAGAATAACAACAGTGGAAGGAAAAAGTCTCAATACAGAACTCTAGTTATGGCAACAAATTATTTCGGGAACAGCATCTTCCTCTTCCTGCCTATTTTCTCACCCACTTGTGTCCTTGTTTTCTTGCCTACACAAATGTTCAGATGCTCTCAGTGCCCTCAGTTCATTTATTTTCCTATCCAGCCAAGAATAATTATTTCTGTTCACATTTTCCTCTTACTATTGCTTCTCTCACATCATTAAGTTCCTCTATTACATTCCAAGGATTGTTGCCTTGGTTTAGGTATATTTCCTGAGAATATTTTTCTCCCTGCTGGATCTAAGAGAAGTCTCTCATTTGCTCTTTTCTCTCTCTCTCTCTCTCTCTCTCTCTCTCTCTCTCTCTCTCTCTCTCTCTCTCTCTCTCNATATATATATATATAGGTATATATATTACATATACATATTATTGCAGAATATTTATTGAGTGTTACTGCTTTGAGTCACCTGATGGGAATATATATTTCAAAGAACACCAGCCAATCTGAGCAATGTCTGACATTCAGTTAAAGTACACTATGATTTACATGTTGGCAGATTAATTATCCATGGTATCAAAAAAAAAACCTGCCAAAATATAATAGCCATAAATAATATTTCTTAATCAAGTTTCCTTGGAAAATTCTGTACACATTTATGGAAACTATTTGCAATTTTACTTTTTATAAATATTTTTAAAGTGTTCTTAAATTAGAAATAAAACACCTTATCATCTCAATGCTTCCAACATAAATAATATTTGGATAGAGAATACAGGAAGAGGTGAAGATTTCTCATGAGAGGCCTAAAAGTTGCATTGGTAAAATGCCAGCACTCCAGTTTTTGTAAAAGGCCAGCAGACACATCTGGGCCAAATATTGTGGAGAAAGGGGATATCCTTTCTGAATCATGCAGGCCTCCTTGTGTATTTTAGAAGATACAGGATGCAAACTGGTGTGGTGACTACAAACCTTGTGTGGAATAAGACAGTGCTAAGTTCATGGGGCCTTAAACATTTTACTTAATCTCTCTGAGGTTTAATTTTTTTTATTTGTAAACAAGAATAATTATAGACCGCCATAACAAAATACCATAGACTGCATGGTTTCAAAGACGGAAACTTACTTTATCAGTTCTGGAGCCTGAGAAGTCCAGAATGAAGATGCTGGTGGATTCGACTTCTTGTGCAGGCTCCTGTCCTCACTTGCAGTTGGCTCACATCTTGCTGTGAGCTCACAGGACCGCTTCTTTGTGCACAGTATACAGCAGGGGAGTCTCTTTATATAAGGGCATTGATCCTGTTGGATCAGGGCTCCATCCTTATGCCTCATTTAGCATTAATTAACTTTTTAAAGTCCCTATTTCCAAATATATCACATTGGGAGTTAAGACTTGAACATATATATATATATATATATATATATATATATATATATATATATATATATATATATATATATATTCCATAACACAGTGCTAGCTCCTTAGTAGCACTAGTAAACAATTGGTTGTCACTAACATCATATGTCAAATCTAATCCTCACAACCATGCTATGAAGTGAACATTATTATCTTCGTTTTAGACATAAGAAAACTGAAACTCAGAAGGCTTGGGTAACATACTTTAGTGTAAGCATTCAGAACATGGTGATACAAGAATTAAAACTTAGTTCAGGCTCATATCGATAAATATTGTATTCCATTCTATACTGCTTCTTGAAAAATGGCATTTTAATTAAGTATTACTAACGAACATTCTTACAGTGCTTTATAATTTCTAAAGTGCTTTCCTCATCTTTAATTTTTACAGCGGAGGATGTCATGAGAATAGTTAAAAGCGAAGGAAAGTGGGAACCCGGGGTGAAAGCTGGAGCCAACATCAACAAAGGTCCTGCAACAAGGTCCCACTTGAAGAAAAGAGGTAAAGAAAACTTAGATGCCTTCTCAGAGACAGAGAGGCCAGCAAAAGACTCAGGAAGGTGGAATCAGAGAAAGAACAAGCTTTAGGAAAAACAGCCAAGCAAGAACTGAGAGTAAAGTTGGCATCACTGAGCTTAGGGGCTACAACCAGGCCCCCACATCATCTAGATGCCTCAGGTAATGCAAATGTACAGGGAATGAATGTTTCAGAATGAATAACAATTGCTGTAATCTAAAAGTGAGAAATGAGCAGGACTGTTCTGCATGAAAGAGAAGTCCCTGGTTGCTAAAAGCATGGTGGCTTAAGGTGCTGGATCTGGAGGTAAATTGTCTGGGATCACCTTCCTGTGTGACCTTGGGGAAAATGTACACTTGCCCAGTTGTGATGTGGCAGTGATGATACTCCCTATCTCATAATGGTGGTGTATTCAATAAGAGAGAGGGTGCCAAAAAAATGTATACACTTTAAGAGATGTTATCTATGTATTACTCTTTGAAGTTAAATTGAATTACGGCAATGTGTTGTATGACATTCATTCAAAAGATGGTGTTAATCAAATAAATGCTAGCATCTTTTACTGTATTACAATTTTAATACAGTTTTCTTTTCTTTTCTTTTTTTTTTAAATTGGAAAATTGGGGGAGGGGAGCAGCGTTGGGGAATCGGGGAAGGGGACCAGCCAAGTTTCTGCTCTTCAATCTTAGTTGTGAGGACACCAGTCACCATCTGGATGCCTATCAGCAGCTCATGGCCTCTAAGCTTAAAGTGCTGTGTTCAATCTTAATTGCATGTGGGCGTAGCCACCATCCCATGCAGTCCAAACGACCGCCTTATTGTTAAGAGCGCATCCTCTATCCACTGAGCCTGACCAGATGGCAACTCAGCTCAAAGTGCCAAATTCAGTCTTAGTTGAGGTCTGGCGTAGCCCACCATACAACAGGCAGTCTTGTTAGGAGCACATGCTCTCACCAGCTGAGCCATCCTGCCACCTGTTGGCAGCTCAGTGGCAGCTCAGCTTGGGCACAGTGTCACTGGCCCATGTGGGCTCTTAAGCTAACTCTTAACCAACTGAGCCACTCGGCCAACCCAGTTTTTCCTTTCTTAAAATGTGTATACATATCTTGGGCACCCCCGATATATTGGGTGTTGTGTGCTTAGCATTGTGCCTAGAACTTAGTAAAATGTTAACAGTGATGATGATATGGTTATTTTATCCCTTGAATAATCTCATTATGGCTAATTAGAGACCTCATGTGCATGGCAATTGTGACTGTGTCTCTTGCACTACAGGTGAAAGTGTGAAAGGTGCAATATTTCTATAAAATATCATTGTCTGTGTTCTATCTTTTCTAGAAAATCCTCAGGAAGACAGCATAGACAGTGCCTGAGGTAGTGAAACCAGGGTCCATCAGAACCTCAAGCAAACAGAGTGGTCAGGTTCATTATGGGGTTAGGCTGAGTTAGGCATCAATGATCTGAGGACATATTGGCAGAAGGACTTCCTGAGGAAACATCTCCTGTTATTCTGTGTTTGTTCTCCTGTTCCACCTATCCGCACACACTCACTGCAAATCTCCTTTCTTGGGCCAGGAAGTAGTGACTGAATGGTTCCAATAGTGAACCCCATGCCGCCCTCAGAAATATTGGTCCAAAGGTGAATAAAAGAGCAAGAGAGAGAGAATAAGAGTGACAATAGGGAGGAGAAGGAAGAAAAGGAGATGAAGAGAGTTAATAAAGCAGAGAACATCTCTCAGATTCTCACAACCAACACCCTTTGAGAAAGAGGTTATGATTCCCATTTTATAGCAGAAAAAACTGAAATATGCCTCTGGTCTTATTGCTGAAAAGGGTAGGAAATGGATCGTTTACTCAGGTCTACTAACTCAAATTCCTTATTGTACTAAGGTATTGCTCATTGTACTCAGTCCTGCTTTTGCCTCCAGAAAGTATGGGAGTACATAAAATGCCAGATGGATTGTGGATGTCTTTCAATTACTAGCT
>NW_017731454.1:2183719-2185450 GCF_001890085.2 Hipposideros armiger | reverse complement strand
TTTATGACATGTTTCCTAGTGTAAAATACGAGTGACAAAATAGTCTGTATAATACAATTTCATATTTTAGATATTGTACATGTGTATGTGTGTGTATGCATACAATATACTTAGGTGTTTTTTTCCCTTTTTCTATGCACATTTGTAGTTTTAAACTATTTCTAGACAACATCTTCAAATTTAAAGTGAAAATCAGATACTCAAACAAAAGCATCTCAGATGAAATAGTGACTGAAGGGATGCCATATAGCTATCCTTATGCCTTTTAAAGTAACTACCCGAGTTCAGCAGAAGGCAGACTCTAGCAGAGTTAAAGCAGATTAACCTCAACACCCAGCTATCATTTCGCAATCACCATGCTCCATTGGTAGCTTCTCATCTTTCCCCTGGATTACTTCCTTCACCTCTAAACTATTCTCCCTGCTTCTTCTGTTGACTTACAGCAACACCCATTCTCAACACAGCAGTCTGAGTAGTCTTTACAACCTTAAAATGGTATTCATATCACTATCATCCCCTTCAAAAGCTTCCTGTTGCACTCAAGATGAAACCTAAATCCCTAACCTAGGCTGTAAAAACCTATGTCATCTTACCCCAGTTTTTCACCTTCCTCTAATGGCATGCCACCCCTGCTTCACTATGCTCCAGCCACTGTGAACCATTTTATTTGTTTAAAGGAACCAAGTTCTTTTCTCCACAGGACCTTTGCACATGCTTTCCATTTTTCTGGAATGACCTTTCTCTGCTTCCAAACCCACCCCGCTCCTCCCCTTTTCTTGGCTAACACAGTCTTCCAGACTCACCTTAAATAACTTTTTCTCATAGAGGGTTTCCCTGTTTGTCCGTCTTTACCAATGAAACTAAATCCCTNCACTTAATTGAAAAATATTCTCATTTTATATGATTACCACATAAGAAACAATAACTAAATTACATAGAAAGACTGTTCATTCATATTTCATTTTTTTGTGTGAGTGACACAAACTAAATAAAGGGAAATAAGACTTTTTCCCAAGTTAACCATTTCTACAGATGTGGTTTTGTCAGAACAGTTTCAGCTTGTTTTCTGTATGCATAATACTTGACAGGAAAACTTGGTTTTTCTAACGATGGCCCTGCCATTGCAAGACCTTGAATATCTTTGTGATTTATCCAGGTACCTATTTTCAAAGACTTACAGTAAAATGCAGAATACTTGTGAATCAAAATTAACTATTAAACTATTGTGGCAATACCCAAGAACCAGAATATTTGATGAACCAAAGCATTCCATTCTCTAGCTACTCAAATAAAAAGGAGTTTATTGTCTGGTGATGGTGAGACAAAGGAAGGAGATAGGAGGTGGGAGAAAATGAATAATCAAGAGCAACATGTTAGCCTGAACCTGTAATTACACTCTGCCCACTAAAGGTTCCTATATATATCACTTGGATTCACTCTCTCAATCTCTCATTACTCATCATTGTGTCCCCTGAAGGCTTGTTATCCGACCCACTGTGAGGGGGCTGTATTCCAAAGCTGAGGGAATTATTTCCCTTGAATTATGCAGGTGAGTGGGTGAATTTACAGTTGCAGGCATCCGAGAATGTATCAGTGACAGCAAGATTCCTGCAGGTTCATTTCAGCTGCCAAAGAAATAACTCTGCTGAATATTGATTCCGTTCTGCTTTAAGTGTTGCCCTTGGAGGCAGTCGCCATTGACAAACACACACACACACACACACACACACA
>NW_017731454.1:2177267-2180104 GCF_001890085.2 Hipposideros armiger | reverse complement strand
AAAATAGATTCTGCTCCTTTCATTTGCTTTCAAACTAGAGGAGAGCAGGTGTCACAACCCTGCTAAACATTTATGCTTTTAGAATCCCAGTTGCTGAGGGAACCCAGCAACACACTTGGTTAAGCTGTTTTGTGTCAATTCACATGTTATTTTTGGTCATTTAACCTGACCTTTAAGGACCAATGTCATCTTGCCCTCCCCAGGTTTTCAACCTCCTCTAATGACACACCACCCTTCTACCTTTTAAAATAGAGCCAAAGCTGATCTGTTCTACACCCTCCACGTTTAGAGGTTTCCCTTTGAGGAAGGAGGTGATGACTTGGAGAAACATAAGAAAACTTCCTACCAAAAATATCAGTCCTCGGGGAGGAGAAAGACAAACAGAAATCTAATCTTGTGTTCATGAGTCAAGTGTTGCTTGCCTCTCTTAGAAGAGTTTTGGGAAGGGTGTTATTAATGTGCAAACCTTTCTTTCAAGCTCCCAAGTTACATTTGCCATGCTCTTATTTACCATTTCCACTAGAAACATCCACATTTACATTTGATATCAGTTCTGAAAGTATTTTACTCTAGATAATGATTAAATTTCTCTGATTTGTATGAAATAGAAACCAGAAGATGATTTTAAGAAAAGAAATTACAAAAAAAAGTGTTGGATATATTTTAAGACATCAAAGAAGACTTGGACCATAAAGCATTAGTAAAAATGAAGACAAAGCTACTTCAAATTCATGGGCTTCTTCTCTAGCATTCCAGAATATGTCAGTTCCTTTCTTCTCATTAAAATCTACTGATTAAAAGTCTCAAGCAAGGTTTTGATTGGACCAGTTTGAGTTAGGTGTCCACTTCAGTGTCCAATCAGGTATTACCAGCCGGATCCTATTCTGTGAATAGAGCGGGCAGAGAAGAGGTTGTTGGAAGATGGCTTAATGGATGCTCATCACACACAGCTTTTGAATTACTGTTGAAACACTATTTGTTGATAATAAGAAAACCTGTAACTATAGATGCATAACTCACTGAGAGACTTTGAAAGAACCATATTCTAGGAACAGGGTTCTAGAATGACATACTTTAACCCCATCCAAATACAGAGAAAGATATAGAAAACTGGCACACAGGAAGCCCTTATATTTGGGTGTAGAATGCTGGCCTTTAAGCAATATGGCTTCACGTTTCTCTAGTTTCCTATTGGATAGAAGAAAGGACATTTTCTAGTGCACATGGTGTCTTCTTAGCTTTGATTCCTTTTTGTCTTCTCACTTGCCCAAATTCTCACCATCAGTTCTTTTTGTCTTTGGTTTGTTTTTTATCCCCCAATTATCTTTGTAACTTCACATCATGTCCCCTACCTTATCACCTTATTCCCAAAGATTGACATTGGCTACCAGGTCTTCTTGTCTAGAGTTATTTGCCTTCTTTATTTTACCTTGCATGTGCTGCAAGAGGAATTTTCCTAAAACACCACTATTATCATGAAAGCAATTCCCTTGAAAACATTTAATCCCCTTTGTTTTCCTACTTAATCAATTCTAATCTCCCCTACTAATCTGTTCAAGTCCTTTGATAGTTTGGCCATCCTAAACCACACTTTGGTTTCTATTCTTTAGCGTGAATCCTTGGGTCTATCATTTTGGACTCCTTATGTCCTCTTCCAACTATTTACACCCATGTTCTCATACTTCTGGCTCACTTTTGGTCTTTTATTGCCCTAGAATGCTGTACTTCATCCCTCATGTTCACCTGTTGAAATTAAGATTATTATTCTAAACCCATCTTAAGTCTTAACCTCTGATGAGGTCTGCCTCATGCCTACTGTCTATCTCATTTTTTAAAATTACTCTTTTTTAATTTGTTACTTGCTATAGCCTTATGAAAGACTACCTTTTTCTTTAATGTCTGCATTCAGTTTGTAAATTTAACATATCAAAATAAAAAAAAACGATTTAATACTGTCCTATTCATTCATTATTTTCAACAAAAATGGATTATATGCCTCTTAACATACCTGACATTGCTCTAGACAAAACAGATACAATAAGCAGACATGTAAAGACACCTACTCTCTTGGGGCTTAATTCTTGTGGGAGATGATAGCCTGCACCCTGGATAAGATGAGAAGTGATAGGAGGTGAGATGAGAGAGATACCAGTAGGCAGGGCCAGAATACATAGGAATTTAAAAACTGTGAAGTTAGAGATAACAGCTTTTCCCCCCTTTTCCTTCTTCTCCCCCTTTTCCTTCTTTCCTATGCCCTCCTTCACTGGGGTAAATAGTATGGATTTTGTCTTAAGTACAATGGATGATCACTGATTTTTAAGTAAAGTGATTATTGAAAGGCAAAAGGAGAAACGAGAAATGTAGGCCTAAGATGATGGTGTCTTGGGCTGGGGTAATAGTAATGGAGCTGGGGGTGGGGGATGTTTCATGTGTTTATGTATGACCCCTCCTACCATATGAAAAACCACCACAGACAGATGCCATGCCTTAACCCAGGAGGTATTGCACAGGTAAAAGCATATAACAGACGTTCCATATATATCTGTTGGCAAAGTGATTAAATTTAATTTTATCTTTGCTTATTTAAAAAAGGATGATTTGTGGAAAGATCACACAGAAAACTGGTGATATATAATCAATGAGCTGACCATTCTTTTTGTTAACTATTTCCCTTCATCATCACGATGAATACCTGTCAATTTGTTAGATTTTGTAGGCACAATGGCATTTAGTCAAGACAGACCCAAACTACTAAATTGAAACTTGCTTAAGCTTTTCAAATTTTAGATGTGTCCTCAATGTGTCACAATAATTTAAGGATTTTTAATAAGAAAAAT
>NW_017731454.1:2125904-2175540 GCF_001890085.2 Hipposideros armiger | reverse complement strand
CAACTCAACACCAAAAAAACAAACAACCCAATTAAAAATGGGCAGAGGATATGGAGAGACATTTCTCTAAAGAGGACACACAGATGGCCAACAGGCATATGAAAAGATGCTCAACCTCACTAATCATTAGAGAAATGCAAATAAAAACCACAACGAGATACCACCTCACCCAGTCAGAATGGCTATCATCAATAAATCAACAAACAACAAGTGCTGGCGAGGCTGAGGGGAAAAGGGAACCCTGGTGCACTGTTGGTGGAATTGCAGATTGGTGCAGCCACTATGGAAATCAGTATGGAGGTATCTCAAAAAACTGGAAATTGAACTATCTTATGACTCAGCAATTCCACTCTTACATATTTATCCAGAAAAACCCAAGACACTAATTTGAAAAAATATATGCACCCCTATGTTCATTATAGCACTATTTACAATAGCCAACACTTGGAAACAAGTGAAATGCCCATCAGTAGATGACTGATTAAGAAACTATGGTACATTTACACAATAGGGTATTACTCAACTATAAAGAAGAAGGAAATTGTTCCATTTGTAATGATATGGATGGACCTAGAGAACATTATGCTAAATGAAATAAGTCAGTCAGAGAAAGACAAATACCATATGCTCTCACTTATATGTGGAATCTAAAGAACTGAATAAATGAGAATTGTAAACAGAACTAGTCTCAGAGACACAGAGGAAAAACTGAGGGTTGCTAGTTGGGAGGGGGTGGTGGGGATGAAGGAGAAGGGGAAGGGATGCGACAGTATAAATTGGTGACTACAATGTGGCCTCAAGGATAGAAAAGACAATCTGGGGAATATAATCAATAATGTTGTAAATATTTTTTATGGGGCCCGATGGACTCATGTCTTGTTAGGGAGATCACTTCATAGACGGTGTAGAGGCCTGACCACCGCACTGTACATCTGAAGCTGATGTTGAATAATATTGTATGTTAACTATAATTTTATATACATATAGTCATGGGATGTGGAGTAGAGTGTGGGAATGGAGTCCATGGAATTGTAATAGATAAGTATGATATTGGGGGTGGGAGGGCAGTGGATGGGGGAGGGAGGTTGTCATTTTGTGAGGGATGAAAAGGATAACTATTGCATTTTTTTGTACACTTGAAACTAATAATAATGGTAATTTTAAAAAAATATTGTTTTTGTGTATTATATGAGTTGAATTCTGTTTTTAAATGGGAAACATCAGAAATACCTATTATGAGAAAACTGAATTTTTAAAATTAAATTTATGCAATCAACATATTTATTTTCTTAATAAATGTTTCCTACTTTTAAAATCAAGCAAATTTAATATTATCAGAACAGTTTAATCCAGAGTGATAAATTTTTGTCAAGAAAAGCATAAACAAAATACTTTCATAAATAAATTAATTAATTAATTTTAATGTTTATAGAAATTCACACTGGTAACATAGAGTACAAATAAATATGTTTACCAGGGTCTGTTTTATGTTCTTCCTAGAATATTTAAAATTTAGTCACTGACTGAGAAAGAGCCTTCACCATGAATTAATTCAGAACCCTTGTAAATTCTCTGAACTGAAGGTTGTATTATCCTTCGCTTGATTCTCTTGGTCAGTGTTTTTCTCTTATCTTTGGAAATACATTTTTGTGGTTAAAAAAAAATGTGTTGTGTAGATTCTCTCTCTCTCTTTTTTCTTTTTTAAGTGGATTTCACTACCATCTCTTTTCATCCTCTGTGATTCAGGAAAGGATTCCCATGTTTCAGACAAAGGCATAAAGGTCAAGCTAATCTGTCTGGTGGTCCTTCTGAGGGGTCCTTGGTGCTGTTGACAAGCACATGCTCCACAGACATCACCATTTTATCTTTCATAAACTCCTGACCCGAGTATCACTGAGTTGTAACCCCTCAAAAATAGAAAAAGTGTGAACATCCTTCCTCTGATCAGCGATAGGGCACTCTGCACAGGATTTCAGAGCTCATAAAAGATGCGTGCTGGTCAGTTCATCACAGCGTCTGTGCACACTCCATTAGCTATGCTGTAAGGAATTCTGCTTGCTCTTTGTGTTCTGTGAAGCAGAACAATAGGTCACTCTCCTCTGGAATAGCTGCTGATTCCTTCAAAGTTCAGTCAAAGCCCACATTTTTCCCCTCTGAATAATGTATGAGCTCGGTTCACCCATGTGCTGCTAATCTAGTATGGAGGGAACTTTCAACAGCTTTCAGCCTCCTTGTCTGATGTCACTGAAAAAACTCACTGGTTCAAACAGGAAGGCCTTCTCATCTGACTTGGTTTGGCAGAGGGCTGTGATGAAAAGGTAGGAGTGAGAGAAACCCAGACGCATATGCATGAACATGCAGCAGTCAGGAATGCTGGCCTTTGAGACAACATCCAATTCAACATGGCTCGCTTCACAGCTTCATTCTAGATGGTAAGGTAAGCCCTGTTGCCTCATGCACAGCAGTGAGCAGATGTTTGGTTGAGGAAGTACCATCTCCATTCTCCTTTCTGAAATTGAAAGCCCAGTCAGTGGTCATCTCTTAAGCCTTATCATTCCATATAGCCAGTGGCCCCCCTGAGGGACTGATCTCTATTATTCACCTGTGTATTAGTTTCTTAGGGCTGCCATAATAAACAACCATAAACCCGGTGGGTCAAAACAACAGAAATGTATTCTCTCTCATTTCTGGAGGCTATAAGTTCAAAATCAAGGTGTTAACAGGGCCATGTTCCCTCTGAAGTCTCTAGGAAAGACTACTTCCTTGCCTTTTCCACCTTCTGGTGGCTCTTGGTTTTCCTGGCTTGTGGCAGCATAACTCCAATCTCTGTCTCCATCTTCACAATGCCGTCTTCCCCGTGTGTTTCCACATACCTTCTTATAAGGAAATCAGTCACTGGATTTAGGGCCTACCTGAATCCAGTATGACATCATCTTAACTTATTATACTTATTTCCAAATAATGTCACATACTGAGGTTCCAGGGAGACATACATTTTGGGGATACTATCCAGCCCAGTATAACCTGTATGAGTAGAAATGCGACCCATAATTTATAGACCTCTACTCTAGTCTCTAGAAATGTTTGAGAAGCTTCCTTAGTGCCTAACCATGAGAAGTGGGGTGAAGAAGCTTCTGAGGGTTTTATCCCACCTTCTCAGACAGAGGGGAAACCCATCCATGCCTGCGTACCTGCTGGTCTCTTAGATGGAATGGATTTTCTTCCAGATGTTATCAAACCTACATCCTTCAAGCCTCTCCTCTATATTACCTTTTCCCTGAAGCTGTTTTCCCCAGAGGATGCTATTGATTCTTCTTCTAGCCCCATAATGAGGAAGAGTTCTTTGGATTTGGAATCTCTTGAGGTCCCCAAAAGTCAACTGTCCCAGGATTTCTATGTAGGAGGGGCACAGAGAAGCCAGAGAGGATCATCAAATCTCAGAGTTTGACGGAACTTTAGTCTATGGCCATACCACCCTGAACACACCCGATCTTGTCTGAAGGAACTTCAGGGGTTAGTCAATCAAACCTTTATGTAAAAATCTACCTTAAAGCTATTAGTTAGCACCTTAAGGAGGAATGACCAAACTAGAACCAAAGATATTTACCCAGGGAGGGGGGCGGTCTCTGAAGGATGGCAAAGTCTATTATAAGGACAGTAGGATAGCCTAAAACAAGCCTCGTCTATTTTGTAATTTTGCCTCCAACTATCCCTAAAGCTCACAATGACCTGTTTCCATATTCTCAGTTCTCATGTACCTAAAAATCTATGTGGGTGTCGTGTTTATCCTCTGTGTCATAGTTTGCCAATATCTGCTCTACTTGAACTTGTTAAGCTTTCTAAGAGTGGAGGAATGTGAGGGGGTGGAGTGTAAGTGAGGACATTGTTTGTGCTAGGGTTGCACAGAACACACTGGCCCTCTCATGCCCTGCAGAGTGGTCAGGGAAAGGCAGGAACAGTACTCTCTAGAAGAGCAGCCATCAATTGGAACATTAGAGCAAAACCCTTCTAGCTTAACCACCCCTTCTAAGTCCTTTTGTAGGCTTTTTCATCAATGTGTAATCTTCTCTGTCAGTTAGAATACTTTCAATTGTGATCAATAAAAGACCAAATAAAAGTGGCCTATATAACAAGGGGTTTATTACCTCTCATGACAAGAATTTTTAAGCCTGAACAGTTCCTAAGGTTGGTTAATTTAGTAGCTTAATGGTAAAGACCCAGATGCTTTTTGTCTTCCTTTTCTAACTTGGCCGTGTGCTCCTTGTGGTCTCAAGATGGATGAGGCAGATTCAGGTAACACACGAGGACATGCAGATGAGGGCTGGCTTCGTGGGTATCCAGTCAATACACTCACATGAGGCTTCAGGCACAGAAGGGTGCCGTGCTTGGAGGTGAATGTTCTGTGATTACCATCTTGAAATTCTTGATAATTTTGCTTTGAAATTGCATTTTGTTAAGTGAAATCCAATGGGGAGAAGGAGAATGCACCAAGGGCTTGGAGCCATGTGGGTGGGACAGGCTATAGACCACTTGCTTTCTGGTCCCTGCCCAACAACTACTGCCACTTTTTCCCTCTAGTGGGGGTCTGGGTGTGGGTTTGTGGAGGGTCAGGGTCAGGGTAATATGTGCTTTGCACCCTGAGTTGCATGATAAGGGTCCAGGTGCCTCTGAAGTTGCCCACACCTAAATAACATGTTAAAACAAACAAACAAACAAACAAACAAACAAACAAACAAAAAACCCACCATGACAGGTGGAGAGAGAGAGAGTTGAATAGAAGAACAGAATCTTCACATTAGAAGTTTTCACTGGGTCCCACAAATGATACAGCTGGCTCTAATATAGAGTTTCAGCAGAGGAAGCAGACTTTACTATGCATCTTTTGCAGACACTACCAGTAGATTCTAGTTCTACATAGCCCAGAGTTAGGACATATGTCCATGCCTACGCCAATGAATGGCTAGCGACTGAGACGACTCTGACTGGCATAGGCCAATCATGATTCACCTTTTGGACAAGGATGGTCTCTATCCTTAAACCCATGCCTGCTCCAAATATCAGGATGAAACCAGAGATCTGCAAGCAAGGAAAAATGGGAGTGAGGTGGAAAGGAGAGTAGGATCTAGGTAGAAAACTGATAGTGTCTGTCACTCTATTCTCTGCCTGTTTCATCTCCTTTTTCATTCCATCGTATCAGCTAGAGAGGCCATAAGGATCCTCAGACATAACCTAACCCAATGCTTTTCCAGTGCTTTTAGCAGTAGAAATTTTCTTCAAATGAAATCACACCATGACCCACAATATCAGAGGCATTGAGAAAAATAAAAGGGAGCTACTTTGGTTGCAACAGATGAGTATTGCTAGAGTCCTAACAAATTAGAAAATAACTAAATGAAAGTCTATTAAAAACAAATTCAATGGTGTCTATTTAGGTGTTGTGCTCTGAAATATTTTTCTGTGCTACTCACATTCATTTTATAAGGTGTCAAAAATATCCTCAACATTGGTGTTTGGTAAGACACATGTGCACTGTAGCTTATTACATTTTCTAACCAAAGAGCAATATTTTTCTCTCAGAACACATAAAATGAACTAACCCATCAGGAAGTGCTATTATAACAATTAATGTTTTTGTAGTTTAATTCTTGTTTTCTGTAGGGCTTAGCATCTCACCAAGCCTTCTGTTGTTTGGCTCCTATACTTTATTTCTGAAGCACCAGAATTACATTAAAATCCCTAAGTGGGATTGAATGGCTTGATTGACTAGTGAATGTTACTGGGCAAGAAACTGAGTTGGAAATTGATTTTGTTTTCTTTCCACATCAAACTCTCAGCTGCTAGGCAGGGAGATCTCACATGTTTCTTTAATCATTGTTTGAGATTTTTGTGCCAAGTGTTCAGTACCAGTGCTCAGGTACACTCCCACAGAGGTTCAAATGCAACCAGCTGAGAATGTTGGGAGAGGAAATCCAAAGCTAACTGTACTCATGGGCTTTAGAGAAAACATTTGGCGACTTGAAAAAACCTCAGCAGAGTAAATCCTAACTCCTCCACATTCCATCCACCACTTAAACATGGTAGAAATTCTTATACTGTCAGCCTCACCTCAAAAATACATACTGAATCCACAAAACTGCACCCCTAACTCCCCATGACCAAAAACACAGTAGATTTCTCCTGCACAAGAATTCTGAAAGCAAAAGCAAAAGAATTCTGAAAGCAAAAGAATTCTGAAAGCAAAAAGCAATTCTGAGGTTTTTACCATAAAGACTCCACCAGAGTTAACACAGCTGCCTGGGAAAGAGAGGCTCTCAGATGGGCGAAACATTTCAGAAGTTTAACTGAGTATGGCTCATGGAAGGGGAGGAAAACACTTAAGACTCATGCATGATGCAGCATCTTACTAGCCATTTTGTCATTCTCAGAATCAGACCTTAGTTCAGCTAGGCCTGGTGTGGTGAGGCTTGGGATTTTATTTATGGTATCTGCCAAGGTTTCTTGGATTTGCTCTAATCTTAGGCCAATGGCAACAACTAATCAAGGACAGTTATCTGGAAAGAGAATATGAAGAGGATGAGGTAAGTAATGGGCATAGTCTAGTACTGGAAAACATAGAAAATCCAAACCCTTGAAATATTCTATTGCTTGAACAATACTTTTGTTATAAAGAAGAGCACTGTGAAAACAAGAATTACGCTTTGAATTGCTATTCCTAGACTATTACAGGGCTGCCAAACTGGTTCTGGCATTTTGAATGGAGATACATGACTTAACTAAAATCACAGAATAACAACAGAGGATGACACTTATGAAAGTGTTGTGTAAACTAGAAAAGTGGTTTTCTTGTTATTTGGTCCAAACTCCTCATTTCCAGAGTCAAACTGAAATCCAAAGAGGTTGAATGGTTTGCTCTGAGTCACATGACTCACAACACAGACAGATTAAAAAAAAAAAAAAGGCCCAGAACAGATTTTTCTTGGATTAGCTAACTTTGTCAAATACATTATTATTCATATAATGCCAGTAGTTACAATGTGTCTGGAAACCAATATTATTTACTACAGTAAGTGGGGGATGGGATTCTTTGAAATTGTCATTTTCCTGTAACTTGACTCATTCAGGTGGTTTTAAAACTCATAGACACCAAAAAATACTTGCCTTCTATGTCCAGTTAGCATCTGCCTGAGTTTTTTCTAAAACAAAGGGACAGTAACAGTCACAAACTGGTTCTGAACATGTGACTCAGAGCTTGGGGAAGCGTGTTAGTGTTGCCCTATAAAGGACATTTAATTAGCCATGGTTGTCAGCCTCCCCAGGCATTCTGGGCTGTGCCAGTTTCATGGGTATCTTGGCCTCTGGCCATCAGGTATGGGGTGACAAGTCCAGGAAGCAACCACAGCTTGAATGGAGAGGAGGAATCACAGAGAAATTAAAGTTCTCTGTTATTTCATTGTTAATATTGGGGAGAGGAATAATGAGGCAACAGGGACAATTTATAATCAAGGAGAGTACTATAAAGGGGTACGTCTTTGATTTTTGTCACATTTAAAAAATAAGTGATTAAGGTGTGCACATTTGACCCCCAGTTTTGCTGTTCACCTGGTATAAACTTGGTAGACATTGAATATAAGTACCTTTTTAACCTGCTGTTTCCTAGCCATAACATGTGATCTAGTCAGCTCTCCAAGCCACAGGAATCTATTACCAAGGGGTCAGCAGACTTTTTTGGTAATGGGACAGATAGTAAATATTCTAGGCTTTGAGGCCATATGGTCTCCTCAGCTCTCTCTACTCAGCCTTACTATTATAGTGTGAAAACAGCCATGGACAATTTGTAAAGAAATGGGCACTGCTCTGTTTCAGTAAAGCTTTATTTACAAAAATAAGCAGCTGGCTGGATTTGGCCCTTGGGGCCATACTTTGCCAATCTCTGCTCTAATGGTTCTAGGTTTTCTGAACTCACTATCGAGAGTGGGAGGGCAGATCTTTATGGGTTCTGGGGAGCTTTTAGCCTAGAAGGGAGTCATGTAAGTGTGGAAGAAGACAGCAGAGTTTTATGTTCATCCCAGCTGTCTTTAGGATTCTGGGGAAGGGGGGATTTAGGAAGTCCTAGTTACATTAATGGCCCACGGAGGCTCCCCTAGAGAGGCGTGAGAGAATTGTTTGAACTGCTCCTCTTACCATATTCTGTATGTCCTTTTCACTAAAGTTAGTAGAAATTATTTGAAGGGAGTTTCATCTACTATCTCCATCCTACTGCCATCCTGCAAAACCTGAGCTTCACTTGACATGATTATGGATGCCAATGAACATATATTTTGAGCTTATACTTTAGTGGTTAGTTAAATACAATTCTGGCCAGTGCCGTGTAACTTGTAGGCATAGAGACATATGGCCTGAATGGCTCGTGCTCTGTGCGTGTGTGCACCTGCCTGTGTATGTAACAGAAAACAATACCATCTGACTAAATGGTAGGCTTGCTGCCAGATGCCAATCTAGCTGAGAGAGGCACACAAGCAAACGAGCTAACCTCAGCCTCCACTTCCTCCTCCCCCAAGAATCTATTAAAAGACTGAAAAGGGCTGTTCAGCATCAGAGAGTGGGACATGATGCTAAGTGCACATTCCCCAGTGTCGGAATCACAGCAGCTGCAGCCTAGTTTAAATGACAATCCCTGCCACTGCCATGCCCCAGCACATCCCAGAAGCCAGAGGAGGAAACTCTGTGTGACTTCCAGGATGTGGAGACTGGGGCAGGAAGTGGAACAAAGCACTCACTATAGAGCCATATAAGACAGCTGTGGGGAGGCAGAAACTTTCTGCACAGTTCAGATGGCAGAGGGCGGGCCCACACCCATTGGTGGTAAACTTCTCTCCAGTTTGTCTCCTAAGTAAAACTTAGGAAAAAATAAATGAGATGATGGAGAAGAAGCCTTTGATCCATGATGCAGAAGAGGTAAAAGTTTCAGGGACTCTAAAGTTTGCCAGCTCATCCAAACATTTGCCTATGTAGACACAAAGCGAATTGTTTTTTTAAATTAAATATATATTATAGATTTTTTCCAAATATACAAAAAGTACTAAAATATATAACACACACATGTGTATCTCATATGCAAATCTATTGGGTACTCATACATCTGCCATATTTGTGTCACTTTTTAAAAGAAATAAAATATTACAGTCGAAGCCCCCTGTGTATCACTCTCTTCTCTCTTTTCCCCTGCTGTGTTCTCAGAGGTAACTCCATAGTTTCTGAATTTCATGTGTATCTTTCTCAAGCATATTTTATACCATTATACATATATAATATACATAAATCATCTATAGACATTGCATATTTTCACTTTTTATAAAAACAGTATTTTATATGTATATACAGAGGGTGCCAAAAAAAAGTACATACATTTTTTTTAAGAAAGCAAAAGTGTATTAAAATTGTAATACTCAGTATATACTGATAACAAAAGATGAATACAAGTCACATTTGACTTCTGCAATTACAAGAGGTGCTCAAAGTGGTTACCATTAGTGTCCAGACACTTTTGATTACAGCGAACTACTACTTGAGCAACATTGATCAAAGCATCCACTTGCATACATTTTTTAACTCCCCAGTATATATATATATATATTTTTTTTCAACCTGCTTTTTTGCACATTATGTTTTTGAGAAAATTGCTATGTTGGTACATAGAACCCTAATTCATACATTTTAACCCTTGTGTAGTATTCTGTTATATAAATATGCACAATTAAACTGGAAAATGGACATTCATTAAATACTGAACAAAATATTTGAGTGTCTCCTGTGCTGCATACTGTGTCATGTTCTGAGTATATAGAAGTGAATAAAATAGTTTCCTGCCTTCATGCAATTGACATCTAGTGATGAAGATAAGCAAGAAACAAATACAGGGCTAGCCAAGTGGCACGTTGGTTAAGAGTTGGCTTCGGACGCCAGCTCTGAGCAGCAGGGCCCCAGTTCAGATCCCACATGAGGGCCAGTGACACTGCACCCTGTACAGCTAAGATGGTGAACAACAGCTCAACCTGGAGCTGGGCTGCCGTGAGTCGCTGGTGATGGCATAGGCTGCAGTGAAGCTGCAGTGGGCTGCCGTGAGCTACTGTGAATGGCTGGCAATCAGTGTGAGTGGCCGGTAGCCGGCATGAGCTACCATGAGCAGCCATCCAGTGGCCAGCTAGTGACTGCCTCACCTGGGAAGAGCGCAATGATAGTGCCAACATGGGCCAGTGAAGCGATGTCTTCCACAACTAGACTGAAGAACAAAAGGACAGCAACTTGTCTGTTCCCCTCCCCCATTTCCCCAATAAAATCTTTAAAAAAAAATTTAAAAAAAAGAAACAAATATATAATATCAATAGAATGTCACTTTTGAGAAAATCTGTGAAGTGAATTAAAAGCAAAGTAAGGGGACAGAGTTTAATAGGAGATGAGATGTGACTTTAGAAAGCCTCTTGGAAGAAGGCCTTTCTGAGTCGGAAATTTTTAAATGAGGCATTTGAGTGGTTTCCAAGTTTTTACCGTAAACAATGCTGTAGTCATATTTATTTAATAGAGCATAAACAATGCTGTAGTCACATATTTATGACCCCTCTATATATCTCTTTGTGAAAATGAAGGCACGTGTTTCTGGGCAGTGTTGCTCAACTTAGTCCTGCAGAGAAAATGAAAATATGTGTATGGCATACTTATGGAAACAGAAGAGGCACCTCAGTGAGCATCCAAGGGAAAGTAACCTGGGGCTTCAGGCCACTGCTGGCCCTTCCCTCCCTACCTGTCCCCAAGCCTCCTGGATCAATATCTTGGCATACATGTGACCCAAGCAGAACATACTGGGGGCCATCTGTGGAAAGTCCTGCTCTAGGATGAAATTCCCACATGAAGAAGTAGGTGCATCTTCAACTTTAGAAGATAATGTCAAATATTCCTTCCCAAAAGTGACTCCACTAATTTACGCTCCCCTTCAGTAGCATATCAGACTTTCCATTTCACCATATCTGTGCCAGAATTTGGTGTTACAAATTTTAAAAATTTTGCCAAATCTGTTTATATTTACAGTTTCTTAATTATTGGTCACATTGAACATCTTTTGATATGTTTATTGGCCAAAAAGATTTCCTCTTCTGTGGTTCATATCCTTTTCCTATTTTTCTACGGTGCTATTAGTTTTTTCTTATTAATGTATAGGACTAGTTCATCTAATCCAGGTATTCATCTTTTGTTGGTTGTATGAAGATGTCATCTCCCAGTCTGTGGCTTGTCTGCTAACTTTGTTTATTAATACCTTTTACTCTACAGACATTTTAAACTTTCTTTTATGGTTTGTATATTTTTGTCTTAAGACTCCTTCTCTATCCTGAGGTCATATAGTATTTTTCTATATTTTTGTATAAAAATGTTCCTGTTCACTTACAAGTCATAACTTTGCCTGGGATGGATCTCCTCATATCTACATTAGTAAGGTTTATTTTATTTTATTATGACTATCTGTCCTACAGCCATTCCTGAATTGCCCTGCATGTCCCCATTGACCTACAGGCCAGCTTCATAAACATATGTGCGTTCCTTTCACAACATACACTCCTCTGCTTGAGAAGGGGGCGGGGAGCGACACCTAGCACCTTACCAGAAGGTTCCCTGTTGGCCCATGAGTGGGCTCTTATGCTGCTCGACACAACAGCAAAAACTCAACACTGGAGGGGATCTCACTTCATGCATTTGTAACTGTGGTAATTAAACTTCCAAGAGAACTTTTTAACTCAAGACGTATTTAAAATTATAAGTGAATTATTCATGCCAAAGCTCATGTGCTATCACCATGAGTTCCAGCTTTTGGAACTTCAGAATGAATCACAGCCAAGACACAGTGTGAGCCCCGCAGTTCTCCACAGACTACAGCCAACCGTCAAATTTCATGTATTCCAGGTTGGAGAAATATAATTAATTGACCTACAATAAACACACTTTTTCACTTAGGAGTGTTTTGCTTTGTTTTTTTGCAAACTGTGAGACACATGCAATATAAACCTCATTAAATATTAAGTATAAAAATTATTAAAGCAGTTTTATTTCTCAAAAAATAGTTTGGCATAATAATATTAGAATTAAATCAGAAATTCAACTTTCTGGATCTTAAAATGGCACAGATTCAGAAAGATAAATAAATAAATAAATAAATAAAAACAACCCTCAGCTGTTTTAATTAACAACAACCACAACAATAAATCAGCAATTTCAAGAAAAACTTCACAAATAACTTTATGGTAGAAGTTCCTATTAATGGAAATGCTAACAAAGGAAGAGAGAATGGAATCTGCACTTTACAGAACACTTAGTGTTAATCAGTCACGACAGAAAGCACTTCTACATATGCTGTGCCATTGAAAACTTACCATGGTCCTCAAAAACATTATTAAAATTCCTGCTTTCAGGATGAGAAGCTGAGATTGTAAAACCTTGATAAACGTGTCAAAGATGCTGAGCTGGTAAGCAGCAGGTCAGGGACTCAAGCTCAGATCTGTGTTGCCTATCATTTTTGCTTATATATTTTCCACCATGGCTTCCGGTTCTAGAGCTTGGATATATTGCTCTAAGAAGTATCATTTAAAGAACCACGTTAATTTCAGGACCAGGGATTGAGGTGAAGCTCGGGACTGGAAGTGTGTGACATCCCCAAAGCTGTCTTAAGTCTGCTTTAAAGTGGTCCTAGTCTATGGCTGACACCAGAACCACCGAGCCTCTGACATCCATACAACTTTCACCCGGAACTGTGGCATCCTATCATCGGTGGTCTCTGAACTGGGTCAAAGGAATTCCAAAATGTCTGAGACCAGATGTGCATTGGGATATGGGATGTCTGGGTTCTATTAAAATAATATGTCATGTTAGCAATTATTGCAGAACTCCTCCTACAGGTATGAGGGAGCAACTGGTAACCTTGTAATTATATTGTGATTTCTGCTGTAAAACGAGTCAATATTCACACTAACTGAGGAAAAACAAGATAATAAAGAGGTCTGTTAGTTCAGGTAAGACTTAGCTGCTAAATGAATTAGAAATACTTTTGGTTTTAGAGCTTTGGGGATTTTGAATTTGCACATAATCAACTCTGTACCCATTTTTTAAAAAACTAAATGCTTCTGGGAAATTATAATTACTGTTTGTGGGGGAGTACAAGCGTAAGTGTGACATGAACTTGAAATAATACTTTGCTGTTGTATAAAAAATAAAACTATTTTCACACATTATTTTACCCTCAATGTGAGAGATTTTTATTCTATTTTATTGATGAGGCTGCTCAAGTTCAGAGAGCTTCAGAAACTTGCAGAAAGTCACATAGCCAGGAAATATTAAAACTGGTAATACTTAGGTTCTCTGACTCCTCTAAGAGATTTGATAGGATCTACAGGTTCCATTTCCAATTTCACCCCTTTCTACTGTGGGAACTTGCAGTCGCTTGAGTAGGAAAAAGCCAGCCCTCCTCTTGTTTCTCTTTCACTCTCATACACTATCACGCTCACAACATTTCTGACATCAGATGTGTGGGGCCTTTCTCCACACCAAACAATTCTGTGACATCAGCTGGGTGTCCTAGAGTATGGCTCAAATCTGACACTGTCTATCGGGATACAGCATCAGATCTCACAGGTCAAGGCCTCACTCCTACGAGACGGCCCTGCCCCGGCCACCACTTCAGATGCCAATCACACATGCAGGTTGTTTGTTACCTGTGCTTCTGACCAATCCACTATAAATCTGAGGTTTCCATGACCTCCTCCTTTGGTTCAATTAATTTGTTAGAGCCATTTACAGACCTCAGGGAAAGAGTTTAGTTACTGTTTACCAGTTTATAATACAAGGGATACAGGTATATCTAGGTGAAAGAGATGCACAGGGCAAGGTGTACGGGAAGGGGCATGCAGCTTCCATGCCATCTTCAGGTCCACCATTCTTCCAGAACCTCCATATATTCACCAGCCTGGAAGCTCTCCAAAGTCCATACTTCCGGAACTTTTATGGTTTCATCATGTAGATGTAATTAATTATTAACTCTATGTCCAGCCCCTCTCCCCTCTCTGGAGAATGCGGAGAGGGACTGAAAATTCCATACTTCTAATCACAGCTTGGTCTTTCTGGTGACCAGCCTCCATCCAGGAGCCACTCAGAGTCACCTCATTAGAACAAAAGACACTTCTATCATCATCTAGAAAATTCCAAGAGATTCTGGATCTTGATGTCAGGAACCAGGGTCAAAGACAAAATATTAGAACAAAAGATGCTCCTAGTGTTTTTATCACTTAGGAAATTACAAGGACTTTTTAAAGACTGTGCCAGAAACCAGGGGGCAGAGACCAATTATGTATTTTTTATTATCTCATGCCACTAAACCTCACCAAAGTTTAGTTTCCTTTTCTGTAACCTGGGGACAATTATCTGTTTTGCCTAATTCAAAAGATTGTAGTGAGAAATATTACATTGTGCTATGCAAATGTGAGATCTTATTATTACTGTACACCTGCATCCATTTGGCTCAAAGCCTGCATGAGGCTTTGTGAGGACAGGGAGTATTATCTGTGACTCCTGAGGGAGCTCATCAGAATTTGCAAGATGGCCGGAAGGGGACCTGTCCTCTCCCGGGGAGCCTAAGTCCATAGCCACAGCTGCAAAGCTCCCATTTTTTCAACTTTCAGCTGATCTCTGAGCACATTCCAGTCTCATGATGTGTAAATTTAAAGGACATTTGCCTTCAAGCATGCTAGGAAAAATAAATTAGGATCTCTTTTTCAGTCTTTGGACCTCAGAATATATAATTCTGGTAATAAAAAAAGTCATATCACATGTTTTATTGTAATTTCTATGTAATACAGAGATACATATTTGGATGGAAGCTACCTTTCTATTCATCAGTCTTTTCAGGGCCTCACTAAAAAGCAGTAATGCCAAAATCTGCTTAATGAGAAAACTCTTTAAAATTGTGTCCAGAAAAAATGTAATAAAGGACATTATTATGCCAGGGATTCAGTTGAAATGCAGACCAAACCAGTTTCTGCCTATATATTTTATAGGTTACCACTAGCACTGTAACAACGCAGGATAAATTGGACATGGTTCTGTTGTTTCAACACTGGCATGATGGATGTTATTATATTATATTTGTCATTCATTTCCTTCTAAATTTGTACACACACCAAATTTCATATAAATGAGTAATGAATCAATCAATTAATTAGTTTTATATTTATTGCACATATATGTATGTACACATATATATGTACATGTGTGTAGGCATACACACATGCTGGGAATATCCATTTATTCAACAAACATATTAATAACCTCATGCGAATTCACTACTTCTATGAGGCACTGGGTTAAAAATAAATATATATATATATATATATATATATATATATATATATATATATGTGTGTGTGTGTGTGTGTGTGTGTGTGTGTGTGTGTGTGTGTGTGTTGCCCAAAAAATGTATACGAGTGGACACTTTGGTCAACATTACTCAAGTAGTAGTTTGCTGTAATCAGAAGTGTCTGGACGCTGATGGTAACCACTTGGAGTACCTCTTCTAATTGCAGAAGTCAAACGTGACTTGTATTCATCTTTAGTTTTTCGTGTATATTGAGTATTACAATTTTAATAGTTTTTTCCTTTCTCAAAATGTCTATACATTTTTTGGGCACCGTGTGTATGTGTGTGTATGGAATATAGTCCATAAACTCTAGCAGATGTACATTCAAAAATAATATTATTAGTGTCATATAGGAACATTATTACAGTTTTGAGAGTCCAAGGAAATTGCATAGTGGAGTCTACCTCCTCTATTAGATATAAATCTCCCAGAATCTGGGACTACTTTAGAGATAATACTTTATATGTATTTTAAATGCGTAGAATCTTGCTTTGTACATAGTATGTGCTTAATTTATATTTTATTGAGTAATATTGTTTGGTTTTAAAATATGAAAGTCATTCCCCTGGAGAAGTGACCAAACTTTGCATTTGAAGGTCATGCTTGCTAGAGTGATTTCTGTACAGAAACAATTCCAAATTAATTTTTTTTAAATCCAGATTGTGCAGATATTATGTTGTCTTTTCATGTGCTAATAACTTAAATTCCACAAAATAACAATTAGCTTTAAATCACACATAGAAAAACAAACAAACAAAAAATAAATGAAATAAAAATATATATATATGTAGCTTCTTTGGTAGGACTTTCACATTTCAAGCCAGTCTTTTTGTCGTTAGTGCTGGATATTCCAAGTCATATCTCTGTTGCTTCTTGGAAATTCTGATAGGAGATAAGATGGGAATAGAGATTGAAATTCTTTAAAAAAAATATTGGAGTATTATCTGTGGATTTTAGTGAACTGAAGTTGGCTCTGTGGGGTGAGACAAAAGAGGCTGGAATGTACCCTGGGTGGGATAATAGAGAAAGGGATTATCTAAAGGACTCATTTAAATGCCTTGGCTTCTCTTCTCATTATGTGTTGGTAAGGTTGTGTTTAAGTAGAGACAGAGTTGTCACTATCAATTTCTGTTTATGAGGCATTCCAAAGATATTGTCATACAAAAAAATAATAAACCAACATTGTTATTTTCAGGTATGTGAGCTGTAAAGCTGACATTTTAGCCCTCTGGCCATTTTTCAAGACATTACCTAATACATTACCTCATAATGATGACTAGAGGGAAACATTTTCAAAGTCACGGTCATAAAGTGCTTCGATAAAGCCCACCCTAGGTCTTGTAGCAAAACCTAGACATGAATGCCTCCTAACAGGAGTTCAGAGGCACCAGATGTCTCCGTGTACTCTCTGTGATACCGCTTGTATCCTTCAAGATTCTTGGTTTCACGTTGGGGCAGAAATCCTGGTTGGTTAGACTATGTGATGCAAATTGTACCTAGTCCTGCCCCAGAGAGGAAAAAGCCTATTGAGTAGATATGGCAGATAAAACATCATCACCCTCTTTAACTTGATGCAGTGGGAACAATTATCAGCCAATAAAGCCTTGCTCTTGCTGTTGTGCCTCTCAGAGGTCCCATCCATTAAGAGGGGCAGGGTTGGACACACAGGCACAGAAAGGAAACAGTGGCCTGTCGAGACACAATAGGACCCTGCAAAAGGCTACACTTCTGACACTTCGGCCAGAAACAGACATACAAGACCAAGGGCTAGCCAAGGGACTGTCACTGTCAAAGGCTGGTTTGGGGCTCATTTTCTGTTTATACTTAGTAAAAATTCTATTTTCCACATACCCATGGCATCTGCAAGAAACATCTAAACTGGCTCAATTCTCTCCTTTGTAGTGACTGGTCTGTTTCTTTCTTACCTATTTCTTGTCCTATATCCCACACCTCTGCCCCAGCCACTTCCTATCCAGAGTTGCTGAATGATCACCCAGGGTGTTGGTTCTTGACTCTGGTTGTCCATTAAAATCACCTGAGGAGTTTTGAAAAGACTAATAGCACCTAGGCCTTGCTGCCCAGCACTTTTAATTCAGGTGGTCTGGGCATCGGCATGATCAAAGAATTCAGATGATTCAAACGTGCAGCCAATGTTAACAACCATTGACCTAAGGAGTTAGGCCTTTGAGGGGTAATTAATGAGTAGCTAGTGATGTTTCTGAGTATAGGAGTTTGTGAGAATAATAAATCTGGTGACATTTTGCAGGGTGTATTGGAAAAAGGAGAGACTAGACGTGGAAACCATGGATTTACCTATTACATCAATATCCAAAAAAGGATCATTTATGGTGGCTAGTCACTGTAAACAAAATGACTCCATTCAAAATCTTTAAACTACATTAAATACTTTGTTTAACTGTCATTTAAAAATGCCTTCTTCTGGGCCGGCCGAGTGGTGCGATGGTTAAGAACTGGCTTGGGATGCCAGAGGGCCCTGGTTCGGATCCCACATATGAGGGCCAGTGATACTGCCCTCTACAGCTAAGATGCTGAACAATAGCTCAACCTAGAGCTGAGCAGCTGTGAGTCGCTGGCGACAGCGGAGGCTGCAGCCCCTGTGGCAGTGGGTTGCCAAGGGCTACCATGTGTAGCCAGCAGCCGCAGTGAGTGGCTCTCCAGAAGCTGGCGACTGATCTGCCTTGCCCAGGAAGAGTGCAATGATGGTGCCAACTTGGGCCAGTGAAGCAACGTCCTCCACAACTAGACTGAAGAACAAAAACGACAGCAACTTGTCTGTTCCCATCCCCTAATTCCCCAATAAATAAATAAAAATCTTAAAAAAAATGCCTTCTTCTTCACATAAAAAAAAATGTGGTAAAAGATGAAACACTCTAGGAATGCATTTATATGTAGGAGGATATGTAATTGACAGTGATTTGCACTTGTAGCTAAAAAAAAGTACCTTGCTAGTCTATGAATTCTTTGATTAACTTCCTTTCAAGCTAAGGAGGGATCAAACACCCTCAAACTTATTCCCCTGGTTTTATGTTAAATAGTACACTTCTCCCTCATGTAGTCTGACTGGAGGCCAATGAGGCTTTATTGAATCAGATTGGAGATGGGGAATGTAGGGAATAATGACCTCTATTCACTCCCCATCAGAGGCTCTGGGATCAATGAAGCCACCACTCTACAAAGGTAATCTGACCAGAAGATAGAGAAATTGGGAAAAGTTAGTTATAGAGCATATTCATACTGCTGATATGGAAATATAATTACCTGTTGAATTGCTCTCTTCTGTAAAATGGAACAAGTCAGAAAGAGAGAGATAATTCCAAAGTTCTAGCTAAATGCTAGAAATGTATAATAATTCAATCATTAATTCATTCTTTAAAAAATTTGTTAAAGTTCAAGTAATGTAAAATTAACCATGTAAAGAGGAATGATTAAGTATCATTTAATGCATTCACAATATTGTGAAATTACTACCACTTCTAAAACATTTTTATCACCCTCCACATTAATTCATTCTTAAATTATTTATTCATCACCTTATATACAACTACTGTTGCACCAAGTACAACAAACTGTATAAAAAATAAAACATGGTTTATGGGCTTAAGAAGCCAATGTTTAATAGGAAGCTTGATCATTTTTCTATTAAAATACAAGATAATATATGATGAATTCTATAAAAACATGACACCAACTAAGGGAGAGCTAACTTCTGACTTATGGATGCCAGAGGGGTGAATATAAAATACTTTATGAAGGAGACAGTATTTGAGACAAGTCTCAAATGATCGGTAGAACAGGTGGAAAGAGGCAGCATACTTCTGGTAGCAGAGATATCATGAGGCAAGGGAAGAGAGAAGAGGCATAAGAAATACTCAGGAAGTATTACGTGGCTATCCCTGAGCAGGAGAGGTGGAGAAGTACAGACTGGTAAAGGAGGTTGAGTCAATATTGTTTGTGGGTATCTTTGAATAACTGACTAAGGAATTTGAAATCTATTTGCTAAGTAATGAGCAGCTGTTGAATACTTTTTAAGCAGGAGGAAATACAGATAATATAGTATTTTAGGAAGATAAATCTCATGACTGGATTTAGGATGAATTAGAAGGAGGGAAATTGTCTCTTTTGTTAATTCTATCAATACCAAGGGGACTAGTCTGTTAGTATGTAAGTTAGAGAAAAGTCTCAAGAGAGGCTTCCAAGCCCCCAAAAACAAGCTGGTGGGGATCATAAAGGAGGAGGGTTTAGGGTATCTCAACCACCCATTCTTCTTCTGGTGTGAGAACCTACCTTAGTTGTCTTAGAAACCCTGTCTAAATACTAGGCCATGCTTAGGGGTAAATCATAGTCAGGAAGTTGGTAGTCACCCTTCAATGATAACCCCTCTAGAAGGTTTAGTCTAGAAAAACATGGGTCTCTACTCACCAGGGCCAACTTGACTTTTAGGATATCATATTATTTTTTTATTTTTTTACTTTTTTAGAAGGCAGCGTCACTGGCCCTCACATGTGGGATCCGAACCGGGGCCCTCTGGCATCCCAAGCCAGTTCTTAACCTTCGCGCCTCTCGGCTGGCCCAGGATATCATATTATTGATAGTAATGGTTATTTCTGCATCCAATCTGTTGAATTAAAGACAATTTTCCTCTTTAGCAGAAGGTTGTTTTTCAGATATGCATAGAATCTTCTAGAACAGGAGGTATGTAGATGTGTTCCATTGCTTACATTATTCTCATTCAACAAAAAACTTTACTGAGTGCCTACTGTGTGTTGGGCCCTATCTCAGACTCACTCAAAGGGCTCCTCTCATGGTTCAGAGAAACAATATCAAGTCCACTTGCACCATTTCCCTAACCTGTAGATGACAGGTACGTGGCATGTGTACTCCTCACTCTAGAGTTGATGTGGTCATGGCACATCTCCCCACTCAGCCTGGTCACAGCTCACAGTCTACCTTAGCACAGAGCTGCAGGCAGTCTCCACATGCACGGCCTAGAGGGGACCTATGGGATGTTGCTTATTATCACCTATTCACATGCCTGCCTTGAAACAAATAGTCTCTTCTTCCTCCCAGTGTTAAAATACCTGGTCCAGAGCACTATAGCGTAATACTCTCATTCAATTTCAGATTTCTCCTTCCTTTGGGCCTCCTTCAAGCCAGGAATCTTACAGTACAAAAGAAAGATATATTCAGTCTTCTCTTTTGATAACCCTACCACATACTCAGTGTTTATCTACTATTGGCTAGAATCAGGCAAAATGCGTAAGATCATAAAAAGTCTGACATGACTGGAACATTTCATTAGAGACTTCTGGATGCAATGAGGAGAAAACCACTTAGGGCATCAATTCTGCTTTGAGAACTCTTGGGAAAGAATTTTCAGGAAGTTTTGTTATGTGTTATGAATGGCAGGGCTCTTAGCTGTCTCTTCATTAGATTTCACTGTGTTTTAAATTGCTTTTCAATCAATACCTTCTCGGATGTTTCTTTTGCATATGACACATGATGAGAAAGGTCACAGAAAGGCCCCATTTTTTTTACGTTCTATTTTTATAACACCTTTAAAAAGTGCTCCTGATTGCTGCCATTTAACTTTACTTAAAAAATATTCTTTTGAGTTTTAAATGATGGTTTAAAAAGCTTGTGAATCTTTTTTTCAGTTAACCAAATCTCTGTTGGGATCCTGGCAATTCCAAACATGTAGATAAAACCAAAGCAAACTACCTAAGAGGGAAAGAGGCAGTCTTTCAGCAGTGAACTTGGACACCTACAATGTTACAATATGAAACATCCCAACAAGAACATGTTTTGTTTTCTAGTTTGTGTTCTTACCTGGAAAACAGACACAATGAGGTTTTACAGGCCACTTTCAGGGATGCATGTCAGTAACATTTCCTCCTTGTTCTGTGAATGATTCCTGCCTCAGCGCGCATTCACTTCACACGCCCTCCCCTTCATGTGTGTACGGTCCCAGCCCCAAATCCCATCGCAGAGGGGGCACTGCACCTGGCTCTTCTCTGCAGCATTCACCAGGCTGCGTCTTTGACACGAGTGTCTTTGTTCTGAGTGGATGTGTAGCACAGCCTCTCCTTTTGCAGCAATTCTAAAACCCAGATGTTTGCTTCCCATCCCTTTTTCCAATGTATGTGTTTATAGGAAAACTTTTCTGGTTATTTTCTAAAATTTGAATGATGGCTGATGGGCTAATAGGCTCTGCTGGCAAAGTGGAACAATTTTCTGTGTTTACATCTGTCCCTTCTCAGGGGCACCCCATGCTAGGCTGGTTGTTGGTCAGCTGCAGACTTCCTTTTCTTTGGCCAGGTCCCAATTTGAAAAAATACAACTTCCATAATTTTCCCTGAAGTAATTATCGACACTTCTCCCAGGTGTATGAGGACAGGAATGTGGTAGGGATTTCTTTCTGCTGGAGTTTACACCCCCCCCCATCCCTAAGTATAAGCAAGGCTTTTCTTTTCTCAGAAAATGGTTTAAAGGATTTCTCATTGCTTTCATTGTCTTGAATCAATGTCTTATCTTGAGTTAATTATCAGTCTGCTTTGTTACTTTCATTGTCTATGCATAAGACCTTGTCAGTTTAGCTGCACTTATGATTCTCTTTTTATCCTTGTACTTTTTTAAATGTGCTTCTAAAATGGGCTGTTAAAGAGTACTATGGGCTGTATTTTGGTGTATGTTCCTGTTAATGGTTTTTCAGCTAAAAAGAAAAAAAAAACTGAGGTCGTTAAACTATAGTACTGATTAAAAGGTATTTGTCATCTACCAGCAAGGTGTATTATTAAAAGAGGAGATATTATTCATGGATAAAATAAGTAGTGTTAATAATTTTTCACTTTCCAGTTACCAGTTATAAAAAAAAAAACACCAAGATTGTCAAGTTTAAACATGTAACTTTAAGAGGCAGTGTTGTAGAATGGAAAACACACAAACTCTAGACCACACAGGCTTGGATTCAGGTTCCACCATTTAATAGCTCTCAAGGCCTCATCTCTCCATTTATAAAATGGGAATAATAATATTTAGTGTGCAAGATTATAGTTAAGAAATATGCATACATAAAAAAATGCTAGGACTATAGTAAGTACCCCCCAAATGGTAGCCACTTCTACTTTTATTATTGACTTTTCTGAATATTCCCTCTGTCTGCCTCACTCAGGTGCTCTCACTGGCATGATTAATTATGATTCTCCAATTTCATAAACCACATTTGGCTTTAATGAAACGATGCATATGTCCATCTGGGAAGTCAGTTAAAAAAATAAATATAATTCTACAGAATGACTAATAGTCCCCTGGGAGGAGCACAGCAGCTGGCAGACTGAAGATTTTTAGGTAGGACATAGAAATTTTGTCTGGGAATAAACAATCAACGCCTGCTTTTTCATTAAAAATACCAGGAGAAAAATATTAATGTCTATATATCCAAGGTCCATTTCTGCAACTCCTCCACAGTAAACTTTATTGCACTCAATTTATCTCCCTAGAAAGCCAACCCAGCCGTGGGATATGATAGACCTAAAGGAATGCTCCACTGGCTGACTCAGCTCTCAAAACTTTTCTAATATGCATCATGAATTAGTTTTAAAGAATTGGCTTTATTATGAAGAAAAAGGTCAGTTCTTAGAAAACATAATCATTCTTGCCTCTCTAGATTAAAAACAAAACAAAACAAAAAGATGCTATCGGGATGATCACTTCATAAGATATATAAATGTCTAATCACTATGTTGTACACCTGAAACTAATATAACGTTATATGTAAACCGAAATTGAAAAATACAGTTTTTAAAAAGATGTAAATAAGACAAGTGTCTTTCAATGTAGCAATGGAGCAAACCATTATAGAACTCCCTTAGAGATTCCTATAGGGTAAATGTTTTTGCATCAGCAAAGGTCTGACTCCAGTGGACCACAAAAAGTTTTTGAGATAAAAAGAGTTCTATAAAAATTGTAACATAAAAATTAAGTTTTATGAGAGATAATAAAGATATTCATGAACAGTTCAATTTTCTGGCAATTCTATTATTTAAAAATTTTGCATTTTATAATTAAATTCAAAGCATGTATAAAAAGTTAACCATGCACATAAAAAGGCAAGTTTAGCTGTTTACTAAAAAAATATGTTTTTCATGTTTAAAAGAAATCTTTTTAACCAAATACTCTTTTTGATGCCTCGTTATGCATGGGGCTTGAGTGGAACATTATTTTTAATTAATTCATCATTGTTACATCCACCAAGATCATGTGTTCTTTTCTCAATACCTTATCCCATTTGCTCTGAGTAAGTACGTTAAATTGCCTCACCAACACTCTAATAAGTCATATTTAAGTCGCTTGACATCCAGCTTCTAATAGGAACTATAGCCCAGTGTGTTAAAATGATCTGAATTTTGCTACTGTGAGATTTCTAATGAAAAGTAGAATTCTTTTAATTAACAGAATTAACTTTCAGACTTAAACCATTTTCAAGGCTCCCAGAAACCAAAGATAGATTCACCATTGGTTAGAATACGGGGAAACAAGATTGTTCAAGAAATATGAGGCAAGTAAGACTGGTGCTGAAGTCAGGGAGAGACTTGGCCCTGGGTACCTGAGAACAGCACAGTTGTGTCAGGGATCATCAACTTTGACATTTAGTACATGCTCTCTCCAGAAGGTGGTGCTTGTCAGTCATTCCTGAGTGGTTGAGAGGTAGGACTAAAATATATCCTTATTCTTTAAGAGTTTCTCCCTTACTAAGAGAAGACAACGACTACAGAAGCATTACTAGTAAGGCAACAAGACATAATGCTTTGGCATATCCACAACTCCCACATAATAGGCACCAAGAGAGCTTGTGCTGAGAGAATGGTTGGGGAAATACGAGTCCTTCAGCACTATAAAAGAGGAAACTCATGAAATCATTGAATTTTAAACTGAACAAGTCTTTTAAAATCAACTGTCCTAAGGGTTCTTAACAAAACCCTGAGAGGTGTGTGGATTATTTTGAGTTTGAAGTTATTGTGTTACGTTGTTTTGAGGTCGCTGGCAAATTTCATGTGTATTTCTCAAGGTGCGGGGAGGGGTGATAGCTTTCATTATACCCCAAAGGTGTCCAAAAATAAATGAGATTAAGTACCACTCATTTTATAAATCATAGCATGGTTAAGGAATCTCTTTGTACCTTTTGCAGAATAGCAGTGGCAGAGCTAGACATGGGACCCCGTCTTCCTGAGGGATGTTGGCACTACAAACAATTCCAATGAAATTTCTTCATTTTTAAGAAATAGAAGTGTTTACAAGGTACTCTGCTAAGTTTGTTTCCATATCACATCAAAATAACTATAAGGTTGGTTAAATATTCAAAGCTATGAGCATTATTCTAACCATTTAAAAAGAATGCTTATTTAACCAAATGTTTCCGTTTTGATTGATTATGTTGGCATTATCCAGACATAGCCCAAATAACAGCATACTCCCATGACCATGATCCTGTAAATATTCTGGCATCTCCCCCACTGCCAATAAAACTATTCAGCAAAAGTATGCGGCATAAAAGGGAGAAAAATGGGAAACATATGTCTGAGTTCTCCATGTGAAATCTATAGCCATTAAGGAAATGCTTTGCATTATGTAGACTAAGCATGAAGCTAGTTAGCAACCCTAGGACCCAGCAAAGTGCAAAAAAGGAACAAGGTTGGAAGAGATATTTCCAAAGGAGACAGAATTACAATCCTTTCTAAACCAAAACAACCTAGGGGCACCTCTAGTGAGAAAACATTTATTCCAGAGAACAAAAGAAATACAAAATCTTATACTCCTACTGGTATGATGTGGTTAAGATTTAGGGTAGGCTGGTAAAAAAGTAAATATTCTGAGAAAACCTACAAACTAATAATCGTTACAAAGTAACTTAAATCACATGGCCAAACCCAAATGAACAAAACAATATCATCATCAACAATGAAATAACACCTAACACCCCAAATGGTATCATAGAATAACAATTCTTAGCTTGAATAAGGTACGCATCCCTTCCCCACCTCTTTTTTTAACACTTCGCTTCTCCTACCACAGAGAAAGGCTAGAAGACAATTTTTCATGAGAAAACAGAGGAAAAAGAAGCTAAACTTTCTGTTGTTGCTTCACAGAGCCTGGGAGTTTGGGCTTACGTGACAATACAGGCTTCATGCTGTGGTAGAGACATGGAGGCGCAGGATGGCAGGAGTAGGTGGCAGGGAGCAAGGATGCTGTGGGGTAAAAGAGGGAAGGACTCTGGGGGCTGGTGCTAGAAAATAGAAGATGAAATAGTTTCATAGCGTTGCCATGAGCTAAGTATTGGAAGCCCTGATAATCTTCAGAGAAACGAGGTAATGCTTGACAATTCTAGCTGGGGGGGTGTTCCCCTAAATGTGACACTGTTGAGGGGGAGGTGAGGGCAGAAAACAATCAAGGCTTTATGGAAGATTGATACAACTTAAAAAGAAAATAAACAGCATTGTCTAAAACCAATGTCCGGGTAGCATATGTTTATGACATGGATCCCCTATGTGTGACATAATTTTCACAACGGGTCACTTTGCAGTCAATGTCATTGGTATAGTTTTCTCTGCACTTATCACAAAAGAAGGTGTTTAACATACAGTGGAACAGAACCACATCATATTAATGGTGATAGGATTGGAGCAAGAAGAAAGTGCAGGGTAGAAGACAAAGGCTAGATATACCCCTACTTAAAACTTGCATCAAGGTCAATTGCAAGTTCCAATGCTTGGTAATACCAGAAAGCTGAGTTGAGTCAGTAAATCCTTTCTATATTTGGGATCGTTGTTGTCTACATTAGTCAACTCTGTAAACAAACTGGCCCTATTCTTCATGTTAGTGAAGGTGTGGAGCACAACAGGTTACAGTGAGCATCCCTGGCTGTGAGATACAGGCTCAATCCTGCACTAAATAGGTGGAACCTTTGGATGCTGTTTCCTTCTTTCTCCCAGGTCCTGAAAATCTTTGCTTTAGTGACTTGCTTGCTTGGGAAGGCTTTGAATCAGGGATGGCCTCATATAATCTTCTGACTGATTCCATGGAAATGGCTAGAAAAGAACTTTGTTATGGAATAAGTATATCAGCTTGTCATTTAGTGAAAGAGATCTCCAGGCTTGTGTGGCCAGCTGTCCAGAAAATATCCTTCCTTTGGGGCATTCATGCTTTATTGTTAGAAATGGGCTTTAATTACTTGCCATTTTACCGTAACTCTATTGAGCCATATTGTATGTGAGGCAGCAGGTGCCATTTACTCACTGCTCACAAACCAGTATCTGCGTGACTCAGGTTAAATCCCACCTAAGTTTGCTTATGTGTGTTTCCATTGTGATCAATATGCTGCAACTCCTGCCAAATCAGGAATCTATTTCATTGTTTGTGGATTAAGTTGATAGTCATACCTCCTGACTGTCGGATATCATTTTTCTCCTCAAAATTTACAGGAGGCTGTCAGATCTAGGGCAGTTTAAAAAAATGAGATAGAATTGACATATGATATTATATTAGCTTCAGATGCACAGCATGACAATTCAATATTTGTATATATTGTGAAATGATGACCACAATAAATCTAGTTAACATCCATCACCACAAAGTTATAATTTTTTTGTTGTAATGAGATATTTTAAGATCTACTCTCTTAACAACTTTCAAACATACTATACAGTATTATTAGTTATAGTCACCATGCTATATATTACATTCCCAGGATTGGCATATTTATAATTGAAAGTTTATTTCAATAATTAAATGTTTAAAAAAAGTTTATTTCCTTCACCCATTTCACCCATCTCCCTGCCTCTGGCAACCACCAATCTGTTTTCTGTATCTGTAAGTTTAGGTTTTGTTTTAGATTTTTACATATAAATGAGATCATATGGTATCTGTCTTTCTCTGTCTGACTTATTTTACGTAGCATAATGCCCTCAAGGTCCACCCATGTTGTCACAAATGGCAAAATTTCCTTCTTTTTATGGCTGAATAATATTCCATTATATATACAGAGGGTGCCAAAAAAATGTATACACATTTTAAGAAGGGAAAAAACTGTATTAAAATTGTAATAGTCAATATATATCAATAACAGAAGATGAATACAAGTCACGTTTGACTTCTGCAATTACAAGAGGTGCTCAAAGTGGTTACCATCATCAACATCCAGACACTTCTGATTACAGCAAACTACTGCTTGAACAACGTTGACCAAAGTGTCCATTTGTATCGCTGCACATGCCGTTTCAATTTCTTCACACAGTACCATACATAGCGAACTTATCACAAATGCGCACAATTGTTAGGCGTGTTGGAGGTTCTGTTGCATACTCATGCCTCCATTGTTGTTGTATTCCACAACATTCTCAAATTTCAAATACCACTTCAAAATGGTCTTGCGCTCCTTGAATGACAACCATGCTTCCACCATTTTCTTTGACGGTCCTGCCTATCACATGGTGATGCGAGCATTCATTTGATTAATGCCATCTTTTGAGCAAATGTCATACTACACACTGCTACTGTAATTCAACTCAATTTCAAAAAGTAATACACAGATACCATCTCTTAAAATGTGTATACTTTTTTTGGCTCCCCTGGTATGCATACATAGCTGTTTTGAACGTTAGAATTAGGAAGTGGTGGATAAAATATCAACTCCAATTTAGACATGTGTCCTTAAGGGAGTTACTGAGTCTCTTTAACCTGAGTTTCCTTATTTGCATGCTGAAAATAATGAAGAGCATAGTAATCTTATGATATGGTTAATGAGATTGAAATTAGTCAATGACATAAAGAGTTTAGATCAATATTTGAAATATAGTAAGCATACAACAAAGGGTAGCTTTTATGAATACCAGTTGTAGCCTCTAGTAAATATTTGCTATAAGTTGAATGTGTGGTCCACCCAGTCACAAATGAGGCTCATGAAGGTATCATGCTGCAGGGACACTCCTCTGTTCTGCCCCTCTTGAGCAACAGAATCTCAACCACAGTTGTCAGGTGGTGTCCTCTTATTTCAGATATTTATCTATAATAATGTCTGGTATGCTCCTTAAATAAGGACTTTATGTAGATAACAAAATTATTAGCAAAAATGACTAGGCCCACCCAATGGGATGAAATTTATATACAGGTTACTGCATGGTTAACTCAAATATATTAAGATACAATAAACACAGGGCTATGATAGTAATGTCTATTTTCTCCTTACTACAAAAGCTGTAGAATTCTCTTTATTCAATTATTTTTCTTATCTTTCTTTTTTCTTGAGATGTTTCCAAATTTTAAAAAGTTTTTGTATTATAAACAAATGCTCCTTGTCAAAAAAAATTCATGATCTACAATTATCTCAAAATAATAAAAAGCTAAATTAAAAAAATTCAAATGTATGAAATTTTATAAAGGAAACAATGTAAGCCCTGTGAACTTTTTCCAGAGAAGTAGATACTGTAAAGAATATGTGCACATTTACACATTTCCTATCCATACATAAACATATATATGGATGATATACCGGGGGTATCAAAAAAATGTGTACAAGTGGACACTTTGGTCAGCATTGCTCAAGCAGTAGTTTGCCATAATCAGAAGGGTCTGGACACTGACGTAACCACTTTGAATACCTCTTGTAATTGCGGAAGTCAAACGTGACTTGTATTCATCTTTTGTTATTGGTATATATTGAGTATTACAATTTTAATACAGTTCTCCATTCTTAAAGTGCATATACATTTTTTTGGCACACTCTGTATGTGCTTTTTTTTTTTTTTTGCAAAAATAATCCCATACTCCACATGCCATTCTATGACTTGCTCTTTCCATTAGTATATATTTTGGGGCAGATTTCTACATCAGTACATTAAGATTTTCTTAATTTTTAACCAGTGTACAATTTAGATTGTTTATTTATAAGCAAGTCTGTGCAATTTTAATATGTTTTTGGTGTCTTGTAGTTCTTTCCATTTGGCCTGTATTATTATAACCATTGTCCAACTTCCTACAGGATGACTTGTCTTCTTATTGATGCATAAAATCTCTTTGTTTATTAAATTAACCCTTTAATAGTCATATCTGTGGCAACAATATTTTCACTGGTTATTATATTATTGTTTTATTTTATTTATAATGTTTTGTGTTAAACATAAATGTTTGAAAATTTTAAAAGTCAAACTTATCTAGGTTTTTAGCTTCTTATTTATAGATTCCTTGTCATGCTAAGAAATATCTTCCCTAGATCAAGATTAGCAAAAAAGAGTTCATTTTTCCCTCAGGCATTTTACACTTTTAAAACATGTTTGAACTCCTAAACTTTCTGGAATTTGTTATGAAGTAAGGAGCAAGTATTATACTTTGTTCGACTGCTTGCACATTTGAATAAAAAACATTTACTAAATAGTGCGTCTCTTCTTGTTTTGAAAAGCCATTTTAACATATATAAAAAATTATATTTTTTTATGAATATATCTCTGGGTGTTCCATTCTCTTTCATTGACGTCATTGTCTATTCTTGAATCATTGTTTTAAGCATTACCTCTTTTTGAAACCTTTGAACATTTTGTAAATTGTTCTTACCCTTTTTCTTTTTTTTTCACATTTTTTCACACTTTTTATGAGTTTGTTCTTTCAAATAAATTTTAAAATAATTTTTATAAACATATTGATTTATGTTTACAGAGATTACAAATAATTTCAACATTATTTTAGGGTGAATTTGCATCTTTATAATGCTGAGTGATTGTTTTCCAAGAACAAGTGTATGCTTTTGTATTTTCTCAAGCCTTATTTTATGTTAGTAAAATATAAATATTTCCCTTCATATATATCCTGTGCACATCTTGTTAATATTTTGACATTTTAATTTTTGCTATTATTTAAATGGGATCTTATGTTTAATTTTATTTCTTGTTTTTTATAAAGGAGTTATTTTTTTTAACTGCCACTGTAAATGATTTCTCATGTTTTCTCTAATGTTTTCTCATTCATCTTTGAGGTATAAAATTATACTATTTGATAGAATTAGGTGGTGGGCATATCGATATTTGCTGTACAAGTCTTTCAAATGTTCAATATGTTTGGACATTTTCTATATGTTTAAAATTTTTCATAATAGAATGTGGGGGTGAAATAATTTTATCTGACTGCACTAGTCCAAGCTTTGAATATTTCCCTATAACCCACCTATACTTATAGAGCGACATGAGATATTACTCAACTCAGGTTTTATTTGGAAAAATACATATTAGCCTGCTCATTATTTTTGGTATTGAATGCATTTTATTATTCCTTATATCTCTAATCTCCTTCCCCGCCTTTTAAAATTAAAGTAGTGGCTAATTAACCCAATAATTAAGGCTTATTTTATAATTTCCTATATTGAGAGATTTTTAGAAAAAAATCACTGTGGATTTAACTGATTTTAACATAATTATTTGTGTTATTAATTGTTATTATTATTTGTAAGCACACACTGCACAAGGTCCCTGCTCTGGGAGCATGTCAAACCTCACATTTAATTATTAGCTTGAAATTTCATGGTATTCCAGGTAACAACAAAAGCTATGAGAGCCTAGAAATAATTAAAGTATGTAATTAATATTACCAGTTAATGTTACCATACATAACCAAAATTAGCCAAGTAAATAATTATTAAAATCTCCAAGATTAAAATTTACTAACATCTGTTGAGACAATTTAGCAAGAACCTCAAGTCTTGAAGACTTATTATTCACATGCCATTAATTTTATTGCTTTTATGCTTCAGTGTTCAAATAGAATAAAAGAATAACTCTGGTTAAGGTTTTACATAAAAATAAGTACACAAATGATTAGTTTATAAACTAATTCATTTACTCTACTATGCTACACAATTTAGCGAGAGATTTATAGAGCAAGTATTTTGCTACAGTTTATATTTTACGCAAACTGAAGCACATGGACTTACAATTATGAACTTCTTAAGAAATCAAATTTCTTTCTACACGTACATATGCTGCCTATCACTAGAGATAATTTTAGTAAAACGACATATTTATTTGAGTTCCTTGAAATACTTCTAAGTTTTCTTTAATTGCATGATGGGAATATCTTTCCCATTAGATATTAAGTTTCTACAGGACATAAACATGTTCTTATTTTTTATTTATACTTCTACAAACCCACTAGGGTGCTTCTTTGTTCATAGAAAATTCTCAGTAACTTATTGCCTCTATCACAGAGCTTCTAGAAAGAGTAGGCTTTTCTTATTACAAGCACTTTGTATTCTCTCTATTTTTAACTTTGGTTGTGAAGAGGCTAGAGCAGAATTCTAATAAGACCCTATTTGTTTGGGGACATCTACCACATGAAGACTTAAGAACAGAGCAAGTGTCACATTGAGTCTGTTGGGTCCATCCACCCTGGATTCTGCCCCTGAGCAGGAACTTTGATTTATCATTAAGCTAGCCTCACAACATAGAATAGGTTCTGACACAGTATTGACAGATATTCAAGTATTTCTTGTTAAATGAGTAAATGATGGCGGCCCCAAAAAATGTTGTTTTTCAATTACAGTAGCCAAAATGAAGAGCATGATTCAAACCATCCCCAGCTGCACACCATCCATGCATAAAATTACCTAAACTCTCTCCCTCCTGTGGTACAGATGCTTCTGGGAAGTGCCTTGGAGGCCGCTTTAGAGTGTAGGGAAAAATCAGGGACCTGTGCCTTAACAAAAGCTATGAACTAGAAAAATAATACCTGTCAAATTTTCACACAGTCCTATGTTTTCATTCTTCTACAGACATAATTTCTCTTTTCCACTTTATTTACAGCCTCATTTCCTTTGGGTATTCTCCCCTCCTGACACCATCAGCATTAAGCACATTTCATCATTGACCAGGGTTTTTCATTTGACTCCCACCTTTACTTTCAGAGTCATCTGATGGTAGTACCTGCAGCTCTGGGACCAGCTCCCTCTCTGGTCATGGTGGCCATCATGAAAGCCAGCCTCTTAGCTAGTGCTTAAAAGTTGTAAGTCATGGCCAATTCAAAGACTGCCTATTGTTCTAGAGTCCTGGATTTTGGTTATTGTCGTCCTTCTGACCCAGTACTTTTAGAGAAACAGATTTTTAAACTGTTCACACCCTGTTGTTACTCCAACTCTTCTCTATCAGTTACCTCTGAATCCAGTACACATTTCTAAAATCCATTGACTGGAACTACTCTATTCCAAGGCACTAAATCATTTCACAGGGGATGGACAATGTTTTCTGATGATACCCAACATTTTGCTAATCTTTTTGGCTTCAGCAGCTCAGTGAGCTGGTATCTTTAGACAACAGTCTGCTGGGCGTGAGAGGTATTTTTCCTGGCATGTTAGTATTTGGAAAGCCACACTTTTCCTTCAGAAGTTGTGAGAGTATTTCTTATTTTTGGACCAGATTCGGTCAACTTATGAGATGTTCAAGCTGCTGCAGCTATTTATAAGAAAGAATTTGATCACAGATATTAGGTAAGTGACCCACATGGAATGGCAGAATTTTCCACTGTTAATCTGCCAGATGTGCCTTTAGAAGGATGAACAATATTCAGATTTTCCTATGTCTTATTTTCTTAACTATAATGGTGGCTTCAGAATTAAGGTTGATGTTTCTTGCCTTTTTGTTATTTTACAATATTTAAATTTTGATTGTGGATAAAACACTAGGCCATTATTAACTATTTGGGAAACGTTGAAGGATGTGGGGTCTACTGTTAATTGTCCCACCTATTGCAATTCTCCTCTTCCTCCTTGGTGCCATAATCTTGATTTTTTTCCCCCAGTGGCTGTGTGCCTAGCTCCCAGGAATGAATTATAATTGATCTATTCCAAATGTGGTAATCTTATGCCCAGGGAAGGACATGTGACTCAGTGTAGGCCAATGTAATATAAGGGCTGAGAGGCTTTGGGGAAATATTTTTTTCCCTGATGAAAAGAGAGGACTCAATGAGGCACAAGTCTGTATGCTCGCTTCCATCCTGCTTTGAACATTGTGATGTGAGAATATGATGCTTGGAGCTCCTGCAACCACCTTGCTCTATGGGACACAGGCCAAGAGAATTCAGAAATAGTGATTTAAACTCCTCAACCAACCACTTAAATCACACATTTCCAGATATCTGTGATATAAAATATCACTTTTATTTAAGCCATATTAGTCGTAAATCCTGTTTCTTTCAGTCGAAATAATTATATCCAACCAAAATGTAAGAAAAAAAGAACTCTTTGTATATCTCTAAGCAGATATAATTGAAAATATTTGCTGCATTTCCTTTCAAACATTTTCTTGTACATGTATACAAATATATCTAATATCTATTTTTATAAAATTACAATCATATTGATATACAATTTTATATTTTGCGACTTACTTAACATTATATTATGGTTTAGAATGTCATTGCATAATCTTTAACATATTAAAAGTCATGGATTTGAAGATTCTTAGACAGAACCTATCTTTTCTTATGGTGTGTAATATTTGAGACAGAAATTTTTGTTGCCTAAAAGCTATTATGCTGCTTTCAGGGCAAAGAATAGATATACTGTAATTAAGAAAAAAAAAGAAAAAGGAAAAAAAAAACCTTTAAAGGAGATTAAAATAGACCTCTCCTTTAGAAACTAATAATTATATGGGGAAATCAGATGAAACACAACTTAAGAGATGTGACATTTCCAAAATATAGCTGTGAATAGCTTTAAAGACCATAAGAGAGGGAAGCTAGAGTTAACTTCTGAGTGTAGGAATAGATAATGGTTTAAAAGTTTGTTTCCTCCAATTAATAATCTGTACAAACACTCACTCTGCCATTCTGGCTTCAAGGCCTAAAGTTGCTTCCACTGTTTCCCAAGCAAACGGGTACAAAAAGAGCTCCTGACAGTACATGGGGGCACTGAGTTCCTTACATTTTCTGGAATTGTGTTCAAGAGAACATTCAACACTAGTTAAAATTTCTCCAAAATATTTCTGGCATGTTTTTTCCCATATAAATCAGGAAAAAAAGTAACGAGGGGGAACAGTTCTCCAGCCATGAGTTCCACGTGCAGACACTCCCCCAGCCTGTGTTGTCCGTATGTGACTATAGCAGCAGACACGTGCTGTAGCCACGCTGCCTATGGTGAAGGCTTGTCTTACAGGCATAATGGCTGATACTCAGAGGAAACATGCGCTCTGTGCCTGGCTGTCTTCCGCCTTGCTTACATGCGAGTATATTGACTTATTAATGCACACAATAGCTCCATGGAGGCATGGCTTAGATGAAGAAATGGAGGTACAGACAGAACAAGCTGACAGTGGCACCACTAGGAAGTAGTGAAACTGGGATTCTAAGTCTGGGGTCCACATTCTTAATAATTAGGAAAAAGATCCCCAAACGCTTTAGTTCACGGTGCTCTTAGTATCTCAGAATTTTTTTATTTTAACATTGACTCACGGTCAGAAGAAAAATCTTAGCGGTTTCACTAATATTAAGTAGTTGAGTCAAAACAACTGAGTTGTATGTCCTAACAACTTACTAGCCATTTTATAAAAGAATGAAAATACAGTGAAAAAAAAGGATATTTTAGTTCATTCTTATGTAACCACAATTCCTTGTTAACGTGATGTGTGTCCTTGTTGGGCATTGAACAACTTCTCAAAATCTTGGAATCAGATTCCACACCACTACCCCGTTTCTGATTCACATTAATTACGGTGCAATATTTTTATTATAGCAACTGCCAAAATCTCAGCTTTATAATAATAAACTATCATTGAATGGAATGTAGCATGCATGATCTAATGCTTAAACTATGACCTACCTCGATCTAGTAGTTCCCATGGTGTCAACAGATGTCAATTATTATCATGTTTCCCTCCAAAATTTAAAATATCCCATGTAGCCCCTGTGAGTTCCCTGTGCCACCCTGCGGTATCTCAGTGCAGTTTGGGAACTGTGGCTTGAGGCAATATTACCACTCTCCTGGAGTTCAGGATCCAGGATAGGAACAAAATTCAAAAACACCTATTAAAAATTATATTCAAAGTTGCCAGCCTGATCATTGAAAGCTTTATATATATTCAATTAAGGAATTCTTTCACTTGGCTTAGTGCTCCTAGGAGACAAGTATTACAAATCAATGGAAATGGAATGAAATGAAGCCATGTTTGAGTCTCACCTATTTTGTTTCTTTTCTGTAGAAAAGGGTGGGGATGGACTAATGGTTGCTAAAGTCCTTTCTAAACTTTGATCACTTGAATTTATACTCAGGATTACATTGTTTTTCCACACATATTCTCCCCGCCCCCCAACCAACCTCCCCGTTTTCCTTCAGCATTGAACCATCACCATAATATAGTAAACAGACTCTAGATCAAAGCTGGGACACCTCCTGGGTTCTACTCTGAACTCTGCTATACATACCATCTGTAAGACTTTGGGCAAATCACCTTACCTTTCTGCACCTCATTTTCCTAGTCTATACAATAAGGAGACAATAGTGTCTGTCTTACCAAACTGTGGTAGGGTTAAAACAGTGTGTGTCATAATACTCTTTACATTGTGAAGTACTATATGGTTCTATTATGAAGATGATGAGCATGGGTTTATAGTCTAGGAGTGTTAATATCTTTCTAGATTAGCACTACCAGTAGACTGTGGTAATAATTGTAAGTTTTAAAAGGGAAAAATGATTTTTAAGATTTCTTCATTTATAATTTATATGCCAATCTCATACCACATTTCCACCTATCTATGATCATTTTAATGCTGGGTTGATTAAATAAACATTTTTAATGCAATATATCTTCAATCTAGCTTTGTTCATTTTGGTACCTGATCATTCTTTAACATACTTATTTAAGTGTAATTGGTATACAATCTTATATTGGTTATATTAGTTTCAGATGTACAATATAGTGATTTGACATTTTTATACCTTTCAATGTGATCACCCCACTAATTCTAGTAATCACCTGTCACCATGTAAACTTACCACAGTATTATTAATTATATTGCCCTTCCTCTTTTCAACCGTCCCTCCTTCTCCAACCTTCTAGTAAACATCCTTTTGGTCTCTGTTACTATGAATCTGTTTTTGTTTTGTTTTGTTTGTTTTGTTTTGTTTTTAGATTCCACATATAAGTGAAATCATATGGTATTTACCTTTTTCTGCCTGACTTATTTCACTTAGCATAATGTTCTCTAGCTCTATCCATGTTGTTGCAAATGCCTTATCATTTTGATGATGGCCAACAAACTTTTGAATCCTTTGAATATATTTTTAAACAAAAAATAAACACATCATATTATTTCAAATGTATCATTATAGCTCATTAAAAGTTAAAGTCCATTAAAAGTTAGTTTCCTTAACAATCTACTCCCACCCCACCCTCCACCCCAAAATGAAAACATGATTTTGTTAGATTATGTAAAGATTTCCCTTAGCAAAAATAATAGAGGTCAGACAGTAACAGGAATAAAACATCATAGAAAAACATTTTCATGTGATTTAGTGAGTCATTGAGAATGTTGGTTAAAGATGTCATTTTTTGTACTACAGTTTCCTCTTTACCTTAATGTAACTTTCCTGTTCTTGGTATGAAGAATGTTATGCTTCTCCTGTAAACTTTGTCTTTTTAAAGTTTTTTCTCTTTTGCTTTGGCCACTAGTAAGATCAAAGACAAGTTTAGCAAACATACAAGGTTTTATGGTTTATGTTTTATGTGTTAACATAGCTACTGATTCCAGTTAACTCCTTGCCCTTTATTTTCCCTTTGCCTCATTTTTTCTTACCAATATTAATTTTATTTTACTTGCACATTTGATACATTATTTTAAAATACAACAAATCCTCTATAGAACAAAACATGGAATTTTAAAAAAAAGGTTATCACATATTTTTTTAAAAATATTTAAACAAATGAAAATACACTCAACCTGTTTCCCTTATCAGTCCAGATTCTGACCAAAAAATGGATGGCACATGCAGGGGGGAATAAACACCCAATTTTGCTTTTTTTCTTGCCTTCTGATCTGTCAGCAGTTAACCAGTAAGATGCAGGGCAAGGTGGCCCGTTGATGCAGCCCATATGAACCCGTCTCTGTAAAGGAGCAGAGAATAGGGTGAAGAAGAGTGGTGAAGGGCTCTGTAGGTATAAATGGAAGATTTCCAGCCTATCTAGCAATGGTTACTAATAAAAATTAAATTATGCAGAAATAGATGAATCTATAGACTGGAGGGAATAATATAATACATGGTACCTACTATTCCCATAGGTCAGTATATCCAAAAGCGACATTCAAAAAATCCATAATTATCTAACGTTATAAAATCTAATAAAGAAAACTCAACACTGAAGACAGATAAATCTTCACAATATAAAATAAAAATTTTAATTACAGCATATTCTCAAGAGCAAAAGTTTTAAAAATAGGAATTGTGTACTGTACATGTTTTGCCCATTTCTAAATGCACAAAAATTAAATAGAAAATTTGGCAATGAAATCCAGAAACTTTATGTATTCTTTGTTGTCCTGGTATGGCAAATGTTCAGAGCAATAACTGCAGATATAGCAGGACAAAGATGAAATTGGTAGTAGTGAAATTCAGCACATAAAACATCAGGAGACTAATTTCAGAAATTTGGATGTACACAAGACAGATACTTTTGTCAGTCAACATGTTATGTGAAAAAAGAGACTAGTAAGAAGGATGAAAACATATGGAATGATATTTTTAAATGTTTCCTATTTTCCCTGTTTAACAACCCCCTGCCCTACCCCCTCCAAGCCTAAATAAATTGTTATAATTACTTTCTAGTTTCTTTGTTTTAGCCTAGAAATAAAACAAACCCATCTTTCTCAAGGGAAAAAGAAAGAAAGGAAGGAAAAAATAAATGAAAAGAAAAAAAAAAGAATTCTGGATACTTTGAGAAGACAGGATGACTTTAAGTGATTGGAATAGCTTGAATTGGGTGCACTCAGCAACATAACTAACCCCTTGCTGTTATGTTACTGAAATATTTACCATTGTCATTTGCTTAGATAATTACTGAGGGTCTTTGTGGATTTTAGATTGGTTTTGCCACTTAAGCCTATTTTTGTTCCCTGGCTCATTTATATTTAAACATTTATCAGTGAGTTAAATAATAAATTTTGCTTGATTTGAAAAATTGCACTGTTGCTCTTTCCATCAGTTACGATGTGAATTCAATCAGATTGTAAGTGCTCCTTAATAGCAACTAAGTCTACTGAGTATTCACTTTAATTAATTTTCTGTCTCCAACTCTGAAAAGCAATCAACAATTAAACCAAATTTAAACTCTTTTGGGGTGTCGGCTGCTTGAAATGCAATCTTCTTCCTTGGTATATCTTCAAATCTCTGTTAATATAATAGCTTAAACCCATTCCTTGTTTTTATAGTGAAAAAGCTGTGTAGGTGGCAACTTTTTTTTTTAATTGGGTTCTCCATCTTTAATGCATCAAGTTGCTGAAATTCTTGATCTAAAACTTGGGCATTTTAGAAACATTAGTTAATTCCTATCTCCTAACTAAACAATACTCGTAATTTTCTGATAGGCTTCAAGGCATCTCTACTAAACCATTTACTTCATTCCTGAGAAGCTTCAGTTTCTGAAATGAGCTTTCACTTCTTCCCGATAAAATAACAGCTTTGTTGGACGTGCCACCGGATACTTATATGTTAGCCTTCAACCGGATTGTCTTACGTCCCAGAAGAAATGTGTATGGGAACAAATAAATGGAGGTGACTCCAAGGGTCATGGGAAATTTCCCTGGCATACAGAGCAATGTCAGATATGTCAAAGGAAAATATTTAGTTTCATAATTTGGGAATAGGATTTCATTTAGCACTTTTGGAACATGTGTTTAAATCAGTAGGCAGTGGGCTCAAGAAAATAGTACTGAAATGCTTGAGCTTTCCATCATTTCATCATTAGCTCTGATGGCCAATAGACTCATAAGCAGTAACAGAACACTGAAGCAATAGGGACTATGGAAACATACCCACTCTGTTTCACAGGTGTTGCATATAAATGAGTCTTGGGGTTGTTTTGTTGCTTTTGCTGTGTTGTGCCCAGAATTGGTAGCATTATTACCTTAATTCTCCATTTCCTTTAGGTTTACAGGATTCTGGGCTGAAAGGGAGCGTTGAGGCTATTTTGTCCAATCCACCATCTGGTGCTGTCTGTGCATTCCCCTTACATTTCCCAGTCTCCCACCCACCTCCAGCAAGTAGCACATGTTGAAGGAAACACATTAAATGAGCTATACATTTCTATGTTACTAGCTTACTTTGGACTTGTCAATTGTCAATAGGCCTCAGTTCTTTGAGCCAGGAAAATGGGGACCTAGATTGAGGCTATCTAGAAATGTGTGGTTTTAATGTTCAGGGAACCCTTTACCCAATCTTTGTAGGCATCTTTCCCCTCCACTCCAACGTTTGCCCTTCTTAGAGGTTAACTTCTGATATTCCCACCAAGCTAATTGTCAAAATGAAACTAGATAAGATTTGAAGCTTGTAGGATCACCCTGCCCTAGGTGCTGGCCAGCTGATGGGCAACAGCAGGCTCTACTACCCAAGTCCTAGCGTGATAGTATGACCTTGGCCGCCCCTGCCTATTGAGCTTATGACAGGTTATTTCTGGAAAATGCTTTACTGTGATTTTGGAAACAACCTGATGCTTTGGTTATCTCCGTAGAACTTAAAATAAAACCTCTGGGGCACATGTCTCTTTTAGAAGCACATCACTATTACTAAATACTAGTGGTATTTATAGCACGAAGTTCACAGATAGGAACAGAATTGCAGAACACTTTAATACATGAGTTTGAATCCTGCTTTCACCACTTGCTGGCTGCATTGCATGACCATAAGCAAGTTACTTAAACCTCTTTGTTTCTTCAACTGTAAATGAGAATAATAAAAGAAAGAGCATGTGAAATGCTAACCTATTGTAAGTGTGAGATGAATATTAGTTTTGGGTAAGCTATGATGAGGAGGCCATCCTTGACCAGTTCCAGGCTGGTGGTGGTAAGTTGAGCCCAGGTAGAAATATTGATCTTTTCTGTACATTCTATAGATGCTGCAGACATTTCATGGAATTGTCACACTAAAACATCCACACTTTACCTTTAGGCAAGTCTACTGTGCTTCACTCTCAGAAGTGGATGACAATGAATTTTATATCTTAAAAGAGGTCTGGGAAAGGATAGTCACAACTTCCTTTTATAACAAGCAGATGCTATCACTAAGAAATTATCTTGCACCTTAACTAAATCTTTTGCATTACTATTTAGCCAATTTCCTTACTCTGTTCTTGATGAAGAGGCAAAAACCTTGCTCAGCAGATTCTGTAAATGGTGAGTGGGTAGGGATGGGTGAGGAGGCATGAAATGAGAACACCCAACTTGAGCTAGGAGATCATTATTCTGGACCTAGCTTTGTCCCAACCAGCAGAGTAAACCTGGGCAGGTCATCAGTTTTCTCACGTGCAGATGAGTTTTTCAGGTTCTTTCACATCTAATCTGCTGTTAAAAAGACAAAATTCAAATGAGCAAATTTGGAGATCTAATTGGCTTTATTAACTGATTCGTGAATCAGGCAGTATTTCATCTAGCAAGCAGAGAGATACTCCAGAAAACTACATAAAATGAAAATCTTTTATAGAAAGGGGGGTGGGACAAGGAAGTCATTAGCAAAAGAAAAGTGAAAGTTCATTGGAGGAAAGTAAGAATTTAGGGCAACAGTGGCTTCTCATTGGGTGAGCTTTTTGCTGGGCAAAAAGAAAATCTTTCCTTCTGCCACATAGTAATGTAGAAACACCCTTCCTTTAGAGATGCATGGTACTGTCTCTTTCTATTTGGGGTAATTGACAAGAAGTGGTAGCGCATGAGAATTCCCTCTACAGGCCTTTCCTACTCCAATTTTAGTTGAGGTTTCCTTTATTAATTTTCACACTGCTATGACTCTTAGAAACATCTTGATATATGAATACTGCTTTGAAATTGCTTTTTGAGATCACACAAGCAAATTGTCTATCACAGTGCCTGGCTTACAGTGCAAATGCAGTGCATTTCTGTTCCCCTTCCTCTTTTCTTCCCCCTTCTCAGCTCGTTTAAATTTAAGAGAAACCTCATTACTGGAGGATGGTGTCTGTTACTACAATGTATTGTAATTCTTTTTAGGTCACTCACATATTGTGACTTAATTAAGAACGTTTTAACAATAAACACTGAAAAATAAATAGGGTTTATTCATTGAAGATAGTGGACAAAGAGGAAATAATGGTGTCAATTGCCTCTGCCCTCCTGACTGAGGTGCTCTCCATTGGGATAAGTGGGGCTATCAGCAGTGTTAAAAACTCTTCCTATTCTAGGACTACACCATGGTTGATGCTGGACCCCTGTTTTGAATTGTTTTGCTTATTCTTCTGGGGGGAAATTAGAAAGAATCTAGTTTGGTTTCAAAATATAGCTAAACCCAGTAGCAGCCCACACTAACCTATACAGAGTTTTACTCTATTTTCATATTTCCTGCACTTTGTTTTTTAATCAGAGCAAAACTAGTTTCTCCCCAGGCCGGCCCAGTGGCGCATTGGTTAAGAGCTGGCTTGGGACGCCAGATCTGAGCAGCAAGGCCCCGGTTTGGATCCCACATGAGGGCCACTGACACCGCCCTCTACAGCTAAGATGGTGAACAACAGCTCAACCTGGAGCTGGGCTGCCGTGAGTTGCCGTCGACGGTGTAGGCTGCAGCCTCTGCTGTAGTGGGTTGCCATGGGCTACCATGTGTAGCCAGCAGCCAGCGTGAGCGGTCAGCAGCCAACGTGAGTGGCCAGTAGCCACTGTGAGCGGCTGTCCAGAAGCCGGCCACTGATCTGCCTCACCCAGGAAGAGCGCAATGATGGTGCCAACTTGGGCCAGTGAAGCAACGTCCTCCACAACTAGACTGAAGAACAAAACAACAGCAACTTGTCTGTTCCCCTTCCCCCCAATTCCCCAATAAAATCTTAAAAAACAAACAAACAAACAAAAACACTAGTCTCTCCCAAGTCATCAGCCTTTACTGATTACATTAGGTGTGTGTGTGGTGGCGAGGGGAGTGGGGGAGGAGGCAACAGTGAGGATGGAGCTTACTTTTAATGAGCTCAATTCCTTTCAACAATATGAGATATCCAAACATTTCTGTAATTGGATTTTGCTGACTGCTACAAAATTGCCTGACTCTCTCTTGCCATTTGCACCCCAAACATGAGTATATCCAGAAATGCAAACAAAATGTTTTACAGTGAAATGTCACCAGTGCAGAGAACAATACATGCCTTACCTTACCAAGGAAAGTAAGAACAACCAAGGTTAATTAATTACAAACAGAATTTGAAGAAAAATACTCTATATTAGTGGTTCTTAAACTTTGCTGCACATTGGAATTACCTGAAAAGCTTTACAAAATACTGATACCTGGGTCCTGTTCCCTAAGGTTCTGCTGGAAGTTGCCAGGGTTGCAGCCTGGGTAATAAGAATTTTAAAAGCTCTCCAAGTGATTAAATATGTAGCCAGTTTTGAGAATCACTGATCTACATCTGTGTACCTCAAGTTGGATTATCAAAAACTTTCTGTGAGAGGAGAGGCAGTTTAAATTTAGATTCCTTAAGGACAGATCAATTGCTTCTGAATTGTGAACATAAATATTACCTTTTTGAGAGTACTTTTTGTACAATCACTTTTTGAGATTACTGAATTACAGAAAATGATTGATGATAAGGTGGGAAAATTATGTCTCATTGAGAACTCAACATAGGAATGAAGTAAAAAGAATAGAAGTTGATGCTGCTCTTACGTAAAATGTCTCTAGATGTTCAAATGCATGACCAGAGGATGACTCTACTGAACATAGAGGCTCTCTCTCCTTCTATCTTGTTGCCCTTCTGTCTTTAATAATGTGATTCCTCATGTTTGTACAAAATAGCTGCTCAAACTTCAGCCTTCACAGCAGGAAAGAGGAAGGAGCAAAGAATGAACCATGTAAAGATACTTTCTAGAAGTAGAACAGGATGCTTCCAATTACATCCCTTTGGTTCTCAACTGGGGGCAATTTGCCCCTCAGAAAATAACTGACAATGCCTCAAGACTTTTTTGATTGTCACAATTGGGATAGGGTGGAGAGGGATGACTATTCGCAGCTAGTGAGTAGAGGTCAGAGATGCTGCTAAACATTGCATAATGCCCTAGACAGCCCACACCACAAAGAATTGTCTGGCCCACATTGTCAATAATGGCAATGTTGACAAACACTACAGAATTTATCTATAAGTTGGTTATTTGGCTATACCAAGCATCAAGGAAGGTAGGAAATTGTAGCTTATATTCTGAGAGGCTATCTGCCTATTTAAAATCAGGGATTCTATTACTAGAAAAGGTAGAATGAACATGATGGAGGGCAATTATTTCTCTGTACCATATTGTCTTATAATTTCCAACTCTAACCAAAAAAGATTTGAGAGCTGAAATTTGTTTCCTTATCCATCTTCCATCAGGCAGCCATGATGCAAACTCATACCCGGCATTGACTGGCCAATTTTTGAAGCAAGACCAGCCATTTGCATAAACAGAAATGCAATTTTAATGAGGGCTTTTCTGGCTACTGTTCCTGGGATACTGGGGTTATATTTTAATGAGTTAATTTCTCATGAATATTCATGAAAAGCCTGCTGGGCATTGACTGCATCAGCAGTGGGTTACGAAAGAAGTTTCCAGTATATCATGTACACTTTGCTTTTTCATTTTCCTTCCCCATACTCTTGGGTAGAAACATGAGGTAGAGCAGAGATACCATAGATCCACTTCCTTTGGTCTCTTCCAGTGCTTAATGTATACAGACAAAATATAATAGGATAAATGGAGACTTTCAAGTACATCCAATCCACCTCTTATTCTATGGATGAGCAAAGCAGGCCCAATTTTTCCACCTTTAAAGTGAAAGACTTGGAGTACAGCACATCTTAGTTCTCTCCTAACATTTAAATTCTTTGGTGCCACGAAGCTCTGATTCTAGGAGTTTCACCTAGACATATAGAATGAGGAGTGAAGCAGCTGAGACTAGAACCTGCTTTCTTAATTTCGGTTCCATTGTGGATTTTGCACTTTTGCTTTTGTTCTCAGGTTTATACTGGCTGTCAATTAGCATAATGGAAACATAAATGTCCTGAGAGGCCAGGCTTTCCATGGAAACAATGTTTTGCTAAACAATGTCAAAATTGGAACATTCCAAAGACTTTTTAGTTCTATTTCAACTCAATTCAATTTTAATCCTAGGACAGTGACAATTCACAGGTAATGAATGAAGTTGTCTAAACATTGGAAGCAAAATCAATGAGATTTTCTGTCTATGAAGGAATTCTTAAAGTTCATGTCTTTTTATAAACACTTTATACATAATTCAAATAAACTCTATTTTTAATATCAAGACAAAGTATAATAGCTAATCTGGGGTTACTATCGGGTCTAGAAAAAATAAAAGAAAGAACCTCAAGACAGCATTCAGAGATTGCCATTAAGTTTCCTCAGGTGAGGAAAGTTTTCCCAGGGTTAATGTCTTTCATCCGATGAACACACTTCTGTACAGGAAGCTTCATCTACCATGCACAGTGTCTTCACAAAAGTGCTTTTCTTTAGAAACCTATAGAGACAACTTAGTTCTCTAGGATATTTTTTTTCCTCTGGGCTTGATATCTCATGAATGTTGGCTGCAAATATAGCCATACTCGGAGAATGACAACATTGCACAGACTACCTTCTCTTCTACACAGCTTCCTTCAAAGAGAAGAGAGAAAGTGGCCGGCCAAGTGGCTCAGTTGGTTAAGAGCGCAAGCTCTGGGCAACCAGGGTCACCGGTTTGATTCCCATATGGGCCAGTGAGCTGAGCCCAAGCTGAGCTGCCGCTAAGCTGCCAACAGGTGGCAGGATGGCTCAGCTAGTGAGAGCAAGTCCTCCTAACAACAAGGTTGTCAGCTTGACTCCTGCATGGGATGGTGGGCTATGCCCACCCACAACTAAGATTGAACATGGCACCTTGAGCTGAACAGCTGGGAGTTGCCAACAGGCAGCCGGATGGCTACTGGACTTGGAGCTGAGGACAACAACTTGGCTGTTCCCCTTCCCCAATTCCCCAACACTGTTCCCCTTTCCCAATCCCCCAATAAAATCTTTAAAAATATTTTTTTAAATAAATAAATAAATAAAAAGAGGAGAGGGAGAGACTCCCACTGCAGAGACCATGGACTGTCCCATTGATGGATGATGCCCGTGCCATTAAAATGTGACAGTGTGGCCCATGTGGAAAAAGAATTTCCTTGCAATTTCTATAACCTGTTGTCACTTCCCCAAATTGCTTGATATTCTTAGAAAAAGCCATGTGTGGGGCTTAATCTCCTTTGTAAATGAAGATACCCAAAAAAACCTTAATACAATCCTACCAGTTTAAAGGTATTGGGCATGTCTTACAAATCCACAATAATGCTGGCCTTAATTGCATCACAATCTCAATGATCATGTGATGTTTTCAAACACTGCATGTTTTGTGTCTTAAAATGCTGCTATAATTGTTTTTTTTTAATCCCCTAGAGTTTAACCTCTAAAACCAGTTGATTAAAATTATAATGTAAAGGAATATTTTTTAACAGATAGATAAAAATAGGAGCTAGTTCTTTTCAGAGAATTTTGGAAAAGTGAGTAAATTTTTAAAGAGCTCTCATTATGTCCAAATATTTTGAAAAGCACGTTCTTTGGAAGTTTCCATAGCAGCAGGTATTTGAGGCTAGAAATATCTTTGAGATTATATGTTATGTCAGGGTCGAAATTGTCTTATTATAAAAAATGTCACAAATTTTTGGTTCAATATTACTTGGTAATAGTCACGGCAGGTAAGAAAAATCTGAGGAGAGTAGTAGGGAAGGCAGCTATTGCTACTACTTCCTCATTTAACTTAGCCTTTTAAAGCAATTTAAAAAAATGAAATATGTCACTTCATACATAGTTTTTTTCATTCAGAATAACTCCATTTGTTTGATAATGATACTCAGCACGTATCAATAACCAGGTGTAGATACGCCAAAGTTACAGATTGTGTTTTACATAATATGTTCAATTTTGTGAGGCTAGTTTTGTAAACAGAAGATGATGAGTTATTCAACAAAGATCAGACAAAGCAAAATCACAGAAATGTTAGATGTTACCTCTGTGGTGATGGAAATCCAAAGAGTATCCTTCAGGGTTGATTAACTTTACATAGGAATCTAAAATAATTATGACTAAACATACTGGAGAAAGAAATGTTCCCATCAAGCAATGATTACAACCAACATCAAGAAAGAATTTTAGCCAGGCAATCAGAAATCACCAATTATGCAGACTATCTACAAGAAATGATGTTTCATGAAAGTGCTTAAATGAGTAACTGGCTAAGATTTTTAAGGGAAACAGATGGGCCCATTTTGGTTCCTGACAGTTGACTTATGCAAATTATATGCACAGGTTCAAACAGATTATGACCCATGGCAACAGTCAACTTGTAATGTCACATTCATTATTACCTATGCTCATTTGCAAAGTGCTCTTCAACTACAATGATGGAAAACAAAGCAGAACAATGATTGTTCAAACTTATTCTAGTTCTCGCTGTCCAAGCACCTTATTTTTCCCTGAAACATGAATTTTTAATTTACATATCAATGAGGTACACACTTATTTTATTTGTTTGCCTGCCTGTTTTTGAGGTGCATGTGTTTCTACCACAATGGTAGCTGCTTTGTCTATCCATCTTTAAGATTTATATTGCTGGTCATTCTTAATAAAACAACTCTATAGCCTTCAGCCAGCTCAGGGATTCATTCCAGTTAGGAGATCTGAGGGAAGTTCCCATGTCAGTGGAGCAAGAAGGAGTGTTAGCTTTACCATAGTTCACATTTCCACAGTTTAGACATGAAATAGCTAAAGTACGTAGGATCAAATATCTTGTTCACATAATGCAACTAATCATTGGCAAGGCCAAAATCACGACACAGGTGTTTCAGTTATCTACTGCTGATTAACAAGCACCCCAAAACTCAGGGGCTTAAAACCACAATGATTTATTTGTAATGATTCTGTGTGTTGACCGGGAGGGTTTTCTGCTGGCTTATATGCATGGTTGCATTTAGCTGGAATATCACGTGGGCTGAAAGGAACAAGATGGCTTTACTCACTTGTCTTGAAGTTGATGCTGCTGGCTATCAGCTGGGGCCCCTGGGCTCTCTTCTATGCGGCCTCTCTTCCTCAAGGGAGCTGAACCAATTTCCTTACACAGCAATCTCAATCAATGTTCCAAAGGAACAAAAGCAAAATGTGCAAGCCCTCTTAAGAACTAGGTGCAGAACAGGCCATGTCACTCCCGTCCTATTCTATTAGTCCAAACTAGTCATACAGAGAGACCAGATAAAAGGGGTAATGTATTCGCTTCTTAATGGGAGGAGAAGCCAAGTCATACTGCATAAGTGCTCGGAAGAAACTGTGCCATCCTTGAAATGCTCTTCTTCCACGTCGTCTTACCAATTTCAGTAGATGAGGACAGCATTTCTGTGTCAGCCATTCCCTTTGCCATTTGTATCACTGCTGCTTTCACAGCAAGTGGGTGCATTTGAGTCTTTCTGGAAACACTGGGTCAACATCGAATTTGTAGAGAAAGCGTCCTCATTGTGATTGTTTGGCTTCATAGATCAGTGAAAACTTTAAAACCACCTAGTAAAAATAACCAGGTTCTCTTTTAAAATTAACTTGATTTGAAACCTAATACCTTTTACAAAGTAATAAAACCTTGAGGAAGCCTTTTGCAGCTCTTAAGCAGAATCCTTAAAGTTTGATTAGTTTCCAACTGAATGCTGTCAAGTTGAGCAAAAAGCCTGCGTTCACAGTTTATGAGGGATGCCATTTGGTGACCTGAAGGTGGCAGATGTGAAGGCCAACAGTGGAGGATGGTGGCGGGGCCAGGGCCTGGGGCCCTCCAGCTGCTTTCTTGATGGGCTCTTTGTCAAAGTCTCTCTTCTAGGGAACGTGACTCCATGTGAGTGGCTGTAGGTCTTAGTATAAATATTTCATTAGTCATGATGGTTTTGAAAACTTAAAGCTGTGAAGGACACATTGGAATCTCTGTGATTTATGATAAAGCTGAAGGAAACTTGATCATTTCAGTCCTGCCATATGTAGCTGTGTGGAATGTGCAAATGAATTGAGCTAGCAAACCCCACAGATTTTGTTTCTTGATTAAAAAAAAAAAAGTCTTAAGTCAGATCAGTTAACAGGCAATTTTAAACAGGGACTTAGCGAAGCAGCTGTTTTAGATGAAATTCTTTCCAAATGCTTCTCTCTCCCTTCCCCCTTCCATATTTTTCTTGCAAGAACTGAGACAAGCTTCTCTTGCAAATTTTCTTGGTTCTGCATATCAATGATTAAAAAAATAAAAAACTATCACCGTCCGGTATGTTCATATGTTATTCCTGTATCAGTTTTCTCTTGGAGGATAAATTATGTGTCTTGGCCAACCTAGTATGCTCACCCAATCTTCTGTCCTGTAGATGTTAATTCTGTGTATGATACATATAAAGCATTTAGCACAGAAGCTCAATAAAATGTACAAATGTGATTTTTAGTGTATTTTTGAATTTAATTATTATAAGTATCTAGAGAGAAAGAGAGAATATTAATTTTTCTTCTGTCAAATGAACATTAAATGACTCAAAGAAGTTAAGTGACTTGCCAAACTTTATACAGCAGTAAGATGTCTAAACCAGTTAGAACCTGTGTCCAGACTTTTAGCTTCATTCTTTTTCTATTATACCATGTTGATATTCCATAATAGGTGTTCGAGAGAAGGCTGAGACTCAGAGAGGCTGCAATGGAAGAATTAAGGAAGATCACCAAGAGCAAAGACGTGTCATTCGAGGCCAAGACAAATATCATCCACACCCTCATATTTCAAATTTTTATACATGGAAGTGAAAGTTGGACAGTGAAAAAGGCTGATAGGAAAATAAAAAAAAAAATATATATATATATATATATATATATATATATATATATATATTTTTTTTT
>NW_017731454.1:2083023-2125812 GCF_001890085.2 Hipposideros armiger | reverse complement strand
ATATATATATATATATATATATATATATATATTTACTCATTTGAAATATGGTGTTGAACAAGAGCTCTACAGATACCCTGGGCCACCAGAAAGATGAACAAGTGGGTTCTAAAGCAAATTAAGCCTGAAACATCTCTGGAGGCAAAAATAACAAAACTGAAACTGCTCTACTTAGGGCATATCATGAGAAGACAGGATTCTTTGGAAAAGAAAATAATGCTGGGAAAAATAGAAGGCAGCAGGAAAAGAGGAAGATCAAATATGAGATGGATTGACTCCATGAAACAAGCCACAGGCATGTATCTATAGGAGCTGAGCAGGGTTGCGGAGGACAGGACATTGTGGACATCAGGCACTCATAGGGACACCAGGAGCTGGAGCTGACTCAATAGCATGTAACAGATACTCATTGAATAAATTAATCTTCTTTTCAATTGTCTTTGTGACTGGACCTTAGAGCTTAGTGAACACAGAATATTTTAGAATCTAAAATTTAGATTTGCACTCCTGTTTTAGAAAACAGTGATTCTTTGACTCTTGTCTTTAGTGACCCATAGCAAATCAGACTGGACAAAGAAGAAGGAAGTGATTCACAGGCAATGATCAGACTGCTTGGATGAGGACTGCTCCAAAATGATAGGTGCTGGGAGGTGGTCAGACTGGAGCTGAATTTTCTGCTCTCTAATGCATAGATCCATATACCCTATCCAAAAGCTTTGGGCAAAAATTTTAAATATTTTTGGTTTTAGAAAGGCAATGCAATGTGTATTCTGAATAGTATACATATGCAGACATTAAATAGCACCACACAACAAATACATTAATATTTCTGCAGTGAAATAAATATTCTCTCTTATTAGAATAAGTTTTTTAATAACCTCACATCAGATTTTGATACTCAATGAGCTGTGGAGCCAAATTTGCAAAAATATACATAGCTTCTGAGTTTTCAGTTTTGAAACTCTGGATTAAAAATTGTGGACTTGAATTCCAATCATTAGGCTGGTCCTTTATAAATAGACTTTCTTTTGAGGAAGAGAAGACTTTCTTTGAGTGACAACCATTTGGAAAGCAAACAAGTGGACAAACACACACCACTCTTCTTTGTTTTGTGTCAACAGAAGAAAAAAAAGAGATTTCGTTTTCTAGATGGAAGAGACACCTGTATGGTGCAAATTTCTCCACTGAGTCTCTGTAAAAAAAAATCCTGTCTTTGGTGGGAGAGCACCCACGTTGAAACTTTTTATTGCCCATTTGAGTGAGCTTTATGAATAATAAGTATTTCCAGAGAAATCTATATTTCATTTTTATTGCATGTCAAGCAAATGTCTTACCTGACATGTCTCAAGTGAATAAACATAATCTTGAGCTACATTTTTCTCCATCTCTGTGCTCAGTAACGTAGGACCCAATTAATAGCTACTGCCGGGGGTTTGGGGGGGATTGACCCAAAGCTGCCATAGTCTGTTAGGCAGACCCAATGAAGAAAAGAATCAATGCAGTAGCAGTATAAATGCTGTAGATCTCGCAGCATCCATCAATTCAACCCTGAGGAAAGGAGTGGGTTTGAGATACTTTAAAATAACTCTTCTTTACAAATCCTACCTCTTGAAATCAAAACCCAAATTTCCTCCATGTAATTTTCAAAGTTGAAAGACAGTTATTTTCTTAAATTGCATTTTAGTTTCTAAGGAACATCTGCCCTACTGGTTTCATCTTGTGTGTAAATGAGCTACGATAACAAAAATTTCTGTCATCCTTGTCACTGATCTGGAATCACAATTACCAGAGAGCCACTTGAGAACATGTATGGTAGGAAGAACTGTGGGTCCTTCAAAAATGTGAGTCCTGAATTTCTTTATGTCAACCAAAGACCTGGCAAATGGATATTATTTCCAACAATCAAAATGTCTCTGCGTAAATCACATATATAAGAATACTCTCATGAAGTGTGCAGCTTCAGATAAACGTGGGCATTAAAAAAAAAATCAGTGTTTTCCAAAGAACCGAGCCTGGATTGTCTATGAAAGCACATTGGATGGAGTAATGACATTAATAAGAAGTCAGCTGCAGATAAAGAAGAAAAGTGGCTATTTATGTTTCAAGGTATCTGCGATCTCAGATTACGAAAGTTAGCAAAATGAGATTAAGTCATGTGGGAAGGGAAGAAGGAACCCATCAGGTATCTCTTGCATCGCTAGTTTGAGCCAGGCACTGAATGTGTGTGTGCTCTCATTTTATCATTAAAATAATTCTACCACAAATAGCCTCCTAACTCATCTTCCTTTCATTCTTCTCTATACCTAGGCTATAGTGATTGTTTACAAACAGAAATAAGGTCCTATTCCTCAGTTACTTGAAACTCTTCAGTGGCTTCCCATCTCGCTTTGGAAACATACAAAATTCTTAACATACTTACAAGGCTTATGTGAGTCCACCTGGGTCTACTCTGAAGCCTCATCAGGGGCCGCCCACTCATCTGTTTGCCATGCTCTCAGCACAATAACCTCCTTCCAATTCTTTGAACATGCCTCTTTCTTTCTTGCCTCCAGGCCTTTGCATGTGCTGTCTAGGTGCCCTATTCCAGTGTGCTGACCTTCAGGTTTCAATTTAAATGTGAAACCTTCAATTTAAATGTGAAAACCTGGTTGCATAAACTTGATTTCTCATAACACTTGTACTTTTCTTTGACGTAATTCACTACTATTGTAGTTAGATGGTTATTGGTGTGATTATGCATTCATTGTTTCTTTACGAGTTTCTAAGCTCATTCAAACCTGGAATTGTGTCTGCTTGTTCCTTACTATATTCCCGGTACCTAGCCAAGCTCCTGGAATATATAAACCATTCCATACATAATTAAATAAAAGAAGCAGGTGTCACTTTTATTATCTGTATCTTCTGTTATTGAAAATTCTTTCAAAATATTAACTGAGCCATTTGCCTTGTGCTACCCGACCAGTTTCTCTCAGGAGTGAAATTAGCACAATCACAGATCGCTAATCAGTTGAGGTGAGAGCTGCTGGCAGAGTCTCATGATGAAGTGGATAAAGGTCCAGGTGTGGAGTGAGGGCACACAATTATCCTTCAGGCTCTCTCCCCAACCAATTCAGGAGTTTTGCACCAGTCCACGATTTCAATGTTTGTTACACTTATCATTTGTAAAATGTGATAATGATATCTCTTCCACCTCATCATATAATTGTCACAGAAGTAAGGTGATAAAGGTTGCCCGAAATGTGGTATATAAGTTAATTATGTAGTACATTTCTTAGTTAATTAATGTCATGTTCCCATACATACTTCTAATCTAAATCAAAATGGACTGAAGGTAAAAGAAGCTAGTTTTCCACATGCATCTCCAAAATGATTAAAGAATTGCAATAGATAAATAACAGAAATTTCTTGAATTATATATTTGCTTTCTAGAACACAGAAGACAATATTGATCTGAAATTTCTAGATCTAAAAAGTAGTTCTTATTGGAAGGAGGAAATAGTTTACCTCAGTAATTATGTAGATGAAGTAGCCTGTACCAAATAAATTACTATATGCCTCATTATATGGCTGCTTAGCATGAGACAGTTCTAACTGACAAAAGCAGATATAGACAATACAAATGATACTGTGTAGTTCATTGGGAAGCAGGCTGGATGCCCGTCCAGAGTAACAAAACTCTTAGACTAAAATAGTGGTATCCATTATTTTAAGGGAATAGAAAGGGAAAAGATGGAAATAATTATTAATTATTTGCCCTTTAAACACTTTTTTGTATTTATCTTCAAATCGAAATGGAATGCAGATCACTTCTGATTAGACATTTTTCTTAACTGGTTACTTAATCATGGTTCAATGCTAATTTGTGAGTTTGTGTGAGTGTGTGTGTGTGTGTGTGTGTGTGTGTGTGTGTGTGTGTGTGTGTGTAAGAAGAGTGGTATGGTACTTCAAACAATCTTGCAGCCGCCAGCAGCTGTTCTTGATTTCTTTTAATAATCCATGACAAAAATATTGAGTGTACAGTAATGCAAACAGCCAAACAATGAAAGAAAACAGGCAGAAGATATCATTTGCTCTAACCCCTTCCATTTTATTGAATATACTGAGTGGTTTGAGATGTTGAAATAACTGTTACTGTTTGTGAGATCATCAGCACAGTTGTAGCACCAATGGGGCATGTGTGTGTGTGTGTGTGTGTGTGTGTGTGTGTGTGTGTGTGTGTGTTTTAAACCCACTTTAGGTTCAAGAATGGGAAGTGAATATAATTACTTTTGTTCTACATATAAGAAATCTTTCTGCCTTGTAAATTTATTCTTATTTCTTCTTTGTTTGATCTTTGGACTATTTTATTATCTAACTCATCCAGATCTTGGGGAACCACTTCAGTTGAAGTATGTGTAGATGAGTTAAAATACACATATATTATCTTAACAGCTGATACCAGAATTTCTCTTAGATTAGAAACTCTCTTATCAGGATAAAGCCTCATCAGATGCCACCTACTCCCTCGTTCATTATGTTCTTGACATACTGGCCCTCCTCCAGTTCCTTAAACAGACCACCTGTTTGGTTTGTTTGTTTGCCTCAGGGCCTTTACATGTGCTGTCTGTTGGGGCTAGAAGGTGAGACTGTGAGAACAGGAGATAGCATAGGAAAAGGAAATGGAAGAAAGAGCTGTAGCACTTTACATTAATAAAGAGTGGATACTTCTGTACTTCAGATTCATATAGTTCATTCTATGTGCGTTAATTTCCTGGGGCTGCTAAAACAAATTACCAGAAACTGGGAGGCATAAAACAACAAAAATCTACTCTCTCACAGTTCTGGAGGCCTGAGGTCTGAAATCATGGTCCCAGCTGGGCGGAGCTCCCTCTGAAGACTCTAGGGGAGGATCTATTTCCTGCCTGTTCCAGCTTCTGCTGGCTTTAGGCATTTCTTGGTTTGTGGCCACATAACCCCAATCTCTGCCTCTGTGGTCACACTGTCTCCTTTTCTTTTTTGTCTCCCTATCTTTTGCCTTTCTTTTATAAGGACACTTGTCATTGGATTTAGAGCCCATCTGAATAATCTAGGGTAATCTCATCTCAAAATCTTTAACTTAATCCATATGCAAAGACCCTTGTTCAAAATAAGGTAACATTTTCAAGTTCCAGGGACTTAGACTTGATAACTTTGAATGTTTATTGTTTCATTAACTTCTTCAAACTTACTTGCAAACTATTGAGCTAAGTCATGTGTTAGGTTTCTTTTAATAAACTCCTTGGTTATTCCCACATTGTAATTTTTTTGTTTATGTATTTTTACACTCTTCATTTTTTTCATAATTAGATTAGCTAATGTATTGGAACTTTATAGGCTTTTTAAAGAAATAACATAAATTTGGTTATTAACTTTATAATTGTTATCTAATGATTTTAATATGCATTTTTGTATTTGTCTTATTAATTATTTCTGCTTTCAGTTGGTTTATTTTGGGATTTTTCTAGCTTTTTTGTTGGATGTTTAATTTATCCATTTGTACTGTTTCTTGCTGATTGACTTACAATTTTAGTGCTAGGTCTTTTCTTCCAATAACCATTTTAACCAAATCCATAGTTTTAATATGTACATGAATCTTTGACCCAAGAGTTTTTTAAGAAGAGACCTTATGATTTAGAGATAGCATGGTTTTTTGTTTGTTTTCTAATTTCTACGTTAATTTTAGTACTCTTACCTAGTTATCAGAGAATATTGCTTATTATTATTTAATTTCATGAATTTATTGGATTTTCTTTGTGACTGAATTTTGTGACTGTTCCCTGGGTAGCTGAAAAATATGTTCTGCTTTTAGAGTTTAAAATCAAGTAGAGTTATCTTAATTATGTTATTTAGGTCTCCTACATTTTTAATTTTTTTAAGCTTAATTAAGCATAGAATGATAGTAGATTACCATCTGTTTTTCCTAACATGATTCTTTCTGGTTTTTTTCTTTTTTTTAAGATTTTATTGGGGAATTGGGGAAGGGGAACAGCCAAGTTGTCCTTTAATCTTAGTTGTGGAGGGCGCAGCAAGCTCAGCTCCAAATCCAGTCGCGCTGCTCAGCTGAAGGTGCTGTGTTCAATTAGTTGCAGGTGGGTGTAGCCACCATCCCTTGCAGGAGTTGAACCAGCTGCCTTGTTGTTAAGAGCGCAGCACTCTATCCCCTGAGCCATCCAGGCAGCAGCTCAGCTCAGGGTGCTGAGTTCAGTCTTTAGTAGCTGGCGGACATAACCCACCATCTCGAACAGGCAGTCTTGTTGTTAGGAGCATGTGTTCTCACCAGCTGAGCCATCCTGCCACCTGTTGGCAGCTCAGCTCAGGCGCAGAGTCACTGGCCCATGTGGGAATCAAACCGGAGACCCTGTTGCTCAGAGCTCGCACTTTTGAGCAAGCTCTTAACCAACTGAGCCACTCAGCTGGCCCTCAATTTTTTCTTTGTAGTTCCTATACTGTTTGCTTTTTAATTATGAATGCTATTATAATAGAATTATATATGAATGCTAGATTATTTGGTATATGGATATTAATAACTGCTTAATATTGCTGTAAATTTCATCCTTTATCTAAATTGTCCATAATTCTATCATCTAACGCAGTTTACTACAATTCATTCTTTCTAATACTAAGATTGTGACCCCTGCTTTTCTATCTAATATGCATTTTTCCACATTTTAATTTTCTATCTTTCTGAGTCATTTAAATATCTATCATATAAAGCATAAAACTAAGTTTAGCTTTGTAATTCTAATGAAAAATGTTTTTCTTTTTAATAAGTAAATCTATCCATTCATACAATTATTAATATAAAAATGTTTGGGCTGGCCGAGTGGCGTGATGGTTAAGAACTGGCTTGGGATGCCAGAGGGCCCCGGTTCGGATCCCACATATGAGGGCCAGTGACACTGCCCTCTACAGCTAAGATGCTGAACAACAGCTCAACCTGGAGCTGGGCTGCCGTGAGTCGCTGGCGCTGGCGTAGGTTGCAGCCCCTGTGGCAGTGGGTTGCCATGGGCTACCATATGTAGCCAGCAGCCAGCGTGAGTGGCCAGCAGCCGCAGTGAGTGGCCGTCCAGAAGTCGGCAACTTATCTGCCTCTCCCAGGAAGAGTGGAATGACGGTGCCAACTTGGGCCAGTGAAGCAACGTCCTCCACAACTAGACTGAAGAACAAAAAAATGACAGCAACTTGTCTGTTCCCTTTCCCCCAATTCCCCAGCACTGTTCCCATCCTCCCAATTCCCCAATAAAAAATAAAAATAAGTAAAATAAAAATAAAATGTTTGATCTTAGATGTGTGTAACATTTTGCATTATCACCTCTGATTTATTCTTACTTTGTATGGTTTTCTATAAAGATCTGTATTTCCATTGCTGTGTGTGTATATTTATTCTTGAAATTTGAAAGGTTTTTATGTTTGTTATGTATAATTGTCATTATACAGCTTTATACAATGTCCTTAATCTTCTGTTCTTTTTGAAAGCCTCTGTTAATTTCTTGCTAAGAGCAAGGACAGAATAGATATTATTCTACTTCCTGTCTCCTTTTCTTGGCACCATCCAATTTTTGGATGATCATTTGTCTTTAAATATCCTTCATCCATTGTTGCTTAACTGTGAAGATTTAACTTTGCATGCCCACACTCATGGGTTGAGTGTTGCCCCTGGGAGCTTTTCCTACTCCCATCCCCTTTTTTAATTAAGCTGAGTAGCCTTCCTTGACTTTGACAGAAGCTCTGAGGCAGAAGAGCCAAGAGCCTGCACTGAGCTGCCCACACAACTGTACTGGAGTCAAGGTGGGTCCAGGGATATGACTTGAGCACCAAAAGCACCTGCTATAGTATTTCAGGAAGGTGGGTGTTAATATGTGCAGCATCAGTTGAGCATTGATATCATGTTTGAGCCTCAGGTTGCATCACCTCTATGACTCCAGCAAGTGTGGGAAAGGCTGTGAAAAAGGCTGATCGGTTCACAGTCTATCTTTCGGGCTTATCTTCTCTTTTGTGTTCTGAGCAACAGCTACTGTGGTTGCTATTCTTGTTCCCATGAGAACAAACCCCGGCCATATGACTTGTAAAGGAGCAAGCTAGTGCCTGATGAGCAGACTGCCTTTGGAGACAGACATTAAAACTAGACCCAATCTGAGAAACACAGGTCAAAAAATATTGCATTTGTGGTTGTCAAAGTAGTCAGTCAATTATGGACTCATATATCAGGCTCAAACAAAAGTCTTAAAAAGTACATTTCTCTGTGCCTTTTCCTATACTAAAATACACAAGATGAAACAGATCAGTTCTTTAGATTGCTTAGATATATCTGTTTTTCTAATTTGCAGTTATTGGGTTCATTGGTCCTTGGGCATCATGCATATCCTGAATTAAAATCCTGCCTTCATCACATACTGTCAATGTGACCTGGGCCAAATCACTGAAACTTTCTGTAACTCAGTTTCCTCCTCTGTTAAATGGAGGTAATAATAGTATCCACGTCATAAGGTTGACAAGTAGATTAAATAAAATAATGTATGTAAAGTGTTTTAGAACAATGTCTGGTCCACAGTAAATACTGTATAAATGTTAGCTCTTACCATTATTATTATCATCATCATTGCTATTATACACCCCAGATTGAAAGCCCCTTCCCCTTCTTGCATGTTTATAATACCTTTCTAAAACTTCTCTTACTTACAGTTATTTGTACAATTCCTATCTTACCTACTAAAGAACAGGGACCCTTTTTATCTAATCCATACCTTAGTCCAGCTCCTAGTGAACAGCCTGGAACGTGGAATGGCTCAATGAATACTTTGTTGCATGAATGGTTAAATGAATCAATGAATCACCCAACAAATACTGCTCATTTTAGGTCCCTTTGTGTGCCAATTTTCTGAAGTAAAGCACATATTTTGAACTCACTCATTATGGAGAAGCACTAATGTCTGCTATAAGCTTTGAACATTCCTTTTAAAACTACATTTTAATTTATTCCTTAATGGAGAGATATGAATCAGACTGATATATCAACACAACCCATAATTCTCCTCTCTTTCCTCACAGATCAACACAACCCATAATTCCCCTCACTTTCCTAACCACCAAACATGCAACAACTTAGAATACCCAGATTCCCCATATTTTTCCTCATTGAATTATCCAGACTGCATGACCATTCAGGCAAAATCTTAAAAAGGTTCTCAGTTTTGTCCTCCACCCTCATCTTGTCCTATTCTGGAAAATAGTCACCCATAACCCCTCCGCTATATGGACATATACATGGGAGGGTTAATTTCAAATTTCTCTGATATGGATAATTACTTATTTTGGATCGATAGCTCCTCCCCTTTTTAAATTTCATGTTCTAAAAGCCAGTATTGATATGCTTCAAATTTAATGTAGACACATTGACCCAAAGAGTTTTGATTTCTAGGAAATGAAGGTGATTTAAGGGTGCAAATGCTATGATGAAGCAGCTTTGGATGAGACTAAATTGTTCTTTTCCTGGGGCTTGAGATTTGCTCCAAGTACACCGAGTGAGACTCTCTGCATTCAGCTAACACATTAAAGATAATACTTATGGGCTGGGCATGCCCGATACCAAACTATGAGGAGGAGCGAGAGTGGAAGAGCACTAACATTTATCAAACCCCAGTCACGTCAGGTGCATCATCTCATTTAATCCTCACAACTATCTTATGAATCCTATAAATTCTACATCTGTTAGAGGAGAGAAAACTGAGATTCAGAGACTTGAAGTTACTTGTTCAGAGTCTAGATAGAAAGAAACAGCTGGTCTTTGACCATCCATCACTGCTGATAACCAACATTGGCTCGCCCCAAGCCTCAGTTATATAGTTTTGGCTCCACCCCCGATTGTTCCTCTTAATGTACAGTAACGCATAACATAGGGAATGCTTCCTTTGTGTGTCCATGACCCCTTGCACCCTACCTACCCCGACAATGGTCTTCCTGCCAGACAAACTGTGCTTACCTGGACCTTCCACAGCGTTGTCCTACTCTGGGGCCTGCTCAGGTGGAAAGTAATTTCCAGAAAGTAATTCATGGCTTGTTTTGGTATTTGTATTTTATTGAGTGTGTAAATTCCAGTACACAAAATCAATTCTTCTCCTAAATTAGCCATTTTCTTCCTAAGTTCTCCAAATTCTCTGTATTGACTTCTCTGTCTCCTTTGCTGACTCATACCCCAAGCATGAGTCCTTGTTTTGCCTTACCCTACCTTTATCCTCCTGTGTGAGCTACGCAATGTTGTCTTCTTAACAGGCTCACATTTTTATGACTTTCAGCGTCATTTCTATTCAGATTAATTTTGTCTCTATTCATGATCTCTCTGTTAAGCTCAAGACTTGCATTTCTACTACCTAGTTGGACATCCACTATATGCTTGCTCAGGTTTAGACATGTTGATTTTGAGATGCTGGCCTAATATTCACTTGAAGACTCTTAATTCATCTCTGTATTTGTTTGTTCATCTTTAAGTGGATGCCAAGCTAATACCTCACAATCAACAAGCCCAGTCTCGTATTTTTTTCCCTAGCTTGATGAATATTATCAGTCAGCCATCCAAACTTAAAGCCTTTGTCTTTCTCTTTCTCTAAACACTCACATCTATCAGGTTACCAAATTTTGTGGATTCTATTGAACAATGTTTTAGCCCCTTTTTAAAATTGCTTCTTCATTCTTCACCTTTTGCTTGACCTCTTCCTGTATCCGTCTAACTAGTCTTCATCCTCCACATCTTTCTGCAAGTTCATTAACACAAACAGTAGAATCTTTTTTTTTTTCCTAAATCACAGATCCTATCTTGTTTCTCAATTACCCAAACACCACTAGTGTCATGCCATTGCCTACAGAATAACAATACAAAGCCTGAGTAGGCATTTTAGGTCCTTCAGAGAATCAGTTCAACCTACCTTTCTTGGCAATCTTAACCAAAATACACCACGCTAGAGCCATGCCATCTGATTCCAGCAGCCTGAAGATCACACCTTTCCCCACCTCTATGCCTTGCTAATCGTGGGGTCCTTTGTTTGGGAGGGACTTCCTTCCTCATTCCATCACACTTAGCCCAAATCCACCATGCCCCAATCCTCTCCCAGTCAGAATTGATTGCTCCTTTATTTATTTTCCCATTACACTTAGTTGAAATCTACATATTATCTTTCAAGCTTTCTGAGCAGAAATACCTTTTAATAATCATTTCTACAATTAAGTTACCTGAAGTAATTCTATAAAACCTACAAATTTGTCTCCAAATCTCTTATCTCTTGGACTAGGGAGTTTATTAACAAGACCTTTGTATTTAAGGGACCCACATCAAATCATATTATTTCATTGGCATCTTTAGGGCTATGAATTGTTAGCAGCTTTTTAAAGATAGGACAATAGAGACACAAATGGAGATATTTGATAAAAATCAACTCAAAATTGTGAAAGGTATTGGAATAGAATTCAGTACTCCTCATCTATAGTGCTATTTTTGAGATTTGGGCTATCTACGACAGAAGCCACTAGCCAAATGTAAGTACTTAAGTTAGCTAAATTAAAGAAAAGATAAATATTTGGTTCTTTAGTCACACTAGAAACATTTCAAGTGCTCAGTAGCCACATGTGGTTAGTGGCTACTATATTAGATAGCACTGATATATTAACACTTCCATCATCACAGAAAGTTCTTTTCAATAATAGTGCTTCTCTGTTCCCTTTCTTTCCCCGTTGTAGGCTATACTTGACAACGAATTCCCCCTTAAGAGAAGCTTCTGTTTCTTACTTGGTGTTTTTGTTCTTTATTTATTTTCATTTGCTTCTGTAAATGGTTCTCGTGTTTGGGCTGTGTCAGAATGAACAGCTAGCAAACAATTTTCCAAATACCTTTTATAAACTGGCTTAATGTCTTCCATATCCTCAGAATTTCTTCCAATCCAATTTCTTCTCAGCTGAGGTCATGAAAAAACTGACTCCCTTGCATATGAAATTTTCCTGAAGGGATTAAAGAATAAATTGTATGGTTTTGTGCAAATCCATTACACATCTTAGTTATGAATTTATATGGCTCCCGCTTCACTTATTCTTGTTTAGTTATCAGCATAAGCCTGTAAAAGTCAAATTTTGTCCACAAATGGAAGTAATAGCAAGAAGACTTAAAAACAATTTGGTCCACTTGGGATGGGAAACAGAGGAGATAGCAAAACAAAACTTTTGCTCCATCACCCTTGTCACTTACACACACGTGCACACACCACCCCCCACCACACACACCCACACACCCACACTGTGTCTTACTCCTTGAAAGTGAGGGCATTAGGGTCCAGATAAAAGCTACAAAGTACTCTACTGTTAAGATCTCTTGTCAGTTGTACATTTTGAATAAACTTTCTCTCTTACTTTAATAGGAAACCTGACCTTGTTTTCAGAATGATGAAGTAATCACTCCTGTCTCTGCACTGTTTCCATGTTGTGTACATAGTCCAAATATTAATACACACATTGCATTTGTTTGCAGTCATCTATTTGCATATACATCTTTCTGACTATACCCCCAGCGTATAGTACAGTGCTTGGCAAATATTAAAAGTACCGGCATAGCTGATCCATTCCTCAAGTCTTGAGGTGTCCTATCTTCCATCTCCTTAGCCACATTTCCCATCCACACCCACCAGCTCTCTTTCACCTCAGTGTTTCCCGATAAGCAGATTCCCAGAAGCAATATTAATAATCTCTCTTTCCAGCTGTGAACAACTTTCTGCTGTGCCAAATATACTCCTATTAACCATCACTCCTTACTTCACACCTCCATATTCAGCTAGCCAGAAAAGGGCATGAAGAAATCTAGAATGCTGAGATGCTCCACAGTCATTGTCTCGCTGAGTGTTGGCTTGAGTACAATTGAATTAGACTCTCAATATTGATTTGCTTCCAATAGGGGGGTGGAGAAATCAAAGGCAATTCACCATTTCTCTGTGTCCAAAATGAAAACACAGTTAGCACTTGCCTAAACTCCAAGAGGATAACTGAGCAGGTTAGTGATTCAGTTCTAGCCCAAGGCAAAGTTAAATTTCCCCCAAGACTTCCTCTTTTTGGCAAGTTTTTTCTGATGCACGAGGCTTTGTTCAAGCTACAGTTTTTAAGTGATTACAGCTTTTGCAGACACAAAAGATTGACAGATTCACCACAGTGTTAATAATGGTTTGTTAGGCCAGTGCAGTCTTACTCAGAGGAGTGGGGTAAGCCCAGCCCCGGGAAGTTTACACAGTTAGTGGTGCCCACTACCAGTGTCCACCTAATATGGCTGGTCTCAGATTGAGAAAGATTCTGTAGACAAAAATAATTCATTTAGCTTTGAGATCAGAGTCTAAAATTTGTGGAAAGAATTTCACATTTTCCTCCAGAAAGGAAAGAATTATCGTCTGCTCAGTCTCCAATCAAGCCTTTTTTATGACATATGGAACAACTATGTACTTTTTTTCCACAGAGGTCAGCTTTCATTAATCAAGTTTTTCAACTCCTGTAGAAGAAAGCCTGACACATAACTTAAACAAGTGTTTAAACCAAAAATATGATGTGGTTTTGATTTGGTTAATCAGTGATTTAATAGCTTAAGCTGGATGTTTAGGCCTGTGTTTATTTGCAGTCTTTTTTTATCAACAGAATTAGATCTATTACATGGTCAAACTGAAAACACAAAATTGCTCATTAAATAGACCCCCAAAAAACACAACAAAAGAAAGAATGGAGGAAAATCAATTAAAATGCTGGCATTAAGATGAAGCCATTGATGTTTAGAAAGCTCCAGGAAGTTTCTATATCATATGGAGGTTTTTTTCAAAAACTTTCTTTTAAAGGGAGGATATTGATCTGTTTTTGGACAAAAGCAAATGTATTTTCCCCAGGCCCACCCTATGCATTCTGAAGTTATCTGATTTATCTTTTTTTTAATATTCTTTCCTTGGTCTGTTAACATAGTCTATTTCTGTAACTCATAAATAATACACAAAACTGTGTTGCGAATGTCTACTGAGACGAGGCAAATGCTTCCCTGTGTTAGCTTTGTTCTCTTTGCTGTTAAATTTGTTTGTGACTGTCCCTCCTCCTTTTATGCTTAAAGCTCAATGTAAAAAGCAAAAATAAAAACATAATAGAATGATAGCAGAAGGTGGAGGATAAGGAAAAAAGATCTAAATCTCAGCAAAAGGCATGTGGGTCATGCATTTTTATTATGCCCATGTCTAGTCTGCATTGTATACTCAGGTCAGGGTGTAATTTTTTCATGCACAATTTTATCAAGCAAGACACTGTCTCTGCAGGGTTTGGACATAGGGAAGCTGGTGCCGAGGTTACACTATGGTGACGAGGGAAAATAAGCATCAGATGTCTTTGATCCTGATTCATATATTTAATATCCAAATTGGCATCTTTAAAGGTCTGGCTGTATTTTGTACAGAACATGCTAGAAGCTAAATGCCTAGTGAGAAGTGCCTTGACAGGCAGCTGAAGAATTGGCATTGGGAACATACACTTTGGAGCACTGAGTGATTGTGAACAGCTGATAAGCTTTCAGACTTGAGAGTCCATTTTCCTTTTAAACAGTTTGGACACTGATAGTGGTTGGTCAAGGTTATGTTTTTACACCTTTGGCGTCCGTCTTAAGCTACAGCATATAAATGCCCCAGACAATGCATGCATGCTTAAAATTGACAGTTATACAGAATTTGGAGAGGGAGAGTAATGATTGTGCAACAGATTAGAAAGGCCGGTCGCATTCCAAAGAATTCACATTTGCTCAGCATCTGGGATAGTTTAAAGCTTATAGAAAATGGGAATGGATGTTGACAAAGGTAAAATAATATACATCAAGTTCAAAGATAATACAAACAAACCCATATAACCAGTGACATTTTATGGGAAGAGAGGTCTTTAACAGGAATAGTCAGAGGCAAGTCTGCATAGCCCTTTGGGTGTCTAGACATTTGGGAGGAAGGAAACTAACCAAATGTTCCAATTCTCTCTCTCTCTTGCACTGATTGAATCCGGCTGCAATGGCTCAGCCTCTGTCTTAAACAGAACAACCCACGCTTCCTCCTCTACTTCCTGCACTGCGACATAAGTTTCAGAGTTGATCGTTTTGGTCAGGGGAGTGATAGACAATGCTTTAGTCATGGATGAAAACCAGAAAGAGCCCAGTGATCTTGAACCCTAACTGTTTCCTTCATTTGGAGGTGCCCTGTCTTTCCCAAGTGATCAGCCTTCAGGTGCTCAAACCATACACCTATATTGGAGACAAATGGCTGACCTGCACCAGTGAAGTCTCACAGGTCTCACTACTGAGGACAATTAAAGGTAGAGGCTTCTTTTGAGTATCTAAAACCTTTGTTGACTTCTCTGTAGGAATCCAAAATGGACTTATGGTGAAAAGAAGAAGAGGCAGCACATCATTGGCTTTCTCTCTCCTTACCAGATATTTGGATGGTTGGTAATGAGTAATTGGTCAATAATGTCCATTCTTGGGCTAGTTTGAAGGTCTCTAAGGGTTACCTTTATCTAAGGGTCATGAATTGAATTTAGGTCTTCAAAAGAAAAAGGGTCATTGATATATATGCACACATTACAAAGGAAACAAGAACCTACTATTATTTAATTAAATTGAAATAAAATAGGATGACATTTTAAAGTGATAGTTTTAAATTCACCTACCACCAACAAATAGTCCAAGAATATTCCAGAACACTGTCTACTAAGCAAAGAGCAAGGTCAACAAATAATAATAAGATTGCTATAGTGAACCAGACTATTTTATGCCCAGAATAATAATAATAATAATTATTATTATTATTTTTATTATTATTACTTGATCTCAGTCAAGAAAGAGACATTTTGTAAGATGGCTGTTATTTCCTAAAATTAACTGAAAGATTAAGGATGTGACCCAAACACATAATTTCCTGTAGTCAAACATGTATGATATTAGGTTCTTCAGTATCACTGCTTAGACCTTCACGTTTCATGAGTTTATTATGCCCAGTTGAACTAAATCATCAGTGTAGATATATTCGTACGGAGAAAAACCATTAAAAACAAATTCCATTTACTAGTCTATGTTCACTGATGACTCTGAATTCATAGAGGGGATTCTTGGCAAAACTCTGACATTATAGAATCTTTGTTATCTTCCACCTGGGGAACCAGGATGCCTGGGGCCAAAACCTGGCTCTACCACTAGTAGTCATTGTCGTTGTCATCATCTAGTGTGTGACTATATTTGTCAGGGCTCTCCAGAGAAACAGAGCCAATAGGAGAAATAAATAAATAAATAAATATATATATATATATATATATATATATATATATGCATATATGAGATTTATTTTAAAGTATTATTTTAACAATTTTGAAGGCTTAGTGAGTCAAAAATCTGATAAGGGAGACTGGCAGGCTGGAGAGTCAGAAACGAATTGCAGTTCAAGTTCAAAGACAGTCTTCTGGCAAACCAGGAAGAGGCTATGTTGCAGATGAGGACTGGAGGTGTCTGCTGGCAGCCTGAGACTTCTGGAAGATCAGCTTTTGTTAAATCTAGGCCATAAACTGATTGGATGATACCCACCCACATTATAGAAGGTAATCTGCTTTACTCAAAGTTCACCAATTGAAATGTAAATTTCATCCAAAAACACCCCACAGAAACATCCAGAATAATGTTGAACCAAATACTATACCTGGATATTGTGGCCCAGCCAAGTTTATACATAAAATAAACCAGCACAGTGACTTTGGGGAAGTTATTTAACCTCTCTGTGTCTCAGTATGCTTATCTATAAAATGGGATTAATTAAAGTGTGGGTATATACTTCATAGGATGATGTGAGATTAAATAAATTCACTTTTAAGTGAAGTGCTTTTAAACAGTTCCTAGCACATAGTAAACACTTTATTACAGATCACTGGAATAGAAAGGAACTTTTGAGATGTCAAGACCAATCTGAGATACAGAGAAATGCAATGACTTGCCCCAAATTCCAGAATGAGTTGGTATCAGAGATAAGAATTCTAATGTCTTACATATCAGCCCAAAGGATTTTGTGGAAAGCTCTGTTGCTGTTTTCCTTGACTAGGTAGGTACAACAACAGTATATCAGATGAAGTGTTTTATTACTCAAATTTAGAATCCTTAGTTTTTGAGATTTTTTCAAGTCTTTGGTAATCACTATTGAAAAAGTGTATGTTTTGATATTTATATCTACAGATTAATGAAAAAATACCTCTCTTGCTTCCAGATGTTTCCTTAAACCTGAGGTTCCTTTATACTTCTGCTGTTCCACACTGGTCATTGGACTCCCCTGAGACAGAGCTAACACTAACGCCTGGTGTTTTTCCACAGAACCTGCCCTCTCAGGTTCAGTGAGAGTCAATGTACAGCTAACTGAAAAGACTTGCATAGCTTGAGTTGGTTTGTTTCATCCTTCTTAAAGGATTAGATGTGCCTTGGGAGCTTCCTCTACAGAGCCTCATCTTCCTTCCCATCCCTGAAGTTACTTGATCTGTGATTTTAGATCAGTGTCTCTTGGAAGGAGTTCTGCCAGAATCACCTGGATTGTATCATTAACCAGAGAGCTTGATTAAAATTCTAGATAACTTGTTGGCACTACAGAACCACTCAGTGTGAATGTCTGGGGGGTGGTTTCCAGGAAAATTCACTTTTTAAAGATCCTCATGTTGATTCCTATTCCACAAAAGCTTGGGAATTGCTGCCCTAGATTACCATGACCTTGCTAATAAGCACTGCAATTCCAATCATGGAATTTTAAAGCTGCAATAATGTCCTTTAAAGTTTCTAGGTTGATCCATCTCCTCTGTTTAATTATGTTGCATTATACATGCCTTCTAGCTGAAAACATTTTGGTTCTTCTGCTTTAATGAAGTGTAGCAGTGTTTACAGAGTATTTCCTGATTTGAACTGCTGGGTTAGTGATTATTATTAGCTCTGCCTCATAGAAGCTCCTGGAAAGGTATTGCTTGCTTTTAATGCTGACTGTTAACATTCACGGTTTATTACATTTGGTGCCACATTTTTAATTGCTCAGTATAAAAGTTTCCATTTCCAAAGCACATTAAATCTCAACTATATTCTGGGCTGAAATCATTTGCACCTTTAACCAAAGATTTAGTAAATATCTATTTCTGAAGGAATGATTTGTATCATGTAGAAATACACATGTGTGGATGTTGCTACTGATTATATAAACTTACATCATTATGTCAAGGAAAGAAATCATTGCATCCTAAGGTGAAAATGCACAGAACCCATTGGACTTAGTTCCTGACTCCTACCTGTCAATTATCATTGACAATATAAGATCAAGAACAATTTAGTAAATGTCTACTACATGGCGGTGGGTGGGCGGGGGTATACTAACTATATTTATGCATTATTTTATTTAATTCTCCAACAACTCTAAACTAGATAACTTTATTTATTTCTGTCTTTCAGAGGAGAAACTAGAGCTTAGAGAGGTCATGTCTCTTTCCCACAATCACATAGCTTGTCAGGGCAAGAATCAGCATTTGAACATGGGTCAATCTAACTGCAAAGCTGGTATTTTCACCTTGCCTCTTGGTAGACCAACTTCCTGCTTCTGCTTTATTCTCTCTGACTTTATGTGTAAAAAGAGACAACAAAGAGAAACTGAGATTTGGCTTTTGAGAATAGTATCACTCTTGAGATATTTAATATGCTGTTACTCCAAAATTGAAAGCACACAATTATTTAGTACTGCAGAGGCACACAATTATTGTAGTACTGCAGAGGACTATGGCACTGCCTGGAACCCAGCTTAACTTGACTTTAGCATAAGCTCTATTACTCATTAAATATATGACTCAGTGCAAGTCATTTAATTTCTTTGGACTCCATTGAGTCCATTGTCATACAATAGTTATGGGGGCTGGAATCTCATCTTTTCAAGCTGTAGAATATTGTGATTTTGCATATTTTCATAGAACTTTAAAACCAGGCAAGATTATCTGCTCAGGAATCATTTAGTGATTAGGATTAGATACCCACTCAAACTTGTTTAGGTAAAGGAAATTTATTATAAAGAAAATGGTTTATCTCATAGAAATGAAGTTTAAGTGATATAGCCAGACTTCCTAAGAACTGAAAAATCATCACTTGATTCCCATCTCCTTTTTTTTTTTTTGCATGGGGCTTGGTCATCTCTATTTCTGTGTGTTGCTACTTTGCTTTTCTCCACCTCTACAGATTAGTTTTCTTTCCTAGCTTTTTCATGGCCAATCTGAGTTGCCTCAAATGGCAGTAGCCAACACTGACTCACTTCAGTTTCTGGGTATAAATTACAAATTTCAAGATGAGAGCTCCTAACTGGCTGAGCGTGGGTCACATGGCCACTGTTGATCAAATTATCTGGGCCAAATGGGCAGCATGGGATTGTATGATACTTGTCCGTTCAACGAGATGATTTTATTCTTTTATGCAGCGATTATACAGTCTTTGTAAGAACTGAGAATGAATCTTTAATGGATAGTATGGACATGACTTGACCTAGGAAAATCAATTGCATGTTTGAGTGACTTTTTCTCATTCTAATTCTGTATTCTGCATCTTTGAGGGCTATCGTGTTTTCTTTCTTTCTCAGTACCATCATGCCACCTTCCTTTCCAATCTTTTCCAGTCTCCCAGATTTCTTTCTTTCCTCTATTCATAAAATTTCTCATTTCTTTGAAATGCTACAGGCAGGTTTTCAAGGTGGCAGCAAAACAAATCTAATCAAGTAATCCCTCCCTAAAGCTAAAATAAACACATTGTCATTATTTACTGAGTGATGATTACATGCCAAATATAGTGCTAAACCCTTCACATATACTGTTTTATTTACTCCTCACTATAAACTCACAACATAAGCACCCACTTGTTTTTCCACGTGAGAAAATCAACGTTCTGTGTCGTGAAGGAGCTTGTTCAAGCTCATACAGCTAGTAAGTGTAAAAGCTGGAATTCATGTTCAGCCTGCAAAGCCTGAACACCGTGGCTATGGCAGCTGTGTTCATGCCATGTCATTCAAGGGTGTGCTGCAGCTGGCCCATCCTGACTCGCAAGAGCCAAGTGTTAAGTTTTCAGGAACTTTGACAGCTGCTTATTAAACAGCCATTATGAAATTTTAAATCATAAAAAAATTACAGCTAAATAAATTAAATTAAACAAAGATAATAAACACTCAAAACTAATCACTTTCTAATTACTTACTGTGTTTTACCATTATATATGTACTTTAGCTTATTACATCTATTTTACATGTATGATGGAAGTACTATATAATCGTGTGCTACTACACATCTCTTCCCAATTCTGTCTGTGACTGTCATGTTGGTGGCTTGAAATCATACACTGGAAGAGTATTTACACCACAGAAATTGATAAAAGCCTGATCTAAATGCATTTACAATTTTTTTAAGCGAATAAATAGATGGCTGTGTAGCATACACAAAACCCATCTGAAGGCTGAATTTGGCCTGAGGGCTTTCTGTTTTTAACCTTTCCTTTAAAGAAACACATCTTTAATGAAAGAATCTTAAGCTTTCCTGCCAGAGAGTGGGCATCTGACACCACCACACTCTGGTCAACTATGATCACCTTCAGAAACCACCAGCAGTTTGTTTTCCAGACAAAAAAGAAGGAATCAAATGAGCCCTGGCCAATGTTTGCCTGTTGCCTACACTGAGGACTTCGGGGCCTGGCTGAGGCTGTCTGTCCTGCCCAGCCAGGTGTTTGTATTGGCAGATGTGGAGCCACCACAGTCTCTGCAAAAAGCTGCCTTGGCTCCTTGACTGAAGCACCAGTGAGCAGGGACTTGCTGACCAAGACAGCAAATTAAACACAGCGCCACTTTTTATGCCTACTGCCGTCGCATCTGTTTTAGACTTTATTCATTAGTTCTTCTTCCAAGGGCAATGGGAAGCTAAAGAGAAGAGGGTCTGGCAGCTAGAGGAGATAAATATGTGATGGGGTGTGTGGGTGGTCATTTAATGTTGCTTTCCGGGTTGAAATGATGCTGGTTTCTTATGCTGTCTGTAGAAGTAGCAATTATCCTTCTCCCTTTGACTGAAGTAGTTATTTTTGGTAAAAAGCTATTAAGCCTTTTGACTAAGAACATTTTTGGTACCCTGTGGTTGGTTAGCTATGTTTAGATCACTTGCTCTGCATCCTTGGACAAATCTCCCAGCCTTCCTATTTCTCTTTTGTTAAGCTGAGAATGAAACTAATTTGTCAATATCTAGAACAATGGAAACAAAAAGTTTTTTTAAATGTTCAGACTTCTAGATCATTATTTCAATTCCTCAATGTAAATTCTTATGTTATTTATTTATTTAACAATTACCCCCAATTATCACTAATTCATTTTGTACTTTGGACACTGCATCATATATATATATATATATATATATATATATATATATATATATATTCCAAAATTTTAGTGCAGCAACCATACCCTTAGTTTCCAAAACGTTTGTATGTTCTGGTTATCTGTCCCAGTCCAAATTGTGGTATATTGTTTGAAATTGTGAATCTTTAAAGTGTTTTCCTTCAATAGATTTCTACAATCTCATCACTTCCCTTTGCAATATGAGTTTAACCAGCAAATATAATTTAGTGAATACTTCATGTATTTTCATTACAATATCAATATGATTTGCTTTGAGAGAGGCTCTGTGTTGCCAACTATAACAGTTTACATGAAAAGATAATTATACCCCCAAAAGCTGTGCATGACCAGAGTTAAGTAACAAGAGTCAAATATAAATGAGAAGAATCTTTCTTCCCCATCTCCTTAACCAACTCTCTGGAATAACTTAAGCTCTCCACTTACCCAGTAAAATATATGTTCATACCATACTGCCTGTCCACAGCTAGCTGCTCACCCTCTAGGGCACCTAGAGTTGAATAGTATACTACCCAAGCATGTTTGTTCCAAATATGTCAGTGGTACTTGTTATTAAAGATCACATGATATGAATCAATGAAATATGGGGCATAAAGAGAGCTGATTTTTTTTGCTATAAAAACTAACATGAATGCTTTATAAAGACCTTTAATTATGAATGACTAGAAATAATTATTACAATTCAGTATTGCAAGAAAGCTTAAAAGATCGGTGAAAAAAATTACCAAATTTAGGAAGATTTTGCACTCAGGATATTTGGAAGTTTCTTGTGCCTTTTTACATAAACTGGGAGTCATGAAGGATGCATTATGGATGTGTTATATTCAAGAAAGATGCTATAGAATTCCTATTAGTGGACTCTCAATATAAGAAGAAATTTGGCCCTATATTAAAACTTGATGACTTAATGTACAGTTTTTAAGTTTTAAGTTTTTATGTATATTTGTATGTATTATTGTTATCATTCTTTTCTTAACCATTCTACCATTTCTTTTTGTAGTTGATTGACCAATCATCTACTGGCCTTTATCTTATCATATTAGAGAGCTACCATATTAAAAATTTGGAAAAAGAAGAAATCAGTTGGTTTTGAAATAGTTGGGAGATTGACCTAAAATAATTGGTGTGATTTTATCATTGTAGAGGAGCAAAACAACATTCTTGGATAGAAAGCAAACATACAAATTGTAGGCGGTTGCAAAAATCAGGACATGAGAGGTAAAATATGCATGGAAGAGTAAAGAGAGGGGAAGAAACGGTTGAGAAGAAACTTTTGGGGAAATCTTGGAGGAGCTAAGAAATCTAATTTTAAGTAGTAGGAAATATTGAACTATTGACAAACTTTGATCAGGACAGTGAAATTATAAGAGGAATATTTTAAGGAGATTTTAAGGAGATAATGTTGCACAGGATGAGATGAATCCTCCATGGAAAATATATTTTTTTCTTAAGTGTAAACGCAAATGACTGGTAGTATTTGCCTGGAGCACTGTGATGAGGAATATGAGGCTGAGGCTGGCCTCAGTGAGAAGAATACTGTTCTCTATTAGTGATGCCTGACATAGGCAAGGGAAAGGAGGGGCATCTATGCCTCCTATTCGTTGGTCCTGGGTAAGATTAAGGCTAAAGATACTGATAGCATGAGGGATAATAAGAAAGGTATGAGAGATATTTTGAAAATAAATACTAATGTGGTTCTATCGATGAAATGATCTTATAAGTGGAATTTTTAATTTACTTTTTGGACTCAAGCAAGATGCTTTGCCTTATTATTGACATAAGGGAATCATTAGAGTGTAGTCATAAAGAGCACAGGATTTCAGTAAGGTAGAATTGTGTTCAAAATCTAGACCTGTCATTTGCTAGCCAAATAATTTCAGATAAATTTCCTGAACTCTCAGTGGATGGAGTGTGCGCTCTTAACAGCAAGGTTGCCGATTCGACTCCCACATGAAAAAAAAAAATTCTGAACTCCTTGAAAATTTATTAACTTGCTCATAGAAATCCAAAATATTACTATTGCAAGTATTTAAGTAGCAGTATACTGCCTATCACAAGGACAGTGCCCAGAAAATGATATTCATTATGGCCAATGAAAATCTGGTTTCAGATATATTTTACTAATTTTTGTCTCATTAAGTACTGCCTTAAAAATAAAAATCCATAGGGCCGGCCAAGTGGCTCAGTTGGTTAAGCGTTGGCTTAAGAGCACCAGCTCTGAGCAACAGGGTCGCCGGTTCGATTCCCACGTGGGCCAGTGACACTGCACCCAAGCTGAGCTGTCACTGAGCTGCCAACAGGTGGCAGGATGGCTCAGCTGGTGTAACAACAAGATTGCCTGCTTGATGGTGGGCTATGCCTACCTACAACTAAGACTGAACTTGGCACCTTGAGCTTAGAGGCCACGAGCTGCTGATGGGGCAGCCAGATGGTGACTGGCACCCTCCACAATGAAGACTGAAGAAAAACAAATTGGCTGGTCCTCTTCCCCAATTTCGCAACACTGTCCCCCTCCCCCAATTCCCCAATAAAATCTTTTTAAAAAATAAAATAAAATAAAAACTCATAAACTTATTGTTCTAATAGTTGGGGTTTTTCTAGCCTCTTAGCCCCAAAATGAAAGTGAACTGACTCTAGATAAAAAAATAAATTAAAATCCATGTTTCCAGGTCTTTGGAAAAGAGACACCAAAATTTGTTTTTCCATGAGAAACTAGAAATTATAAAATCCCTTACTGTCTGGACCACTGTTTCCCCACCATTTATGGAAATAATCAAAGGCTTTGTAAATGAGGGATTATTATGGCTGTGAAGCCATGATCTGAACTGCAGGATTCTGGTGCACCTATATATAGACATTGTAATATAATATATTTCTCTTCCTATCTCTGCCCAGAGGGCAGTGATTCCTTGGCAATGCTCATGAAAACACTGGGCATCCATTCACAGGATTTCCCAATTTGTTTGTGAGAATTTGTGATGTTCACTCCCAATTAGGTTTTGGCAATCTCTTGGCAGGGGATTTCTTTATAAAAGAGTACAGAGCTCTTCATTTGGCAGAACTCTTTAATGTGTAGGTTTGTATTTCCTGACTGTCTTCTAGTTTCCTTAAAAAAATAATGTTGTAGAAACACAAACATACCCATTCATTAAGCACTTTGAAGTAGCAGCCTGTGATATTTCCAAACAAAACATTGCTTTACCAACATGGTTGATTATTTCAAACAAAGTCTTTTTTCTATGGAACTCTACCAACTGACATTTGAAACTGAAAAGCCAAAAAAAGTAAATTTTGGCTAGCTATGTAGTGTGTTACTTGTGGCAGAGAAAGACATGGATGGATTTTAATCCAAGAGAAATATCATGAGTCATCACATTATTGTATCCAAATCTCTATACACTGCATGGAGATACTAATTCAGGGTCTGAATAACCCAGAGCTGATTTCTTTTCAAAGTGTATCCCTTCTCTACAAACTTTTCCTCTGAATCCACTGGAAATGATATATTTTTAGTTGCAAAGGAAAAGTAATAAAGTTGTGATACATTAAACACAGCAATTAATATAAAGTTGTGATATATTAATTACAGCAATGACTTGAATCCTCATCTCTATTACTGTTGATTATTCAAACATAGCTAATTCTGAGTCTGTATGTACTTGAAAACAACATTTAAAAGTCTGACATGTGAAATGTTGCTATTCTATGAAATTAAACAGGAGTTCACTGGCTTATAGAAGATGCCCATGGTATGAAAATTTGAGAAACTAATTTCCTTTACAATGTGAGTCGAAGCAAACTCCAACAGCAAATGTTCCATCCTAAACCCTTTGCCCCCAGCTTTTCAAAGGGCACAGAAATTGCACCCAATAAAAAAAGCCCTGTCAAAATGATTTAAAAGGAGGAAAGAAAGTTGCTGGCGGGGAGTTCATACTCCAGATCCCCCCCAAAAAAATTTAAGTGGTCTTCTCTGGTGGCCTGTGTCGAGATATATAACATCCCAGACTGCTGTTTCTCCAAGAGGTTAGATTTCAAAAAAGAGGAAACAACAGCAAGCAGGCTGCCAATTTACTCAGCAATCTCACAACTGGCTGGAGATCTGTGCAAAGCGAAACCCCTGATTTACAAATTCCTGCATCGAACGCACTCTTAAATATTAACACTTCTTAAGAAACCTTAGAAGTTGTGTGTCACATTGATGACTCCTGGGTAGACAGAGCCCTGTCCAAACACACTGGTCCTCATGACAACTCTTTGCCCTATAGTTCAACCCCATGGAGGGAAGCCATTGTCAATGCAAACTTTGATGCCAGGAGCAGCCCCTGGTGCCAAAGGAAACAGAGTGATATTAATATTCCATGTATTTCTGTATGATATAGGTTGGACAGGAGTGTTTGCATCACAATTCCAAGCTAATGATTGTAACAGATTGAATATTCCATTTCCTTTGGATCAGGCATGAAAAGCCGGTTTGGGAAAGCAAGCTGACTAAGTCATGGTTCAGTTTCCCTCAGATGCTATCCACAAGTGGAAAACTGATATCTGGCAGTGGGAACCATAGAGAAACCACCTCAGAATGTTGGAGCAAAGGGAAAAGGAAGAGCCGCCCCCCAATCAGGACGCCTGGAAATATATGTCTGGCCGGAGTGGAAGGAGGAATAGAGAAATAGAGAAGAGTGTGAAACAGCCAGTAATTCTAAACATTCAAAGCAGTGTAACATGCTTTGTATATCCATTATACCCCAGGCAGTGCTACCTTCCAGATAGGAGAAAGTTCTCCAGCTTATTCAGAGGGAAGAGAGTCCAACCATCCACTCACGAAATCAAGTAGGTCTGGTGAAGGTTTAAGGACCGGATATACGAAACCATTACATGTATTTTTTAAAAGGAGAAACAGGGGCCGGCCAAGTGGCTCAGTTGGTTAAGAGCTCGCTGAAGAGTTTGAGCTCTGAGCAACAGCGGTTTGATGCCCAGCCCGAGCTGAGCAGCCGCTGAGCTGCCAACAGGTAGCAGGATGGCTCAGCTTAAAAAAAAAGAGAGAAACAATAATCCTAAAAAGTATACTCTAACTGAAAAAGGTACTTAAGTTGTCATATAAAACAATATGTACACAAACACTCAAAAAAGCATAAAACATTGCACTAAAAGATACCAGACTATTAATTGTACTGTATGCATTCATTTGATATTTATGTGTTATTCATCTATCTATCTATCTATCTATCTATCTATCTATCTATCTATCTATCTACCTACCTACCTACCCACCTACATACCTAGCTCCCTATCTAAGTAGTTATCCTTGGAAAAGAAAACACTATAAGAATATATTAGAGGGAAAAAAAAGAATATATTAGAGGCAATAATATTGTTAGTCGTACCTATAGTCTGAAGTTCCTGTGACATCAGTGAATGGTTTTTAATAAATCTGTTATTCATCCAGAAGTAAAGACATATCTAGTGATAGAGCACAAGTGGACTCCTTATTACTCTGTTATGTTCAACTTCTGTAAATAGTAAAGTAATAACTAAGATTTACTGAGCATTTCTCACTTGCCAGTACTATGCTAAACACTTATGTCATTTAATCCTTATGAGAATACTAATGAGATAAATCCCATTATTATTCCCCTTTTCAGTTGACGAAATGGAGGCTTAGAGAGACAACTTGGCCAAGGTCCACTGAACATAGCTCTGTGTAATGTTTCAGGGGATAAATGATTTGACTGTAAATTTATCCAAATTGGTTTAAAAAATGGTGATGCCATAAAAGTTTCCTTTTATATTTTCTAAGGAACAAGTTTTAGAAGACTTAGTTAAGGTAAAAACAAAAACAAAAACAAAACAAAAACAACAGCAACAAAAAACCTGAGATAGCAGCGTTTAAGGGTAAAGAGTTCGTGGGCTTTGGAAAACAGGTGACCTGGGTTTGTCTTTTGGCTCAACCACTTCCTAGCTACATGATCTTTAGTAATTTATTGATATATCAGAAAGTGATTATTTCATAGCTTAATTATGCCAAATGAATGTACAACTTAACATTTTCTTTACTGAATTCCTTTGGTTCTTTATGTAGGTGATGGCTATAATTAATTCTAGAACTAGCTTTGTTGTCCAGAAATACACAGAACTACAAATCCTTTTTTTTCCCATCTTTCATAACAAAGGTAATGTTTATTTTGATACAAAGCAACATTTTCAAGTTGTCATACCATCATGACATCAAAAAGCATGCACCAGAAATATTTGCTTAGGTTATTATCCACAGCTAGATGTAATTCCTTATTGTTCTTAGGTTACAATAAGGAAAACAAACTTTCAAGAAAATGTGTCATGAAAGATGGGTTAAATTTTAAACAAGAATATTCACCAGCAATAATCAAATCACAGTGGCCCTGAAACGAACCTTTGGATTACTTCGTATATGTTGTTTCTTCAATTTAGTCAAATGTTACCTCATATATCATTTTTTCATTTAAAGAATTGCCACTCCCATTTCATTGGTCCCATAAAGAATTCAGAAAACGTTATTTTAAAAATCCCTATTTGTACTAAAAAAAATAAATATGACATATTTTGTTCTTTACCACAGCTTAGCAATGTGGACCTTCCCAACAAGTTAAAATGTGTTGTGTTAGTTATTTCAACATAAATAGTCATATTCAAAAGATGGGGCACAGGGATTTGCATTTGTAACAAATGTCTCAGGTAATTCTCATGCATACCAAAATTTGAAACCTGCTGGCCTAGCTGGTAGGATTTCTGTTGTTTAGAGGAAGCTCCTGGAAGTTTCTTTTCCAATCCTCCCTGCCGACTCTCTCATTCTTTTCTTAAAGGACCTGCCTTCACCCTGTGCCTAAGGGGTCTGAGTCCCACTGTACCAACTCTTGCCCATGGTTAATTAGAACAGAGATGGGTCCCAAACCAAAACAGGCCCTTTGGCTACTCTCTCTGGTGAGTTGTCATTCAGAGCCAGAGACTGTCAACCTCTTCTGGGCACTGAGAAACAACAGGAAACAAGAGCATTCACTTGATTAAAGACTAATTTTCTAGCCTCAAAGTTGTAACTAAAATATGTATGTAGATGATAGATAGATAGATAGATAGATAGATAGATAGACAGATAATAGATAGATATTGGGTTGTCGGAAAAGTCATGATGTATTTTTTCTGTTTTTCATTGCAAAAATGCGTCATGACTTTTCCGACAACCCAATAGATAGATAGATAGATGACAGACAGATAGAGAAATATCATTATAGAAAACAAACTCATGTAGTATGAATAAAACAAAAGCAAGTTTAATACTACTTTCCATGGCCCCAAAACCAAGTGTGAAAAAAGGGAAGAATTCCTAGCTAAACAGGAATAAAGACTCTAGCTTCTTACCTTCCCAGACAGAATATAGGATATGTTAAAATGGATATACTAGTTAGACTCAATTTAGGTCATCCTGTTTACATTTAAGGCTGACAAGCTTCAACTACTTTAGCAGATAGTTGGTGAGTTAAATTAGTTTGTTACAAGGTGGCAAGTGGAAGGGGGAGTTATAAGCTCCCCAAAACAACTTTCACAGAGTTCCTTATACTCCAGGGCAGGGATGATCACATTTGGCCCATGAGCCAAGAAAAACTGAGAACAGTCTGCATAAAAAAAGAATTAAGCTGGTGTGAAGGCAGAAATGCATCTTGCCCTTGGGTTCTGTGAGATACCATTGATACCTGCTAATACATCTCTTCTCTTGAATTTCTTTTTTTTTTCTTAGTATAGTATGTGTAGTTTTCTGTGCTTTGCAATGAAACAATTCCTGATGAAGGTAGTCCCAATAAGCAAAAAATTAGGACTATCAGATCATGCATTTACTAGATACCTTGGGTATTTGGCTGAAATTTTATATAAAATTTTTACTATTTTCATGTCATTTAAAATTTTTGTCATTTGATTTATTTTCACCCATTCAAATATAATATTTACAAGAATAACAATAACTCCTAAGGGTCCATAAATCATCTATGCCATTGGGATTATATCAAAATTTTCCCTTTGAACAAGTTTTGATACAGAAAAAAGGAGTATGGTGTGAGACGGTGGGTTAAGCCATACTACTATATTTGATGCCAATTTCCTCTAGCCTTTCTATTCCTTCTGCTCCAACCTCATAATGATGGGGAGGATGATAAGTCAGAGAGCCTCTTTTTCGTATGTTCTAGCTGGCAGGGACGGGTATTAGGCATTTCATATACGTTAAGGCAGGACTTTCTCACAATAACCCTATGATGTTGGCATTGTTATCAATATTCTACAGATGAACACTTGGAGGTGTAGAGAGGTAAAGAAAGTAGCTCAGAAAGTGCGGAAATTAGAACCACTTCTGTCTGACTCAATGCCTGTGTTTTTAACCATGGATATGACAAAAGAGGAGGGGTGGCTAGAATAGGGGGTATGGCTAAAAATGAAAAGTTGTGAATGCATGTGACAACATTTATACAATTTAAATATTTGCCTAGGGCTCTCTTTGCTAGGAAATTAATTATATATTTTTTTAAAGATTTTATTGGGGAATTGGGGGAGGGGAACAGTGCTGGAAATCAGGGGAAGGGGAACAGACAAGTTGCTGTTGTTTTGTTCTTTAGTCTAGTTGTGGAGGACATTGCTTCAAGGGTCCATGTTGGTATTATCATTGCGCTCTTCCCAGATGAGGCAGATCAGTCGCTGGCCTCTGGGCAGCCGCTCACGGCGGCTCTTGGCAGTTCACACTGGCTGCCAGCCACTAATGCTGGCTGCCAGCCACACACAGTAGCTTATGGCAGCCCACTGCAGCCTATGCTGTCGCCGGTGACTCATGGCAGCCCAGCTCCAAGTCGAGCTGTTGTTCACCATCTTAGCTGTAGAGGGCAGTGTCACTGGCTCCCATGTGGGATCTGAACGGTGGCCCTGCTGCTCAGAGCTGGCATCCCAAGCCAACTCTTAACCAACCGCGCCACTTGGATGGCTCTAATTACATTTTTAACATTGATAACCTATAACAGCATGTGCTACACTAACTGTGCTGTGAAAAGCCCATCTTAAGATATATATATATATATATATATATATATATATATATATATATATATATATAAAACAGAGGGTGCCAAAAATATGTATACACATTTTAAGCAAGAAAAAGACTGTATTAATTGTAATAATATATACTGATAACAAAAGATGAGTACAGGTAACGTTTGACTTCTGCAATTTACAAGAGGTGCTTAAAGTGGTTACCATCAGTGCGCAGATACTTCTTATTACAGCAAACTACTGCTTGAGCATAGATAATATCGCTTAAAATGCATATACATTTTTTGGCACCCCCAGTATATATACACACAACATCACATTTACCTAAATCTGTTATTCTCTAGTTCAGGTTTCCAATAACTCGAGAAGTTACAGTTTTGAAGAATTTTGCTCAAATAATGTTCATGTTAATAGCATGTAGATAAGTAATAAAATGAATAGGAGGGATTTAATTTAAAAGTGCTTAGGAAGGATAAAGTTTATTCAAAATGTTGGGTATATGTGATTCATGATTTTTAAAAGATCAACATAAACTGCTTACCTCATAAGCAGTTCATGGGAGATGCTATCTCTGTAACCAAAGAGTACCCATCAACAGTGCTAAGCAGTAGAAGACACTTGACTCTGTACAGTGGGATATTTATCTAACAACACAATTTGAAAATGTATCCTCCCTCTTATGTATAGGATCATATAGTCATTTAACTTACCTCTCCTAACATGTTGATTAAAAATAAGGTGGTCCATATTTGATAATTACATTGTGAAGTGGCAATCTCATGCATGAAGCACTTCTAAGAACGAAAACAAAATGGCTTTTCTCACAAAAATGCATAGTAGAAAGAAAAACTTTATTAAGTCAAGTTCTGTATTTTAAGGAATGTGATCATCGTTAACTTAAGAGGTTATTAGCACAACCTAATGTACAACATTATAAAGTATGAGCATTTAGATACATTTTTTTCCAAACTCTAATTAGGAAATGAGTGAATGAATGAATAAAAACGTTGTAATTCTTTTGACAGTTCGACCCAGTTAGTCAGAGAACAATCTATATTGCAATAATAAGAAGTGATCAGATGGTCTGTGGTAGACTGTGGTCTCCTCCACATTTTCTTTGTTGCTTCTGAGATTCCAGAGAAAAGAATCACTGTACTATAGTTCTCACTATTTCAGCCGGTACCCACATGGAATGAAATGGCAAATTTTAAATTGTTCAGTTTATGTACAAAGCATAGATTTTTTTGACTGGATAATTGACAGCAAAAGCAGATTGCTGGCGTGAGTAGACTGGTTAAACTTTCGTATTAACTTAATTGACTGGACAATTAGGAAGACCCATTCCATTAGGAAGTTATGGATGACAAGTTCTGGCAACTTGCTTCAAAAATTGGAGTCCACACCACCAATAAAAGTTGTAAAGGGTTTTTAAAATAATTATATGCAAACAATCATTTTGCAGACGTGATTTTTCACCTTATAAGTAGTGATTACTCTTTGATTTCCTAAATGGTGCTATTGAGCAGTATATGCTCAAAAGTCTCCTTACCCACAAGTTTCAAGGACTACAACTAATAAAATTCATTTGTGTTATTTTGTTATAGAGACACTAAGAGGGTTTGGTTCCAACCCCACCTTTGGGCTCTGAGGAACTTGGGGTGTGAGACAGTAAACAATACTTTACTATAAACTCTAAGATAATAAAGGAAAAGAAACCCAAACTGTAAAGTAAAACTGGGTACTGCACTTTACTCATTTATATGGATTATTCCTGCCATATGATTTATAAAAGGAATGGCTCGAGGAACATGTCTCCCTCATATCTCCTGGATTGATTTACCATAGAAGATGACATGTTAGCACTCACCATCTAGGCTATTTATCCTTCTTGAAATCCAAGCCCAAGATAGTAAAGGATGAGAGAGAGAGAGCAGCTCAGACGTCCCCATTCCACCTTGTTAAACTCTACTTTTGTGCTTCCATAATCCAGACTAAGAACTGTCCTCCAGTATTTGAAACTGCTCCCCACAGAGCCATGGCCTCTTAGGCTTTTAGCAGATTAACTATGCCTTTAGACAGCACCACCCCAATACTCACATGGAGATATGAAGCTACACAGCCTATATATGCTAATCCTGGCTTTGTTTCCCATGACCCACAGGAATGCAATAAAATCAGAACTACTGTCAATTTCACATACTTTGCTGATTCTTTGTGTGTGTATGTGTGTGTTTACAAAAAGTGTATTATGCAATATTAAAATATATACAATATGCAATACTACAAAGAACACCCCTTGAAGAAATAAAATTTTATCGAATTCATTGAAGGTCCTATATGCTCTTCCCCAAAGGCATTAACTTACTTCCTGCCAAGAATGACCATTATTTTGAATTTTGTATTTATCATTGCTATGCATTTATTTCTCCCTCATTCAGCCCTTTATACTGGCTAAAAGTTCTAGCATTATCAATATGATTAATTTTACTTTATAATAAACTAAAAAAAAGGAGAGAATTTTGGTTAAACATGAAGAAGACATTTCTATAGAGAATAACATTATGGTATGGTAGCTTTGCTAACTGTGGTTAAAAAAAGGATTCAAAATGGTCTTATTTTGGAGACAGCATCTTATGTTAAACATACTTCTCTTCAGATCACATCTTAGTTATTCTCTTTGAACTTTACAATTTAGCACCTGTTAAATGCCAAAATTACACAAAGATTTTTAAGAAGGAAGAAACTATCAAAAAAAAATGTTTTCAATTTAAAAAAAGAAAAATCTTATTGTTGAAAGGAGCTGACTATTTGACCAATATAAAAGAGAAAATACAAATCTAGAATTAGAGGAACTCAAACATATTTAGAAAAAATAGTTTTTAAAATAAAAAGGTAAGTTGTTTAGTGAAAGTCAGGAATAGAAAGAAAGAAATTAGCACTAAAATCTAACTGGTTTAAGGGACAATTACAATGACTATTAACATATTTAAACTGTAACATAGGTTACTAGGACTCTTCAGTTTATTCTGGCCACACCTCCTAAAGGGTTTATAGAAATAGAAAATTAAAGAAAAGAAAATTCAAAATAAGTGTTTGACAATACTTTGGAACTTATAAGGGCAATTTCTTTCCAACCTTTATTTACCCTTTCTCATGAAACTTTCAAAGAACAGGCTGAGTTATTGAATTCATTTATCCTTTTTTTTTTTGCCTTTGGAAAAATGATTCCCTTTTACAGTTAGAAAGTCATATTTTCCAAGCTGGGTTATCTCTTTTAATAAAACACTCCATATATGGTCAAAATATTATATAAATACACCCATTTAAAATATTTCATCCTACAAAATTTCAAAACAAATAAGACAAAAGGTATTTGCACTTCAAAAAGAATTCACTTAAAATGGGAAAGTTTCCTAAAATATTAAAAATTTGTATATATATGTCTTGATTTCAATTTAATACAAATATTGTTCAGCTGTTCCTAAAACTGAATTTCAGAAACAATCTATCTTTTTTTTTTTTTTATAAACTGTCTATACATATTTAAATATGCATGCTGGATTCAAGGTACTATCCAAGGCCTGTAAACCCTCCAAATTTTTATTGTTGTATTTATATCTACTTTTGTTTCAGGCATATTTATAAAAGGATCACAATGCTACAAGACTATTGCTCTAAGAGTTTAAGAAAAATGACTTTTTTTAGTGCTCAAGTAAAAAATAATACTGGCAGGTAGTGTACCTCCAGAGAGGGAAAACATAAGAACTTGATCTGATATTTGTACGGAAGCGATGGATTTCAACAATGATGTAGGTCTTGTCAATCGTTGCTAATTCACAAAAACAAATTATTTTTTACCTAATTCAAATGAACTGCTTGCCCTTATAGAAATGGAAAGGTCACCAGCATGCATGCTTTATTCTACAATGTTCTCTTTTGGAAAAGTTGTTCAGATAAAATCTAGGCATGAATTGCTTGCCTTTTCAGGAATAGCTGTTTCACTGGGGAGAAGAGAGGTTGGCCTAGTAATAATAGTTAAGAAGGAATTAAACTTGACTTAGCAGATCTTGGAGAAACTAACCTAAGCAATTGGACTTGAGGATTTGAATTCCTGGAATTCTTGCTGCAAATTTCAGTTTTGAAAAGATGTTTGGAATATACCAGGGGTGCCAAGTGGACACTTTGGTCAACGTTGCTCAAGCAGTAGTTCGCCACAATCAGAAGTGTCTGGATGCTAATGGTAACCACTTTGAGCACCTCTTGTAACTGCAGAAGTCAAACATGACTTGTATTCATCTTTTGTTATCAGTATATATTGAGTACAGTCAAACCGTAGGTTGCGACTAACTCGGTTTGTGAGTGTTCCACAAGATGAGCAAACATCTCTAATACATTTTAATGTGGTAAACGAGCGATGTCTTGCAATATGAATAGTTTGTTTCTGGAACAAATTATGCTCGCAAACCAAGGTATTACTGTATTACAATTTTAATACAGTTTTCCTTTCTTAAAATGTCTAGACATTTTTTTGGCACCCTCTTTATAGTCAAATAAAGAATAAGGATGCCATTAGATAATGTGAGATAGGAAAAAAAAACTGAGTGCAAATGAAACAAAGTGTTCCATCCTGGAATATTATCCTGGGGTTCCAGAGTTCTAAAGTTGACTATAAGCAAATATAGCTGTAGATAAGAATCTATTTCCAGGTGTGGTGGGCAGAAGTCTAAGATAGTCTTCATGGTCTCTGATAGACCGAACCCCAGCCTATGTATCCTGTAGTCCTGTATTATATCCTCCTGTTGAATGTGGGGAGGACCTAAAATATGATGGAATGCTGCTGCTATGATTCATTTACTATATATGACAGGGTGAAGGAATTATGCCACTGTAAGGCCCCAAATCCATTGATTTTGATTTAAACAAAAGGGAGATTATCCTATGTGTTTGACTTAATCAAGTGAGTCCATTCAAAGAGAGTCTGGAGGTCAGAAATGTTCTCACCTACTGGCCTTGAAAAGGCAAGTTGCCATGAGTTCTGCTGCTCAATAATGTAGATTCTGACAACAACTATATGAGCATAAAAGAGGACCTTGAGTGTCAGATAAAATTGCAGCCCTGTCACCACAATGATTATAGCCTTGGGAGGCCCTGGGCAGAGGACACATCTAGGCCACCCCAGGACTCCAGATACATGGAAACTCCGAGATAATAAAAAGGTGTTTTTTCAACTTGCCAAGTTTATAGTAATTTGTTACACAGTACTTGGAAACTAATGCAGCAGGGGAAAATGGACATGCTCATACAAAATAAATCAATTTCATAGAAATTTTCAATCAGCACAATATGGATATAATGATCTTGCTACTCAGAGGGTCATAGTAAATTGAGAATTGACCTGACCACATTGGACATAGCTTCTCGCTAGAACCTTAGGTTGGAATAAAATCAAACTCATGATTTTCAGGTTTTAAAAAGTGTCTAAACTATTCAAATAATAGTGTCAAAATGTTATGGTGGAAAAGTGGAATGCTACGTTGGAATTTGGCTTAAATTTTCCAGTTAACCGCTTTTCTTTTGTTTTTTTCTTTATATACATTTAATTTTATTAGAATTATACATATACATATACAAGCCACCCAGTTGTAGATGTCATCTATTGACTTGCTGCTCTGAAAGTTAAGAATTCAGCTTTCTCAATCTATGCTGTTTCTCACCCCAACATAAAAGCAGATCACCTACCTTATCTTCACTACTCTTTGGTTAAAACAAATTTGTTATTGCAATGGAACTATTAGTCATTAATGAAACTATTAATTATGATTACATTTCTTTGTGTATAGCATGCTTTCCCTGAAATTAAGCATTACCTCAATATTTTCCTTTGCTTACTTTTTTACTTATCAATTGCTAATTCATCCTGAAACTCTCAGCCAAAAATGTACTAGGTTTTCCAACATATCAGTTATTCCATCTGGAGTCCCCCAAACTCTTTCTTCAGTCTGGACTGGTTTCCCTGGCAGCTTGCAAGGCAGCTGTTGTCCTGGGCCTTCTCATCATCAATATCCTGGGGCTTTTCTTCTCTTTTCTCTACCTGATTCCTTGTTTCCTAAAGCCACTAGCTTCCTCTTTCTTGCGTTATTCCATCATGCTGCTGAAACACATCCTTTAATAGCTTCTGAAGACATGGTATGTGGGAGGTATTTTCAGAAGACCTGCAATTAAAACTATTTATTTTCTACCTGCAACTAACAACATATTTTTCTACCCTTGTTAGTTAATGTTGCTTGGAATAGAATTATAGGCTGGAAACAATTTTCCCTCAGATTTTCAAAAAAATTTGTCCATTATTTTCTGCTTTTTAATGTTACCTTCTGATTCTCAATGCTTTCAAGTGACTTCTCCCATTCTCCTTCTCCAGTTGTTTTTAGAATCTTCTATTCATAGAGTGCTGGCATTTATGTCCATGTGTCTTTATTTGAGTATTTTAAAATTCTTTTTTGTGTGTGTGAATTGTGACCCTATCAATCTGAAAATTCATTCTTTCTCATTCTAGGAAATAGTCGCGTATTATTTGTTTGCCAATTTTCCCATCCTATTCTGTACCATTCTCCCTTTTTAGAACTTATGTTATTCAGAAATTAGACTTGACACTATATTTTGTTAACTTTTCTTTCTAACATTTTAAGATTAACTTTAAGGGTCAAGTTTTTAAGAGTCAGATGCTGATTATAAACTCTGGTTTTCACATGGGTGAGGTAGCTGTGGGCTTTAGCACAGGTTAATCTGGTAGGGACCAAGCCATTATTGGGAGTTCCCCAATCGTCAGCATCACTAACTACCCCCCTACTCTTACAACAGTTTCCTCAGGCTTTAATCCTCCACTCTCATACCTAGTTGCCAGCATCCTGGAAGCTAAGCAGGAGAATAAATCTGGGGTCTCTCCATTCAGATTGTTCATTCTCAGTTCCCCTGGTTTCAGTACAGCACATCAAACTCATTCTCAGTGTCTCTGGTACACCACAGTTTGCAGCCTGGCTGGCTTATTTAACCTCTTCTAGCTTCTGCAGGTTATGGGAGGGATGAACACCTGGCTGCGTGTAGTAGTTGGGGAGATCTAAAGATCAAATTTCTCAGGGTGTCCGGTTAGCTCAGTTCGTTAGAGTGTGGTGCTAATAACACCAAGGTTGCCAGTTCAATCCCTGCATGGACCACTGTGAGCTGCACCCTCCTTAAAAGAGTCAGCTATGCCATTGTAGCATGAGTGCAATGTGTAACCAATGACCATGGTTGTCCCCCAATAAAATTTAAAAAAAATAATAAAGATCAAATTTCTCTCTTATTGTAATAACTTTTCTCCTTATTTTCAATTCCACTTTGTCATTCTCCTTTCACAGGCAACTAAGGTCTCAAAATCATAAGCCAGGGTTTTAACATTTTTTGTGGGGGTAAGGGTAGACCTTCCCTCATTGAAGGCTTCTCTTGTTTTCTTCAGACTACTAAGGCAGTTGCCACTTAAATATCTGCTTCCTAGCTTCTGAATTTATACTGGAAACTCCACTTGATGTTTTCTCTCTGATGGTCTTTTTACTTATGGGTTAGTTCAGTGGTGTGCTGGAAATGGAGCTCTGAGAGAAAAAAGGAACAACAGCAAAAAAAAGAAAAAAAGAAATTGTAGCATTTGCTAATTTCAGTGGTGTAAACTCCCACTATGACTGTTTTCAAACTACTAAATTAACAATGGATTGCAAAAGTCCTGAATATTTAACAATTGTGTCTTGATACCAGGTAAGAGCTGGCTCCAGCCCAGCACTGTGTATGTCTTTTAAAAATTTTTATTGTCTTTTCAGAAGGGCTTTGGGAGAGGGTTGAGATAAAGTTAGAAATTCACCTCACCATATTTAATAGGAAATATTAATTTCTTACTTAGTTACTTTGTGTAGACATAAACAAGATGATCCGAAAAAAGCATTCACATGAATGGAATAAATATTAATAAAAATTAATAAAATGAAAATTACCTGAAATATGTATGCAAGGCTTTACCTTAACAATAATGAATTTGTTTTTCTCCTCATTCAACTTCACTGCCCTAACCTTTCTTTAAAGGAACAAAGTTTTCCTCACTCTCTTTCTCTCCTTTGCGTATGTAAACATATCTATTAGAATGACTACAAGATTTAAAAGAAACAAAACAAAGTTTGCTTCTTTTGAATATAAGCTTAAGCTAAAAAGCTTTACTTAATACAATTTATTTTAACACACTGAGGGGATATTTAGGGCTATAATATCTTAATACCAACTCGTAAGGCATTATCACTAATCTACATCTCGGAGGTGTGGTACAAACAAACTTGGGTATTGTAGTAATGTTTGCTTTCGCATTAGACACTGCTCAGTTACTCAGAGACATAAATTAGTGAGTATATCTAACTTGTAAAAATTATCTTAACCTTTCTAATAAGACTGTGAAATATCTATCACCAGCTCCATTTCTAAGAAATCTTGAGGCAAAACCTGAAGGCCACATAAAACTTCAGCTGCTAATCAATGATGCTGCCTCATGTAGAAATAAGATTTTGCCTGAATGGCACCACTGAATTAAACACGTGGAATGTGTAATCTGCAGTATGGAAATGAAATGTTAAGCTTCGTGGCACCAAAATTAATGCTTTTTGGCAAACAACATTATGAGCAAATAAAACCCTTTTTTTTAGTGAGATAGTTTGTTATACACAGGCAGAATTCATGAGGAAGTTCTGAAAGAATCATACACTCCCAAAATTTAAAATGAAAACACTTTTCACAGCATTCAATTATGGATAAAGAAACTGAGGCCTAAAGTAATGAAGCCAGTGGTCAAATAGGGACTAAGAAAGACTCAGAATTTCTACCTCACACCTGGAAATCTCACATCTAAAGGTTTCTGTCACCCCGAAATCCCTCCCAGGATCAGCAGAAAATGAAACAAGGACATTTATATTTCACACACTTTTCATATGGAAAGAATATTTTTAGTTCTGAATGTTGTGCTACTAAGATATCAGTATACATTTTTTGAGATGTTCTAGTTGTGTGAAATAATTAAACTCCATGATTTTGAGGGTGATTAATTTGTTTCTGTTTATCCTGTGACTTCTGTTATTGCCCATCATAATACCTCATGTGGGTAATGTAATGTAAATGGGATGTTGCTGTTGGCTCTCTTATATTCTGTGTCTTAAATACAGACCGTGTAACAACAACAACAACAAAAAAACCCCAAAAAAAGTTCTGAAAAGCCAGCAATGCTGAATGCAAACAAAAGTTTGTGATTTGAGTAACTGGTCTCTGTATTATGTAAAAATATTCCTAGCTTTTTGTTTTTTTGTAATTATAATTTCTTTTCTCCTTTGGCCAAATGTTTGAAGCAGAAACCCTGTTGTTGGACATGAGCCATATTTTGGCGTTTGTTGTCGTGTGTAGTAGGTTCAGAAAATCTGCTTTGGTTTAATATGCATGATGTCATATTACATGAAACAGTCTTGAAATGTAGCTATTTGTGAGAGATTTCATGAGAGAAGTGACAAAATGTACACATGGCTAGCGTTAACTTTCAAACTGAATAAAAAATCTAGGTAATAAAGATTTAAGTTTTCCATTGAGTTAAGAAACAACATAGGTGAGCTTTGATGGGTAATTATCCAGTTTTCTGATATTTTCTGCAGTGGGGTTGAGGTGGGGTTAGGGGTAAGGTCTGAGCAGTCCAGCATCATTGGCAAGAAAAAAATCCAAATTTTACTTTCAGTGAGTGGTTTTTTGAGTGAATGAATGTAGCTAGGGCTAGACAATCAAAACTAGAATCCATCCTGCGTGAGTATTAAACCTTAAGAGTCATTGTTTACACGCTTTGGGTAACATTTCTAAACTATTTTTGATAGCTTCTGTCCCAGGAAGTTGAGAGTCACCTTTAACTTATTTCATCACAAATCGTCAAGAGTAGATGGCCTTATGAAGATTTAATATCGTCTTAAAACTTTGTCAGACTCCTTTCAGTAGTTTACATACTTCTTGACTTATGATTCTCCTGGCATCTTATGATTGTCATTGGATGAGTGGGAAAAGTTTTGTTCTCATAAGGACCTAACAAAGAAGAAGGAAATTCTCATAGGTCAAGAAAAAAGGGACAAGGTGATGGACACCGGGCCTAAGAACCCATCAGTGGATTACGATTTACCAGGAAAGAAGATTAATAATATTTCTTAGTAATCTAAGGAAGTCTGTATAGTAAATAAGTGAAAAAAATATTTTAGGGTTCACTCTTCTATTAAAAATAATACAAGGGAAACTCAAAGAAGGTAAAATTAAGATAGGCCCAGGATCTTTTAACTTTTTGACTGTCACAATTCTAACGAGTTTTTCGGGGACAACTATAGAATTCAAGGGATGAAAATTCAAGATGTGTGTTCCTACACATCACCATATTATCACTACTGCAGGAATTCTAAATATATAACAATTAGAATGTAACCTTTAGAAAAATATTACTGATAATGTGCTAGAAGGCTATGTAGTCCCTGTAATTATTATTGAGTGAACTCCTTGTAAATTCTTGTATGGGTAGATTTCTTAGTTAAGATTATTATATCCAAGAATTTACCTGCATCCATGCTGGTATCATTTTTCTTTCTTTTTTTTTTTTTATTACACCCCTGGTATCATTTTTCTAAGTGCACTTTCACCACTCTCTTTTAGAGAGTGTTTTATGTCACTATGGTAAGGCTTATTTCTTTTCTGTTGTTATTCTGTCACATTTGATCCCTTGGCCCATTACAGATCATACCCCATAGATGTTTAGGTCCGAATTGACCTTTACGGTTTGCTCTTCCTGGAAAATCACATGAAGGGTTGAAAGTTCTCTAAAAGCGTGTATGTGTAACATGTTTCCAGTTTAATCATGACTGGTTTTCTTCCTCCACCCCCACCCCCACCCTCAAAAAAGCCAGAGAAAAATGATAAAACATTTCTGTTCCTTCCATATTGTGGTTTTTGATCTACAGAGTGTGTTAAGGTGAGGTTACTTCTGATTTTCTTGATGTCTTAGGATTGTGATTGGACATGTACAGTTTGACTGTCATTGAGAAGCTCTGACTGAGAGGATGGGAAGCTTCATGGACCAAGGGGAGGGCGATAAGTTAGTTAACATTTGGTTGGAGATCAATAGCAGATCGTATTCTATTGGTTATTGGTCAAGAAGGCTTGTTCCACAGTATAAAGAACAATCTAGATATTTCTTCCCTTTTTTTTATGTCAAGTACAAAGTTTAGTAATCCTGCAGTATAGATATGTAGATGCCAAGCATCAGAGCTGAGGAAAAGCAATACATTTGATAACATCCAACTTAGCACAGAAGTACTAATGCCAGGAGCCCTGACACAACTAGGAGCATCGGTGAAGAGAGTGGGTTTTCTCTGTGATCTTGGACCTGCGGGTATTGCACTGACCAGAGAGACAAAATATCTTTAAATATCACTTGGGGTTCACTCCTCAGCACCGATGGTGTTGGGTAGATTAAAAAACAAAACAGAGCAAAAACAAAAGCAGTAAATAGTGTTGTCTTTGAATCATTTCCTGTTGAAAATGGTTAACCTAAGCAAGTGTTTAGAGACCAGTGTTTATCAAACAACATCGATTCTTAGGTGCATTTTTTCATTTTTAATTAGTTTGCTGGCAAAAACAAATTTAGGTAGAACACCCACTTCTATACAGGTATAAGAAATAGTTTATTAAATTTTAAAAGAGAGACAAAAGCAAATATGTTAAGTTTTCTCTCCAGAAAGAGAAAAATTTTAGCCTACAAAAGTTTTACTGGGGCCGGCCTAGTGGCGCAATGGTTAGGAACTGGCTTGGGACACCAGAGGGCCCTGGTTCGGATCCCACATATGAGGGCCAGTGACACTGCCCTCCACAGCTAAGATGCTCAACAACAGCTCAACCTGGAGCTGGGCTGCTGAGAGTCACCAGAGATGGCGTAGGCTGCTACCGTATGTAGCCAGCAGCCAGCGTGAGCAGCCAGCAGCCGCAATGAGTGGCCGTCCAGAAGCCGGCAACTGATCTGCCTCACCCGGGGAAGAACGCAATGATGGTGCCAACTTGGACCAGTGAAGCAAGGTCCTCCACAACTAGACTGAAGACCAAAAAAATGACAGCAACTTGTCTGTTCCCCTTCCCCCAATTCCCCAGCGCTGTTCCCATCCCCCCAATTCCCCAATAAAAA
>NW_017731454.1:2075684-2082428 GCF_001890085.2 Hipposideros armiger | reverse complement strand
ATATATATATATATATATATATATATATATACACACACCATTAACAAAAGATAAATACAAGTCATATTTGACTTCTGCAATTACAAGAGATGCTCAAAGTGGTTACCATCAGCGTCCAGACACTTCTGATTATGGCGAACTACTGCTTGAGCAACATTGACCAAAGTGTTCACTTGTATGCATTTTTTTGGCACTCCCAGTATTATTAAAATGTTTCTTAACATGCAAATAAGCCACATCATATATGTACCTCATTTAAAACTGTGTTTTATAGTCATTTGAGGCTCATGAAATCAATTTGGTGGGTCATAACAAAGATGAAAAGAAACAGATAAAAATAGAAGAAAAACATCTCAGTACATTAGCATGCAAAGGTAATAATGTTTTATGAAATTGTTGTTTCTGTTATGTATAGTGTGTGTGTCATTGTACATATGTGTATTAATGCTGCACTGAGATTTCTATGGGTTAAGGTAAAAAAACTTTGAGAACCATTGATAGAGAATGGGGTGGAAAAGCAGCAGGCTGGAAGATGTGTCTAGAATCTCATAGCAGGGAAATGTGTGGTCCTTCCAGCTTTGTCCTTTTTATGAGCTGAGGAAACCAGGCTGTTCCAGGGCCAAGAATCTGCCCTCTGCAGCTGTTTCTAAGGCTGACCACCAGGAAAGACTGGGAGAAAAATCACCCTAGGATGCAGTACTGCAGGTGGTGCTGAAGCTGAGTGTCTACCTGGCCAGACACACCCACATGCCCCAAAGGTGTTTGGGAAGGACAGCCCAGCTATCCTTCAGGTGCTTACGGTGACCCTGCCATTCACATGGTTGTCATGGAACTCTGGGGTTTACGTACATGCTCCTCTGTCAGGATTTGCACATGCTGCCTGTGACATTGGGGTGGAAGCTGGGATGAAGACAGATCTAGATCTGTGGGTGCAGAGCAAAGTTATGCTTTCTTTTTGCCTGCACTTTGAAGGCTAAGGTGCTAGCTAGCTAGTTCATGGAGCCAAAGCATGAATCAGACCCTCTCTGTATTTTCTGGCTGAGAAAAGAATGAAACAGATGTTATGTAAATTACAAAACTGTGTTATAAGCTCAGAAATCTTCTAGTGGTCTGGGGAAAGAATTTATAATCAGGACAGGAACAACAGAAAGTGATGAATGCCTGAATTGTCAAAAAAGGTAATGGTTATCATTGATATCATTCAAGAAGTTCAAATTGTACTAACAAAAGAGAAATATTACAGTAAGTCCTCACTTAACATTGCTGATAGCTTCTGTGATTTTAGGTGCAATAACTTTTAACAAACCCAATTTTACCATAGGCTAATTTGTATAAACAAGAGTTCATCAACATTGTAACAAATCTCATCAACATTGTAACAAAACAATGCTGAACTAAACGATGATTGGAGGACCTGCTGTATTCATGCAAATGAGGAATAGGCACGTAGAGGCTTCTGCTGGAGTGTGGGAAACAGCTCATCCTACTCCTCGTGGTCAACAAGCCACTCCTTGGACGTCATGGACTCCTGGGAAGCTGTGGCTCTCAGAGGAGCCAGCACATTGAGGAAGGCAGCAGGTTCCTGGGGATCACAGAGACAATGACTTGGAAGATGCCATTTCCATTTTGCTTCAGGCTCGGGTTCAATATTAAGACCACAGAAGCAATTCCTTGAGGTTTAGAGCCAACTCTGGGCACCATGCTACAGTGTGAGACATTTGGAGGTTGTGGGAGATGAGCCAGAAAGCCACCTCAATTACCTGGTCCTCCAGGCTATAATCACATACCCCTTCAGGCTTGAGGACCACCCACCACTGTGCCCCCACCCCTGGTCTATTTCCTGGATAGAGCTTTCCTCCAGTCATCCCTGGAAATTCTCAGGGTCCTTCTCCTGCCTAAGAGGAAAGGGAAGAAAAAAGGGGGATGCACTTTGGTTTTATGAAGATTCACACAGCACATATAACATCCTGTTATGGGGAACTTTCCAGTAGCCTGCTGTGAAAAGCTGACTCACTACTCTTTCAGAAACCCTGAAATCACTCCTACATGGGCTTTAGGAGAATGAGAGTAGAGCAGAGATAAGAGAAAACCCACAAACAATGCTACTGTCTTCACACGGGAAGGAGAACATGCTTTATTCAACTCCCTCATCCCCTTCCCAAGGCTCAGGGATGCACACCTACCTCTCAGGAAGGTTATTATACATGCTAGCTAAGTACAAAAAAAAAAAAAGGCAAATGAAATTCATGCAAATTTATCAAAAAAAAAAGTGGCAAGAGAATGTATTATTGGGAAACAAATACCCTACTTCTGAAAGCATGTTACTAAAAAATGTTTTACACGTGCCCGCACATACACACAAATACATGTACAATATCTACTTCCATAGCCACTAGTAAGAGGTTTTCCATGGCACATATTGGGAGCCCTGTATTATTAGGGTGATGTTTGTAAGACCGTGTGACTGGCTGCCCTCTGGGCCACTCCACAATTGCACACAAAATGGAATTTTTAACACAGACTAGTCATTCCAGGACATGGCTGTGTGTTTCCAGGATAGTCCTAGACATTTTTGAATGGGAAAACAAAGCAAACTCATGCAGACTCTGTATATCAAATTTTCTTGTTACCCACATTTTTGTGTCTTTTTAAGATATGTTTCAAACTCCAAATCATGGAATTTTCCCTATAACCTCTTAAAAAATCCAGGCATTTGGAAATAAATGTAATCCATATGTTCTTGATTTATTCTCAGTTTTTCTTCAGAATGTTACTCTCTACAATGTACTTGATCACCAATAAGCTATATGAGATTTTTAAAGACCTTTTTTCTTAGTAAAGGAAAACCACATTTGATCAACAACACAGTTAGATCAACGTTACACAAGGACTTATGAAGATATATTGTTTTACTATTTAACGCCAATAACTTTGGCTAGAGATGCTTGGAAACTCACCAGTCACTGTCAGAAAAATGCACATTATTTTTTTTTTCCTTCACAAGCTGAAAACTCTATTTTTTGTTTATCTTCTCATTATAGAGACTTTTTTCTTTAATTTTGTTCCTAAATCTATAGTTAGAATTCATTGTAAATAACTGTAATGTAACTATCTTATGTTTCAATATATCTGCTCATAAATACCTTTTACAGAAAACTATTAAATCTGTAAACCTGAACACAAAATTATAATACAAAGTTATATGCACATAGTATAATTCAAGGCACTAGCTCTCTCTAGACGACGAGCTTTCTAAAGGCAAGAAGAATATCTTCCTCATTGTGGTACCTGCACATACTGGTCTTTCATAAATATTTTATCAAAGAAAATGTGATTAAAAATAACAGTTTTACAAACATAGTTACAGTAAAAGGCCTGCCATTTTAGACCACACAGGGATGCAGCTGAGCAAGGAGGAATATGTCAACAGGCTACAATAATACACCAACCCTACTTTAATCCAACACTACAATGGATTTAAAGGTACATGGCTGGGGGCAAGAGAGAGCTGGGAATGTGCTCAATCACACAGCTGCTCAGGACATGCCCTTTCCAGCACGTTCCTTTGTTGGGTAGAAGAGCTGGGGGCTGGAGCTGGTTACCGGGCTGTAAAATAATTTATATTCAAACTTCTAATATTAACATAATCACTGTTCTTCAGAAATAGCCACATTCCAGTTTGTCTACAGAGAATTATATATGTACATATCACATATAAATATATACAAGTATGACAAACACATATTTGTAATACATATTTGATCAGCTACATATATTTTTCATTCTATATATAATTTCTCTACACATAGAGGCAGTTTATGTACTCCTTTTACATCACATATTAATTATTGACCCAAAGAACATTCTTTTGTTATAGAATCTTCAAGGAAGCTAGCAATGTTCTCTGATGTCTGAGGCCTGTTCACACTCATAACTTTATGTGAATTACCAAAGAATAAAGCATGAAATTCCCCAGGGGCATTTAGGAAATGTGATCTCTCCCTAATTGATATAATCAAGTTTCTAGAAACACAAAAGAATAAAGAAAACTTGTTTGAAGGCTACATTCCCCACCAAAGATTTTCAGTGGATTATTTTTTTAAGCTGCAAAGACCATGAAACAGAGACCAAAATGGGATCTGAGCCCCAACAACACTTTCTCATATACTACACATTCTTGACTTCTAAACACAAAGTCATAGATCAGAGTTTCAGGCTCACAGAATTCCGAACTCACTGTTTCCACAGAACACACATTCACCTTTATACAAAAATGTTGATTCACAACATAGACATTGTGAAGGATATTTAGATATGTAACCAATTTTTCAATTATAAACCTAATTTACAAACAACCCATACTTAGAGCCATTTCTATGGTCCTTCTTCAATGTTTTGTTTTCTCTCATGCTAAAGACCCAGCTGATTCTACCAAAATAAACATGCAGACCACCCTCTACCACCACCACCAATGCACACACATACACCACAACAATAAACAAACAAGCAGAGCTTTGAGAAAGTTGTGGAGTATAAATCTGGACAAAGGAAGCTGAGCAAAGCAGGAACTGATATACTCATACTTTGCCATGGGGCAACAAGATGTCAAAATGCAAATACCATAAGAATTAAAAATGCTGTTAGTCATTCAGACCTTAGTGGATATTAGTTTCATCAGAGCTGTTGTCATTCTCATTAAAATCAACTTCCTCTTTTAGCCTTTCTCATTATCTACACCTGCAAATATTTTAAAGTGATGACCAGCAAAAAGTCCCTGAGGGGGTGGGAAGTAGTGGTGAGTAAGATCAGGATAGCATGATTTGAGAGACAGTTAAAAATTAAAAAAAAAAAAAAGTGGAATATCTTAAATGACCTTGATCTATTTTAGAATTTTGACAAAACCATACCAGGTACCAGAAAACTGTCTTCTCTCCCTGTCCCTTTCTCCCTTACTTCACTGTTCCATGGGCGACTCCCAGAAGGCAATTCAACATAGCCCCTTACCACACTCATGGAACCGATCCAACACAATATTTTGGTGACTATTATCTCCAGAGATGGTTAATGGGTTTTTGTTTCATACAACCTCAGAAGTGCTTTTGGGAATAGAACCAATTTATAAGTTAAAGACTTCCTATCATAAGCCCACAATGGCTTCAAAGTGGTAACAAAGGCAGGCTTTTTTGTTGAGCCAGGAAAAAGACAGGAAACTCTTTGCCTTTGTCCATTATTGGACATATATAATATGCCGATCATGGAGCGATGCATTGGGCAACACACAATGATGAACCCGTTGTTGTCTCTGTCTTCATGGAAATCATAGTCTTGTTGGGAAGATGAATGTGTAAATAAATGAAGACAATTGAGTGTTTAAGGGTATTATGGACACTGCTGCAGTCTAGTGTGAGTGTTGCAAAGAAGCGAGGCCAATTTCAAATTTATTTGGGTGGTGGCAACTACTTCTAATGTTCAATATATACAGGAAGAGTGGGCTCATAGAGTCCAGTGGTGTGACAATGACTGGCTAGTAACAGTGGAAGATAAAATACATGAATCAATAGCAAGAAATGTCTGCCTTCTTCTCCTTGTTACATGTGGGGTCCTTAGATCTGGGTACTAAAGTCAAGTAGCTCCAACCCATGAATGAAAATGCACCCTCTATTCAAAGACAAAGAGAGCAAAAGAGACAATCCAAAAAGTCATCCAAACTAAAGGGGACTGAACACGATAACAAAAGGAGGCACACTGGGAGCAAAAGATTAAAGCCAAGTCAGCATAGGTACTTGGGCCCAGAACCGAAGAAATACCATGTGGTCAGGAGAAATGCAGAATTAGCTGACCACATGGATGCCACCACCCCACCACTCCCTACACAAAAATGCAGAAGTAGCTGATTATTATCTCCCTTCTAACCGTTTACTTTCATACAGATGTGGAAACCACTGTTCCACATGCAGAGTTGATCAAGGTTTGACCGCTATATGACCTTCCTGGGGTGGCAGTAATGAGCAGTCCATCATCTTGCCTCACTGCGCAGGCCAGGCGTGAACATAGTTATCAGGCAATGTGGCCAGTACAAAAAGCCCGCCTTTTTAAAAAAATAAACTGCCACTTTCTAAAAGCCCGCCTTTTCTGCAAGTCCACTTTATACCTAGCTTCTAAAAGCAGCCAAGCAAAGACAGCCCCTGAGGCAGGTTGGAGGACCTTACTTTCCACTCTGCTGCCTCCCTTCTGCTCCAGCATAAGCTTAAGACAATGTGTCTGAAAATTTTTCTGGAGTTCCCGCTTGATTTCTGTCTTGGGGAACCCAAGAACTCCAACGCAAGTAAGTAACAAAGCCAGTGTGTGTGTGTGTGTGTGTGTGTGTGTGTGTGTGTGTGTGTGTGTGTGAGAGAGAGGAAGACTGAGGGGAAGGAATGTAAGAATGATGAATTAGAAAAACTAATAGATTTCCTGTGACCCTGAAGGATAACACAAAATGGTCACATATGGAACCTTCACTTGGCGGTAGGACAATTGGAGCTAAAGGTGCCCTCTAATTGAACACAGGTGTCTTAAATAAACATGTGTTTGAGTTGTGGCAAAGAAAAGTAGTCAAGGTATGGTGAAAAGGGAAGAAGAGCCAGTGAAGAAAAAACTATCTATTGATACATGAAAAAACTTTTTTTTTTTTTTAGCTGAGCCATCCTGCCACCTGTTGGCAGTTCAGTGGCAGCTCAACTCAGGCCGGGAATCGAACCGCTG
>NW_017731454.1:2059756-2075659 GCF_001890085.2 Hipposideros armiger | reverse complement strand
TTTTTTTTTTTTTTAGCTGAGCCATCCTGCCACCTGTTGGCAGTTCAGTGGCAGCTCAACTCAGGCCGGGAATTGAACTGGAGACCCTGTTGCTCAGAGCTCGCACTCTTGAATGAGCTCTTAACAAACTGAGCCACTAGGCCGGCCCAAAAGAACACTTTTTAAAGTTATTTTTTTTATGGGGTTGGTAGGGGAGTCATTTATAGTAAAGTTTTGTGAATAAATATAAAATGAGATGTGATATAGAAGCAATTATTCAAAGAACTATAGCCAGCAAAGAAAACACAAGATAATTTCAGATAAAATGTTAATTTTATAAGTAAATAAAAAATTTGTTTGGTTACATGAGCAAGCCATGTATTTTTCTCAGATACTCTTCTTCCTATTTAATGGATAAAAACCATAAAAGAAACCTAGTCTAATAATTTCTGGAATATTTTAATATACCTTTACATTTTCTTCTTGTTTTTGAAGAAGGATGATCTGAAATGATGATTCTGACAAAAGAAAAAAAGACAATACAAGTCATTTGAATTAATATATATAATATACTACTATATATACAGCCACTTTAAAGTATGAATATTGAAGATAATATATTGAATAAAATTAACAAAAACCCACATTATTTCATTAATACACAAGACCTAGAAATTAAAAAAAAATTCTTGGAATGTTTTCTCTTCTCAGTTAAGAATAAAAATTAAGTTGTTTCAAATGTCATTTTATATAGTGCAGAATATCAATAACATGTCCAAAAGATACCTGTGATGAAAATATCATTTGAGTGTTTCTGGGCACATGAAAACTATTTCAAAATGATTTCAGAAAAATTTCACTGTCACAATGTTATTTCCCAGCAACGGTGGCGGCACCAGTAACCAGACAGATACTGGCTTTTCTGGTTGGGAAGAGCAAAGAATGTTGACAGAAAGCACCACCCCATGATTCAGGTGTCAGAACAAGGTTTAAATTATTCTTCAGTAGAGGAATTTCCAAGGTTATTCCTTCCCACAATCTTTGTATATAAGCTACGCTGCTATCTCCATGGTTACCAAAAGGGGAGAAAGAAAAAAAATATATATATATATACTTCAAATTTCAATTGCTTTACTGTTGAATCCCAAGGACAAAATGACCTTCACCTGGACAATGTGTTCTTATGGTTTTAATTTTCTCATTTGATTCTGGATATGACTTGTCTTTGAAAACAATTAAAAAAATACCCGAACAAACAATGCATATCTTCTACACACATACTAATAATAAAAGCTAGATTTTTGCATTTTGCTACATTGTTTAACTTTAAATAATCTGAGGGGATGAAGCATAAGGGAGATAATCCAGAAAAGAGATGATCTGAGAAAATGAAAAATAAATAAATAAATAATTAATAATAAAAGCAAAAAAGCCAAATGATTCCTTGAGTTGGGTTGCTGGAACCAGTAAACTATGTGAATGATCCCCATCAGCTGCAGTTAGAGGGTTTATTTTAACTTTGTATTGAACAGGAAATATTAAGATAGAAGAGGAAAAACCATTTAGGTTATATGGTCCATTGGCCCTATCAATTCTTTTTTTCCTCAAAGAAAACATAAGAAAGTAAAGGGAACAAAGCAATGCCAAAAGACTGAGAATGACAACAAAACATATACTTTGTCTCTGCTTATGTAAATGAACCGGTCTCTTTAGTGTTAAAGCTAGCTCAAGTCTCATTATGCACGGCAGAGATGATATAAGGTGGATGTTTCCAGCAAAGTTCTTTCCTATTCTGTCCCGGAAGCAACAATACAAGAAATTCAATACTTTTCTTAGTCCTCAGTGTGAGCACTAGGCACTATATAAGATTCAAAGATGGATATAATTGATGCCTTGTTCTCAGTAAATTCACATGTTAGTGAAAGAGCTCAACTCTTTATTCTACCATTTTTTTTTTTTTTTGCAATTTGATTTTCTTTTCAGTGCTTGCACAAGGGAAAGAAGTGAGAGTTTGAAGGAGGAAGAATTAGCATCTATTTGGAAAAAAAAGAAATTACTTTCTAGAGGCTAACCTTGATGTAGGAAGGGCAGGCTTGGAATAGGTGGCAATTGAAGGGGGTGGCAATCTCTGCTTATTATAAGCACAGAGCATAGCATCAGCAGAGGCGTGTGTGTTGGTGTTTGGGTCATTATGAGTTTAGAGTTTGTGTTGCAGAGGATGTAGACTGCAGGTTAGAGAAAAGTAGTAGATAAATGAGTAGAACTATTCTATAGAGGGTTTACAATGTTAGTTTAATAAGAATGCATTTCAATCTGTAGCTTATTGCAAGTCACTAAACGTATTTTTTTTTTCCATGTGGGAGTTGAATTAGCCACCTTGCTGTTAAGAGCGCACGCTCTATCCACTGAGCCATCTGGGTGGCAGCTCAGCTCAAGGTGCCCAGTTCAGTCCCCCAGCCGTGGTTGGGCATAGCCCACCATGGAACAGGCAATCTTGTCATTAGGAGCACATGCTCTCACCAGCTGAGCCATCCTACCACCTGTTGGCAGCTCAGTGGCAACTCAGCTCGGGCGAAGCTCACTGGCCCATGTGGGAATTGAACCAGAGATTCTGTTGCTCAGAGCTCGTGCTCTTAAGCAAACTCTTAACCAACTGAGCCACTCAGCCGGCCCCTAAATGTATTTTTAAAGAGAAGTGACTGAGCGTCCTAAAAAGCAGTCCTGACCATGTCATATGTTGGATACAAGAAGCATTGTACAGAGCAAGGGCCAAGTGGAGGTTGAAGAAGTCTCCAGACAGACCACTGTGCCGAGACTACCATTTCTTTCCTCTTCATTAGGGCGGCCCCACGCCATTTCTTTCCGTCCCCCCTCCCCACCCCTTGCAGCTTCCTGTGTTGGGCATCCAGATAAGCCCCCCTCCCCCGCCCCCAGCATCAATCCTTATTCCATTGGGCATCTTTTATAAACAGTGCTTGTGCTGGGCAACATCTCTGTATTTCTAGGTATTTAGATAAAAAAGCCAGGCAACAATCAGCCTGCGATCAGGAGAATGTGTTCTGGCTAATAGAGTGGTTAACGCCACAGGAATGTTGTATGCACTTTGTTTTTGAACCACTCCCATCTCCACTACAGCCCTATCTCTGGCCCAAACCACCCTAGGAAGATTCCTGGTGCTTCCTAATGTTGAGAGGATACAAAATGAAATAAAATACAGTGAAAAGAATGCAGTGGGATGATGTGTACATGAGAATATCACAGGCAGACAACAGAAAGGCTAAAGAGACCTTGGTTATTCCAAACTCAGGGTCAGTCCTACCTCAGAGACACAGAAAATCCATAGTGCATGCATTTTAATGAGGACAATGTCATGTCTAAAGGGTGAAGATTGGGTCTCAGGGAGTAAAAACATCTAACTTGTGTTATATATAAAACACAGAGATACATACAGTGTATAAAGAGGTATACAGTACATCTGTATTATTAAACTATCATGGGGGAAAATTTTTTATTTTCCTAATCAAACTTTAATTTATTAGGAAAAATAGGCCTTAAAAGTCTCCTTAAGACAGCAATGGTGAAAAAAAGGTTGAGAAACACCATCATAGTAGCATAGGAGTCTCAACCTTGCCCCATGGCTTCACGGGAGAAATGGAGAGGGGGAGAGAGAGAAATCTGTGAGAAATCCCCACCTTGTCCTCGGAGCCAAGGCAGAGCTGTCTAAATACATAGCATGCATCCCAACAAAGCTGAGGTAGGTATTTAGAGAACTGATTGCAGAATGTGAAATTGCCAGGTCTTGCCAGGGTACAGAGAGAAAGCCTGCTGCATGGCAGCTGGGGAAGAAGTAAGCTCTGCCAGCTTAGGAGCATGCATTAAACTTGAGGGTGGGGATTTCCCAGGGCCCTCATTAGAGAGCAGGCTTGTCCTGGCAGAGCTGGACTTCCCCCATATTGCTCCCCACTTAGGGGCAGACATGCAAGGCCAAGCTTAGCTTTTAATGCTGCCTCTCTCAAGCCTAGAGGTTCCCCGCTTCTCATGGGATATGGAGGTCCCCTAGAAGGCAGCATTTTGGTTACAGTGGGTTTCCTGTGAGCCAGATGGACTGGAATGGAAGGACACTTTGGCAACCAAATTCTGCTTAGACTGATGACATATTCTCTCATTTGTGACTGAGGGATGAACAGATGGAGAGAAGCAGCAGTGGTCTGGGGCCATCCATGACATCACACAGGGAGTCTTCTTTGTTTCTATTAGAGTTTCTGTGTAATTGTTTTGTCCACCCACAAACACTTGGAATCTTGCCCAGTATCTGAGACTTGGGAAGGGGGTGGGAAAGTGAATAGAACTGAAGGGAAGGAAGGAGGTGGCCTGGCACCGACAGCATAATGTGTGAAGGATGGTGGAGGAGAGCCGGACTAGGGGATTGGGTGAGAGTGCGACGGCAGTAAAATGAAGGCCGCAGTGGGTTATCTCCTTAGGCCATTTTAGCTAAGGAGAAAGAAAATATGAAGAAAATTGTTCTGAAGACTAATTGGCTAGATATGTAATTTCTCTGATTGTGTTGCATGAGAAAATTATGCATATTTATATGTGCCGAGACTGCATATCTCATATAAACATGCAAACACATGTATATCTCATCTTATTACATGTGTGGAATATCTGGATATGTAATTTTATAATTTGGTAATTATTTAATGAGGTTCTTCTTTCAAGGCATCTTCCTTTGAATTTCTTTTAGTGTTCCTGTATGTTAAGCATACAGTGAGAGGATACTTCCAAAAAAGGAAATGCATCAAGGTAGGCAATAAAAATTTGATGAGGCTGTCACCCTTTAGATCTTTAAGGGATTTCTTGTGAAGGATGAATAATACTCAATATAATTACTTGCTGAAAGATTGGGATATGTTTTTTTAATTATAAGTTTATACAGGAAAATCTTTATGGACTTGCACTGACAAGCCTCAAGAGAGGTAAAGAAGTTTTAAGCCTTGTGGGAGGAGAAACAGGTCTACAAGAGGAAGTAATATTGTTGTTCCATGTCATTTAATGTAGAATTAGCTTTGGAATTTATGTTGATGCCTTTTATGGTTAAAAGAATGGAGACTTGATTTGCATTTGTAATATGCGCTCAGATTCACATATTCAGTTAAATCCATCTAAGCTCACACACCCATGTCATTCTGACATGCAGATGAAAGGAAGGATCCTCTAAGTCATTCAGACCAGTATGATATCTATGTCTGCAAATATAGTGAAAAGACAAAGATTTTTTACCTTGTAAAATTCAAGAAAACGTCTCAATTTTCTATATTTTTGATGTGTTTTAAACCTAAATTGTTCACATTGTATTCACTACCTTGGTAAACAGAATTCAGCCCAATCTAAGTTTCAAGAGGGAAACTATTTAATTATAACGAGGGTGCTATATGGCACGGAGAAAAAGAATTCTCAGTCATAAATCAAGTATTCACCATTGAAACCACATGCTTTAAAAACTAATGGCTTCCATCTTTCCAAGGGAAAAAAATCATAGTACTTGAATATTGCAAGCCATTGTGTCCAACCCCCTTCATTTATCCCACTTAGAGGGGAAGAGCTCACCTGTCATCAGTGCATTTCTCTCCACAAATCTCTATACCTTTGAAAAAGGCACTGCCAGAAGCCAGGCTCATTCCTAACAGCACAGGGGCTGGAGCTTCAGGGTGCTGATTCTTCCCTCCAAGCTTATATGTATTAGGGATGAAATTCCTTTGCATGTGCTGTGACTTATAGCTTGTGTTTCTAAATATGCTTTTGTTTCTTTGGTTGGTTTGTTGTCATGAGTTCACCACTATTCTCTCTATAACATATGTGCAAGAGTCTTATAGTGAGTGCCATGATGAAATTCAGATTCTAAATGTGTATCTAGGTACAACAAAACTAAAAAAATGTGAGACAACCATGCTTGGTCAATAAATGTACCCTGTTCATTCCTTTCAAACATTGCTAAAAATTTTTTTGCAATTAGGACATTTTGTTCACAACAATTCCTTCAACATACTTGCATTTCATGAAGCTGGAGCAAGGGTTAGAAGAGGACAGCAAATGCCAAGATTTGGGTTTTTTTGCTGTGGTTTCTCTTTTCTTGTTTCAAAAATTTTGGGTGGTTTTGTTGTTTTTTTCTTTTCCAAATCCAGTTAATACCAACCCTTTTCTACATGCAGAATTCGATTTTGATGTCATGTAATGAACCATCCCTAAGGAAGTACAAAGTAGAAATAACATGAGTAGCTATGCTGCAATTATTCAATCATGTTTCTACCATGACAAAACCCACTATATGGTGAAATGAAATTCATCTGTTCTCTATTTACTGAGATAAATTAAAATCTGTTTTAAAAACTATAGTTGTAAAATTGTGATATTTGTGGCTTTAAATAAGTGTGGATTTTTAAACAAAAAGAAATAATTTGAAGGAAAAAAATGTTACCAGATAGAAATGTATAGATAAGAAATGATTTCTTTTCTAGAAAATTTCAGGTTTGAACACATAACACCATTACTCATGGGTTTTCATTTAATTAGACACCCATTTGCCCCTGCCTGGAGAAAAACAAAGTGTACGAACTGTTCATTTTCACAGTATTCCAGCTTAATTGGAATAGAAGCTAAAGAGACAAAGATAAAATTCAGATTTGAATTGAAATAGTATGTCTTTTTTTAAAATCTGAGTCACTATGGCCACCACAAATACAAAGTCAGTAAATAGATCATGAATCATACATGAATAAATGCCAAATGTATTTTCTCCACCTGAGGCGATATTAAAAAGGCAATAATAGCTTGTAAAGTATGCCGTATGCCACGTGTAATCCTAGCAATATATTAAAATAGTTAATGGTAAATAAATAAATAAATAAATAAATAAATAAATAAATAAATTTGAAAAAGAAACCTATTTCTTCCATACCAAAAATTAAAGTAAAAAGCAAAAACAGAATTTCTTGAAAGGAAAACAGGTATCTCATTTGCTGTAAATAAATGGACTGGGCCAGTAAATGTGGAAGAATTTTAATTTCTGCAAATTGAAAGAAGGATTGCAATGTTACTGAGAATTGTTGGCGTGCAAAATACAAGCAGATCTGTTTGCACCATTTTGTAGAATTGTTCATCACCCATTCAAGAGGTGTTCAGAATTGTTGTAACTTCACTAAGACTCCAGGAGATGCTTATAGTGACCTGTGCAGTAGAAACTCATTCAACCAAAACTTATTTAAATCTAATTTTTATGATGCTCCTGCAATTCTCAGGTTTTTCATTCAGGCAGCATGCCAAAATAAACTCTAGAGAGATTATCCTGACATATTAGCCCCTATTAATAATAACCTTTTAGTTGACTGATCTGACAACTCTTAAACATGTTCTCTATAATATAATCTTTTAAGTGGACAACTACAAATATTGACATAACCATAAATAATAATGCTTGTAGGGTAAAAGAAAACCCTTGCAACACTGAATTCAGATAACCTGGATTATTCTTCAAGTTTCCTCACTTTTTACCTTTTATGTAGATGACGCCCAAAAACATCCTCTTAAAAATTCCAACGCATTCTTTAAAGTCAGTGGATCAAATTTCTCAAACTCACAAAATCACTTAATGGTCAGTAACAACCTCTAGAAACCTATTTCTTCATCTGTAAAATTGAAGACTGAATTGATTGATCTCAAAAATCCTTTCCAGATTTACAGTTCTTGTTCTAACAGCAAAAGAAATACAGAAAATCTTCAAATAAAGTTGGACAGGAAGCTAATATTTGTAATGTCACACAGAGAGATTAGCTCAGCAATTTTCATTAATAGGAGTCATATGGTGAAATCCCCCAGAGCTATTTAGAAACAAATCTCTGATTGCTTAGAACTACAGGTAGAGCCAATTTACTTCAACTTGTTTTGTTTTGTTTTTAGAAAATTCAGGATATTTGGAGGTTATGCTCTGTCTTTCTTTGGATGAATTAGTAGACATTTATTTGGAGGAGTTGTGCTTTTCAGATGATATTGAAAAAGAAATGAACTGAACAAGGGATGGGGTGGAGAAGAGTGGGAAATACTATAAAGGTCATAGGAACAGAACTGGGCTGGGGATCAGCATGTGATAAGTATTTTAAAACAACATGGCTTCTTGTTGATGGTAGGCTAGCCTTCCAGTTATACTTAACACCCAAAATAATGAAAGAGGCATTGAGATATTATGAGCAGTTGTGTTTATCATTTTATTTTAATTTCACCATGAGATAGCTGATGCAAGACCAGACAAATGCCAAGGTCAAAGAGGGGGAAAACCAACCAAAGGAAGTTTTCAAAAATTTGGAAGAAGCACTCTAACACGTTTTCCTCCTTTAAAAGTGGGTATGTTCGAATGGAGGGTCTGTGTAAGGTGCTGAGAAGAGTGTTATTTTTTATAGTAACATGCATTTGCAGATTGCTTTTAGAAAATATTACGAAATGGTTCATATCTGTAAATATGCAGTTTCAGATTATTAAAAAATGGGAATTGAAATGTTAGAATGAATACTTTAAATAGAAAATAGTTCTTGTGTTTCGCATTCATATGACTCACTCTTCAGTTGTTCTTTAAAAATACTTATATGATATAATGGCAATAAGATGCATAAATTTTGAAAACTTTATTAAAATTTTGAAATAAAAAATGTTAAAGTCAGGTCAGCTAAGTGGCTCAGTTGGTTAAGAGCGCGAGCTCTGAGCAACAAGGTCACCGGTTCCATTCCCACATTCCCACATGGGCTACTCCCGAGCTGAGCTACCGCTGAGCTGCCAACAGGTGGCAGGATGGCTCAGCTGGTGAGAGCACGTGCTCCTAACAACAATGTTGCCTGTTTGTTTCCCACATGGGATGGTGGGCTATGCCCACCCTCAACTAAGACTAAACACGGCACTTTGAGCTGAGCTGCCCTAAGCTGCTGATGGGCAGCTGGATGGACACCCATCTGGATGGCTCAGTGGTTAGAGCATGCGCTTTTAGCAACAAGGTTTCCTGTTCAACTCTCACATGGGATGGTGGGCTATGCCCACCTGCAACTAAGATTGAACATGGCACCTTGATCTGAGCGGCTGCAATCTGATGCCGGGAGGCCGGATGGTGACCGGACTTGGGAGCTGAGCTAGCTGCACCCTCTACAACTAAGGCTGAACGACAACAGCTTGGCTGTTCCCCTTCCCCAATTCCCCAACACTGTTCCCCTTCCCCTATTCCCCATTAAAATCTTTTTTTTTTTAAGTTAAAGTCTACTAATAAGGTGCAAATTATATTTTACTCATACTGTTGGTATATAATAAGAATTCAATAGTGAAGGCAAAATGATGTGTATAAAAAGTTAAGAACTCAGAAAAATAGCAAACGAATCCTTCTCCCTCCTTGAGTTTTTTTGATAATTCATAGGGAGTTTTAGGTATTCTTCCTCCCTTGTCCCCAGTGTAAATTGCATTGTAAATTAATTGTAGTGGAATTATTGATGAACAAGTCTACCTGCTCCTTGTACTAGCTGACCTTTATAATCAGGGATTCTCTTTCTACTGTAGTGTCTTCTGTGATTACTGGACACAGTGGGCATTCAATAAGAGTTTGCTCAATATTTTGGTATTGCTTTGATTTATTTTGAATATAAAGAGAAATATCAAACAAATAAGTGATCTTACTCAAGTCTTTAAAGTCTTGGACAATAATAGTGGGACACTTATAAATTAAAAACTCAAAAGACAAACAAGAGCCTGGGAGAAAATACTTGTATCATATACAATAAAAGGATTATTCCTAAAAAAAACCCCAAAAACTAAAAAATAAGAAAAACACAAACAGCCAAATAAGAAAATAATAATGGTTGAAAGAAATGAGTAAAAAATACAAATGGCTAATAAACATGAGAAGATGATAAACTCTACTAATTATTAGAAAATTCAAGTCAAACAGTACTGAGCTATCATGTTTACCTGTTTTGTGGAACAAATTTTGAAAGTTCAATAATAGCAATGGTTAGTAAAAATGTGGGGAAATTACTACTCAGGTCTTTTAGTGAGAGTGTAAAACAGCACAGTCCGTTTGGGGGAAGAGGCGTTCAATTTCTAAGCTATTAAAATTTAAAACACATGTGTCCTTTGAACTAGCAATTTCACATCTTGGAATTTATCTTAGAAAAATATTTATACAAATAAACATGTGTCTGAATGTTCTGGGCAGCATTTGTTATATTAGTGAAAAATTGGAAGCATTTTAAATACCTATTAATAAAGTGCGGGTTAAATAGATTGTGGTCTGTCCATCTGCAGAAATCAGCTTATTCAAAAGAATAAGTTGCATATGTGTTCATTGACAAGGAAATATATTTGTTACATAGTGTTGTGTAAACAGCAAGTTTTTTTGTAAAATATATAATCACAACCTATATGTATTGCACGTTGAAGCAGTCAGAAACTTTCATTTTACTTTTGTACATTTTTACATTGATGTTCCCACTTGATAATTTTTAAAAACTCAATGTTTTAAAAATATGAAATGAAGAATAAGGACTTTGTGTTCTTAGAGTAAGACTTGTAACATTATATATGTTGTTTTTTGTCCTAAGTATTTTTTAAAAATATAATACATACATATGCTTCAAAAAAATCAAACAATGTAGGTGAGCTTTACATAACAGTTTGAGTACTTTGGGCTAAAAGTAATGAAAACCTTGAATCAACTGACTAAAAAATAAGGAAATTATTATGTGACACTGCAGTATGTCAAAGGGAGAGCTGCAGGCTTTAGGCCTGGTTAATTTAGCAGCTCACAGTTGTCATGAAGAACCCGCTTTCTTTCCAATTCTCAGCTTATCTCAGATGGCTTCGGTGGCCATTCAGATATGGCAACATCGTCAGGAAGAGGACAGAGGATACATAGGGTTGTCAGAAAAGTCATAACTTTTTTAAATGTATTTTTTCTATGTTTTTCGTTGCAAAAATGCGTCATGACTTTTCCGACAACCCAATAGTTCTCTTTAAGGAGCAAGGGGCACTTTTCTCAAAAATGTCTCTCTTTCACCTTGGGAGCCTTCCTTTCGCATTCCATTTACCAGAATATCTCAGGCAAATGAAATGTGAGTTTTAGGTAGAGCTGAAATTAGGGTTCCCTTAGGAAGAAAGAAGGAGTGAATGGATGCAAGATAGTCGACCAGCAATGTCAACTAGAGTGTATTATGAAAAGGAATAACCCCTTCCTTGTTCATTACCCTTCCTTTTCTAGTCCCTCTCGTAGGAGTAACTTTAACTCCTTTAACCATTCCTTGGATAGTTACCCCTGTATCTCTAAACAACATACTTATATTATTATATTTTGATTTATGAATTTTAGGGTCCATTTTTGAAATTTAACAATTTATTTACATTCTCCACCACTAATGCCATTCTTCTTCCAAACATAATTGTCATTATTTTTGTTTCCTCTAAATATTACCTTTGTAACTTTAAGAAAAAGTATATTTACATTTTTTTTTATTTCTTATTGAACAACCAAAGGCAATATCGTATGACTCCATACTTTCTCAGCTGAGGTATTAGCCACTCCCACCGTTTCCTTTGGCTTTGTCCCCTGACTACAAACTTCCCCATTTCTGTCATCCATAATTTGATTTTTACACTGACATGTTCTAAACATTCTATAAGCATAGTTATGTTTTCTGTGCTTTGGCTATAGATTACTTCTAAATGTTGAAAATTAATAATAATGTTTATATTAGTACAATTCTATAAATATTGTTCACTGATGTTCCCTCTTGTGTAAGCTTTTTTTAAATATATTTTTGGGTTTTTTTGTTCTTGAATCATTTGCCTTTATTATATTCTCAATTATTATCAGATTCTTCCTTTATTATTTATTCTCTAGTTTCATGGCTGCCCGCTCAGCGTGATCCCTTCAGGAGCTCCTTCGTCCTTCCATCAACTTGGTTGCTCTGTGGTCCTGCAGGACAGCCGACCTTCTGAAACTTTCTTCAGTGGTTCTCCTTGCTTAACTACTCGTTTTACTAGAATTCATGCCTTTCTTTTTTGGGATACAAATTAATTCATTTTGCTGAAGAATATCCTCAAAAACTCCTGAGAAAATTTACTTGGGAGGTTGAATCTCTGCGACGAGTTTTACTGTGACACCATGCTTGTTTGATAATTTGGCTGCGTGGCATACCACATTCCCAGCTTTGAAGGCATCGTTTTATTGTCATCTACAGTCCAGAGTGGCCATTAAAAATATGGCTGTTGTAATTTTGAATAAGAAATACATATGCACATACATGTCTTTTCTCTGAAAGCTTTTGGAGACTTCTCTTTATCTTCAGTGTTTTAAAATTTCACACGGATAGTCCTAGGCATGTGTTTTTTATTCATTTTCTGTAGATGCTGAGCCCCTTCAACCTGAATGTCCATGTCTTTCTGCTACAAGAGATTTTCTTCTGTTTAATTTTTTTTTATAATATGTCTTCTCATCTGATTTTATTGTTCTTTCTTTCTGAAGCTCATTATTTGGGCAATATACTTACTGGATTGATTATCTTTTAAAAAAATCTTTCCACAAATTTCTTTCTTACAGTCTTTTGACTCCATTTTCTCAAAGATTGTATTTACTTTCTCTTACAAACATCGTATAGTTTTAAAAAAATTTTAGCAACAATTTTTTAATTACAGGAGCTTTTTATATTTTTCTGTCCATTTTTCATATCATTGTATTTTTTTCATGGATCCAATATCTTCTTGAATCTATCTAGGATACAATTTAGAGATTTTGTTTATTTGTTTCCTTTTGTTTAGTGAAATCTCATTTTTCTCTGAGGTTAATTTTTGTCTTTACTTCTTTCACTTTCATGCTGTAAGCTTTCCATAAATACCTTTGTTTTTCAGTTGAAACATAAAAGTTCACTATAAGTTCTAGTATAGACACAAGTATCCTCAACCATCAACATTCCCCTTACAGGAAACTTGTAGGAGTTGGGCTCTTAGGCCTTTGTGTCCCAAAATGGAAGAATATAAAGAGTTTTGGTATGGGTTGACAACTCCCACACCATCTACCCTAATTTCCTTTAAATAGCTACTTTGGTGTAGTTGTGATGGTAGTGGTAGTGGTGGTAGGTAGATAACTTGATGCCAGGCATTTTGTTACTGGAGATAAACTGAGTTTTGCTCAGAATTTAATTTCTCTGTTGACAGACCCACAACTTTTCTCTACCTTCAATAGTACCTGCCATTCCAGGTTCTTCAGAGAATATAAGCTACAAGCTGGGCCATGAATTTTTCTACATGAACTTATAGCTGTGTTGTCCAATAGCTAACTTTATCATCTACCCGTTCTTCATCTCATGTTTGTCTTCCAGAAATCTATTAAAATCTCTTCTCTGTTGATTTCCAACCCCAACTATTTTCTTATTGTTGTAGGATTTTATCTTCTTTATTCTCATGGGGTTTCATGGGGAGGGGTGTGGTAGGAGAGAGAAAAACATGAATTTCTTCTACAATCTGGAACCAAAAATCATAGATAAACTTCTGAAGACAAATTTTCATCTCTATTTTAGCATTATGTTTACAAAAAGCATATTGTCATGCAACATTTGTTAAATTTTACCACAACTTCATTAGTTGGACAAACTCATCTCTAATTTACAATGAGCAAAAATCAGATGCAATAAGACTGACTACCTCAAGGTCAAAACTCTAGTTAGAAACACAAAGCTAAGCATTGTAATTCTACCACCAACAACACAACTACAATGAGAGGTCATAGCTTTAAAGGTGTGCTTTCAGTCCCTGACATATGTATTTCAGAATGTATGATGGTATCAATTCAAGAGTCTTTCGCTGGAAGAGTCAGGAGGCCTAAATCTAGTCTTATTTCTTCTAACTAGTCAACTGCACCTCCATGGACTTTAATTCCCTCATCTGTAAAATGATAGGGTCAGGCGTGATGACATTTCCAAAGTTCTTTCCAGCTTTAATGGTTGATATTTCTATAAACTTAGACAATACGTATGTCCTTAAATTACATTGTTTGGAACTTAATAAACATTACCTTAGAAGTGTTTTTTTTTAGCATGTTGCTGTGGATTTAAGTAAACAATGACCTGCCTTTAGTGGGATGGGCTTCATTAAGAATTTTCCCAGGGCACCAAATTAAGTGTAATAATATTTAATAGTGAGGACTCTTGCCTAATTGGAACAGTCATACCCACTTAACTGAGATGCCTCTAGGTGATTGTGTGCTATAGCTACAGAATTTGACGTGACAAGAGACTGTTGATGCTTTGGGCTTCTTCCAATAATTCTGTTAGTGCCAAGTCATCAGAGCAGTACAGAAAGAGAAAACTCTTCTCCACAAACATCATCTCTCCTAAGTGAGAAGGATCAGTTCTCTCAACAATATCACTCTTTAGTTCTCTAGTAAAGATCAATTAGTAAATGGCACTCCTGCTTCTACAAAGAAAGCCTCTCACTGATAGGCTGGTCTAGTACATTGAGTGCTTGACATAAACGAATACGATAGCAGACGCCGTTGTATGGAGCCTGCAAGAGAGAGTCTTTTTATCTACATTAAAAGATAAATCTGTATGGACAAAAGAGACAGGAGCTGAGTCCGAGGCTTAGAAAAAGAAAGACTTCAATACGCACATACACATACACCCATGCTTCTTAGCTAAATTTAAAAGGAAAGCACAGGGTCATAGTTTCTTCTTTACAATCTCTATAGCCTCAAAAGAAGATGCTGAATTTAACACCTTACTGTTTTTAGCCACCAGTCTTCTCTCTGTTTACATTAAATGAGGTCTGTGTTACTGTGGTGTCTTAAGCTGTTGCAATATTGAGGTTTGTTGCATTTGTATTATAAAAATCCTGACTTTTTTTCAATATAGTTTATTCTACCTCCTCTACTTGGCAATATTTTCCTTATAAGTGGAATTTAGGGAAATTTTATAGAGAACGTTATTATTTTAAGATCTAAAAGAAAGCATGTTTACATTTACTCTCTCTTTTTTTAGACACATAGACCTATGAACTGTGAATTGATTAACTTCTGGAGAGATTGTGGCTTTATCTAATATATGTTTATACAGTATAATAGTGAACATGTCCTAGAATAATCATAATATTTCCTGAGTTGCTGAACACTCCACACATACAATTTGTTCTTAAGCCAAATAATCCCCAAACCACATGTCCCATATAATCGTTGTAGCTGCCAACAGCAGACTCACACTACTTAATTTATTTTTTCAGGGGTGTAGAGCCTTTAGATCATTTATTTAACAAAGTTAAAGGTGTAAGTTTAATTATTGCTTTCCAGCAGCTTACATTACATGTGGGCTCAGTAGCATCATTGAGATTTCTTCCACCCAAAGCAGGAATGCCCCATGCCCTCTATTTAACCCCTCTGAACCACTGCTTACCTACACTATTATTAGCAAAAGTATTTTGCAACTCATTGCTAATGCGGAGAGTTACTTATCTTACTGAGGCACTGGGGCTGGAGCAAGAGACAAGTCGAAGTTAAAGGAGCTAATAATACGATGAAGTCAGGAGGATTTCAACACCTGAAAGAGAGACCTGAGTGACTCTATCAGGACAAGCATTCACTTAGGACTCCTCTTTCTTTTCTCTTTGGTATCTTCTCACCTTTGTGTCTGACTGTACCGAGGAGTGAATTGACAGTGTTCACTACAATGGAACTCAATAATTTTGGACATAATAAAATATGCCCTAGCTTGTAAAAAAAAATCTATAATTTTGATTTTAAATTTTAATTAATTTGTCCTTGTTATAAAATCTTCAGTGTATGAGACAATGAAGGTATATTTCACACTAGTTTAAAATACTTTAGGGACAGCCGAGTGGCTCAGTTGGTTAAGAGCT
>NW_017731454.1:2054370-2057843 GCF_001890085.2 Hipposideros armiger | reverse complement strand
CCCACTCTTTCTTTCTCTCTCTCTGTCTTTCTCCCTCCTCTCTGCATGCACACAGAGGAAAGGCCATGTGAGGGATACAAGAAGAAAATGAAAATGGACACCTATAAGATAGCAAGGGAGGACTCACCAGAAATGGAGCCAAGGCAGATTTTGATCTTGAACTTTCCAGCCTCCAGAACTGTTTAGTCATGAAATCTGTGCTATTTTGTTATGGCAGCCCAAGCTGACCAAAACATTCTCCATATTTATTTAAAGTGGATAGAAAGGAATAGAGTATTATTCTGTAGAGGTCCATATGAGTCCTCAGAATAACCCGGGGCTATTCTGTCTGGAAGGTTTGGCTGACTGGACATAATGGCATCTAACTCAAAAAAATTTTTTTTTACTCTATTGGGTTGCAGTAGGGAAGTTCTGACTCTTTTAGAGCTCTACTTACCATAAGACTTCGTGGAGTTAATATTCAGGCAATGTATACCATATATGTTATTTTAAACTAAACAATGGCAAAGTCTATCTATTAACAAACACTCAACATGATCTCTTAAGGTTCATTTTGTCCAAGAAAGAAAGGGGTATAGGTGTTTCCACTAGAGTGGAGGGTGCTATGGGGTGTCCTATAGGGCTACAATGTTGTCACTACCAGATTTCTTGAACTTGCCAAAGTTGTTCTGTCTTCTCTCACAGCAAGTAAGCATGAAACAGCCAAAAAGTATTACAGAAGTCAGAGATGAATGTTACTTTCCTACTTACTAGAATCAAAAGAATGTAACCAAGTCATCATCCACAAGCACAGAGAACTTAAATTTAAATGACTTGCCCATGGTGCTCATTCACAGAAAGTAAACAGAGAGTGAAAATCTGAAACCAGGTCTCTTAAATTCCATTGTTCAAACTCCTATCCGGTTTACTACACATAACTCCTTTCTCTACATGTGGAGAATACTACTGTGCATGAAAAATGTGTGCCACAAGTTCCATGGCACAGCAAAATGCTTTATACTATCCTATAAAGGAGTGCATATTACTCAATGGAAAACAACCTGAAATCTGATATTTTGTTTGCTTGTTTGTTTGTTTTCTTCTAAGCTGAGCCATCCTGAGATTTTTTTTAAAAAACAACAAAGCCATTCCAAGCAACTGCAAGTTATGGTGTAATTGTTTCCCTTCCTTTGTAATTTATCTAGGTTGTGGACAAGTCAAATGGTCCTCATGTATGTTCAAAAGAAGTAAAGAAACATATTTATTTTCCTTGGCTGTTTCTCATTTTGTTATCTTTTATAGAAATGCAATCTTTTATAGAAGTGCAAAGTAAAATAATGATTTGGTTGTGTGATCTTTGTCAAAATCATTTGTAAACACTCTTCCATAATGGAAAAGAATCAACCTTGAAATAAACCAAAACACAGTTATTTTTCTTGACTGAAAGTATTTGCTTCAAAAAGAATTTCAATTCACTTTCAACTATCAAAGAGGCTATATTGTTTTATTTGTAGCACAGTATCATTTGGGGAGAAGGTAAGTAATAACGAAAAGCAATCTCTGAATGCCTGACATCATTAAGATTGTTCCAAGCTTGTATGTCTGAAATTATGTAATACAGATTTTAATGCTACTTAAACTTGCTTTCCATTTAAAACTCTTTGTCTTATAAATAAAATCCACTACAGGTAATTACTTTTAATTGTAGCTTTTCAGGTAGCTTCTAGTATTAAGTTTTTTATTTCCTCAATAAACTGATAATAAATTATTATTTTGAACAATTTACAACTTGAAACTTTAAATTTTTGCCATAATATTTATCAAGAAGAATTCCATTTACAGTTGACACATAACATCATACTCTCCAATAGATCTTATGTGCACATTTTGGTCAGCCAAGGGAGTGCTTAGGTAAATTGTCTCACCTAACACTACAACCCGGTAGCTTATAGTGAAAGATAAAAGTGGCAATCATATAGTAAAAGCTCAGCAAGGATTCAGCTCCCTCTGGGAATGCTATTAGATGACATTCCTAACAAGAATATTTAATTCATTTCAAGTTTTGTTTCTCTTTCTTGGAGTGAGGAGTGAGATCTTGAAAGAAAATAACAAACAGGAAAAAAGTAAGGGAAAATAAAAATAGTATAGAATTTTAGGGATCTTGAACAAATACTTTGTTTACTCCTCTGATCAGTAGAGATTAGCATTTTGGATAGATGAAACTATATCCTAATTTTTTTAAAAAATCAAACTCCTGGGGAATAGATATAAGTTATCACACTAATAAGTAAAAATTCTTGCTGTATGAAATAGTTCCCTTATGTGTTTCCTGAATTCCTCCTGTTGCACTTTATTGTGTATTTCCTCTCATTTAGTCCTCAGTAAAATGAAATTCATTGTGAGAGGAGATGAAGAGCATCTAGTCACAATCTTTTAAATAAAAAATTTCATAGGCTTGATAATAGGTATTGTATCTAATTAAGCATTTCACCTCCATAATTAATAATCTCACTTTCCTACATCTTTCCTTATCTCCTATTTCAAAATCCCTAATTCACTTTGAGAAGTAGAAGGAGCAATAGAAAGGGATTAAGAGTTAAGTTTCTAGTCACCGTTCTGCCGCAAAATAACTGTGTGCCTTTGGATAAAATACATCAACCTTTCTGAGTTTTATCAACAGTAAAATGTGGAATTTGGATAGAATTATCCCTAACTATTTGTCTCTCTCTAAAACCAAATTTCTGATGCTTCCCTGAAATCTATCTAGTTTTCCTCTTTAATTAGGGAATCTAGGACTGGACATAGCATGTGGTGCTAAGTGTAAAAGTTAGGTCATCATAGTGACTTGTTTTATTACTATTTCTGAATCTTAGTCTCACAATAATATTTTTAAATTATTGGACTTAAATGGTAAAACAATCATTTTATCATCCATGTTCACCGCAAGCCTTTTTTTCCTGCTAATCTTGCTCATCTTTATTAACTTTGAATATTTTTAGCTTTGTTTTTAAGTATATCAGCTGAGGATATACCTAATTAACATTCATTTTGTTTGCTACTGATTATCCCTCCAGCATATTATTTTATTATTATAATCTGAGAAACTATGGACTGACCAACCTGCTCACCTACCTGTCAATACATCATTTACTCCCTTAATTATTATTCTCAGAAATCACCAAGGAAAATATTTGGCAGTATCAGAACTGTGCTGGCCCCAGAGAAGTACCACCAGTGTTGACATGGATCCTCTGATAAGTTCTCTTTGCATAATGACTGTGCATTATGTGATCCATCTAGAACTTATGTTCCCAACTGACTTGTTTGCCGTTTCCCTGTCTATTTGGATTATACTTTGTGCATCTATGTTCTGTGGATCTACTTTCATTAAGAGATAGAAAAGCTGGGCTGGCCGAGTGGCGCGATGGTTAAGAACTGGCTTGGGACGCCAGAGGGCCCTGGTTCGGATCCCACATATGAGGGTCAGTGACACT
>NW_017731454.1:2050147-2054335 GCF_001890085.2 Hipposideros armiger | reverse complement strand
CCAATGGGATAGCAAAAGTACGACTGCATTGGAACGCTGTTTGGCAATTTCTCATTAAGTTAAATATGCACTTAACCTTTGACCCAGCAGTACCCCACCTTCAATGAAGACATCAGTCCACAAGAAGCCATGTACAAGAATGTTCATTGTAACTTTATTCATTATAGCAAAAAATTGGAATTGACTCAAATATCTATTAACAGAAGCATAGATAAATTGTGGTATAGTAACACAATGAAAAACTACTCAGTAATAGAAAGGAACAAACTACAAATGCATGCAATCACATAGATGAATCTAAACCATATTATAGGGCCGGCCGAGTGGCTCAGTTGGTTAAGAACGCGAGCTCTGAACAACAGGGTCCACGGTTTGATTCCCACATGGTCAAGTGAGCTGTGCCTGAGCTAAGCTGCCGCTGAGCTGCCAGCAGGTGGCAGGATGACTCAGTTGGTGAGAGCATGTACACCTAAAAACAAGGTTGCTGGTTTGACTCCCACATGGGATGGTGGGTCACAACTAAGATTGAACACGGCACCTTGAGCTGAGCCGCCGCGAGCTGCCATCAGGCGGCTGGATGACGATTGGACTTGGAGCTGAGCTAGCTGCGCCCTCCACAACTAAGATTGAAAGACAACAACTTGGCTGTTCCCCTTCCCCAATTCCCCAGTAAAATCTTAAAAATAAATAAATAAATAAACAATATTATGTTGAGCAATACACAAAGCTCAGAATAGACAAAACCAGTCTATGGGGATAAAATCAGAATAATAGTTGTTCCCCTCAGAAGAGAGATTGACTGGGAAAAGACATAAGGAAGCTTTCTAAGGCAATGTTTTATATCTCACTTGTGATATTAATAGCATGAGCATATGCATTTGTCAAGCTTCATTCGTCTGTACACTCAAGATCTATACTTTTCACTGTATGTAATTATACCTTGATAAAATAAAAGGAAGAAAAGTCCCCAAACTCAAAAACCTGTATGATTCCTGTCACAATATAGGCACGTATAATATGACAATCTATAGCTATATCTGTGTGCACACGTATATAGTAACCAGTTCATTTGATCATATGGCAATCTACTCTTCTGAACTGGATTTGAATTGATTTCTCAATGCCTTATAAATAATACTATTTAGATAGGACAGAGATTAAATGCCTTATTGGCCAATGGCCTCAACATATAGTTATTAATAGATTCATGAGCCCAAATATAGAAATGCCTGTGGGAGGTCCAGGTCCTTGAAAAGTGAGATAAGTGCTCTCCTATACCTAAGAACCTGGGGGCTCTAGGTGGATGGAAGGCAAGCAGTGGAGGAAGTAGTTCTTCATATTGACCTAAAACAAAAATCTGAGTCATAGCCCATGACATTTTAGAGCTGCACGAGATCTCAGAGGTCATCTAGGTCAGCACTCTGATTTTACAGGTGGAGAACTTGACACCCAGACAAGTTGCCCAAGATCACACAGCTAGTTAGTGGTAATCAAAATGTCCATATTCCCAGCACCATGTGAAGTCATTATACCTGATGCCTGTCACACCTATAATTATTTTCAAAGTAAAAGTGAGTGGAGCATCAGGGCATACACACTCTTCAGTCTAAATGCTGCCTTTTGAGTCTCCCTCAATCCTTTTAGGGCTTCCTTTGATATGCATTTGAACCAGATTTAGACCAGAAAAGAAAGAGCAAGCAACGAACTGTGTTTGCCTGAACCCATAAACCTCTAAGGGTGGCGGCTCATGACTGAGAAAGAGTTTCACTGCAAGGTTTAGTTGCCTTTAGTCACTCAAAGTTTCATTGCGTTTCAGTTCCTTACAGCAACGTCTCCGTAGAGGTTTTAAGATCAGAGAGGGGAAGGAAATGCATCATTGAATTGAACTCGCTTTTGTTACATAAGATGAACACAACCATTAACTTGCACTTAGTTTAAACATAGTCATTTTATGGGGCTTTTTTTTTTTTAATTTAAGGATCATTTGTATTTTTAAGATGTAAGCAAAATTTTACTCTCTGAAATGTAACATTGTTTTTACTCCTGTGTAATTTTAGAAAACCTAAAGACCTTGCTTGTATCCCAGATTTCCTTTGGAGACTGAGTTTGCAGTCTAATGCTCTGTTTACATTTTCACGCAAACTGATTATCCTCATAGTAGTGAAGGCTTTGGTGGGGTTGTGTGTGTGGNCGCGAAGAGCGCAATGATGGTGCCAATTGGGCCAGTGAAGCAACGTCCTCCACAACTAGATTGAAGAACAAAACAACAGCAACTTGTCTGTTCCCCTTCCTCCAATTTCCCAGCGCTGTTCCCATCCCCCAATTCCCCAATAAACATCTTTAAAAAAAAAAAAAGAGAGAGATAGAAAAGCATCCCAAGCTGAGACAATGACACCTAGGAACATATTTAGATAATATATGACAAAAGGAAGCTTACCATGGAAGGAAAAAGAAAAAAAGCAACAAAAAAATCATAGCCAACTGAACTGTATCAATCAATATATTAAATGTAAATGAGTTTAAATCTCTAATTAAAAAAAGAGATTATCAAAATGGATAATAATACAGGGTCCAAATATATTCTGCCAATATGAAACACACTTTAAATACAGAGTCACAAATAGTTTAAAAGTAAAAAGATAGAAAAAATATAAAAATACAAATCATAAGAAAGTTAATGTGACTGTATTTACATCAAACTAGGCTTCAAACAAGAAGTATTATCCATACTTTATAGTGATAAATGATTGAATTTATTTTTAAAATTACGTTTAGTGTAATACACCTAATAACACAACTTCAAAGTACATGAAACAAAAATTGACAGAATTAATGATGAAATAGATAAATTCACAATATCATTGGAGACTTTAACAGGCGACTCTCAATAATTTAAGAGAGTTTATTTTTAAAAATTAATAGCAATATATAAGGTCTGAACAGCACTATCAACAAGTGACCTAGTAGCCTTTTATAGACTACTACATCTAACAGATGCAGAATACACATTCTCTTCAAGAACACATGAAATATTAAACAAAAAAGTCAATATGTTAGTCTATTAAAAAGTTTCAATAAATTTTAAAAACTTGAAATCATAATTTGTCTGTCCCCAACAGAATTATATTAGAAAGCATAAACACATTAATAAATTCCTACAAATATTTGGATATTAAGCAAGATACATTCAAATGACCCATTGATCAAAGAAGAAATCATAAGAAAAGTTAGAAAATATTTTGAATGGAACAATAAAATAATACAAATTTGTAATATGCAGCTAAAAGAGTGTTTAAAAGGAATTTGTGATTAAAAATATTTCCACAAATTTTTTTCTGGCTCAGACACCTTTGAGGGTGAACGCTATCAAACATGAAAAAGAAAAATTATCTCATATGCAGTTTTTTGGAAATTAAGGGAGTGGGGATTCTACATCACAATTTGTTTTATGAGGCAGAATAACCTTGAAAACAAAATTTGAAAAGGACACTACAAGAAAATATCCTTCATGAACACACACACCCACACAAACCCTTAACAAATTCAACAATGTATAAAAAGTAGAATACATCATGAACAAATAAGGCTTATCCTAAGAATGCAATATTAATTTAATATTCAAATATTTATCAATTTAAATAATTGTATTAACAGAATAAATGAGAAAAATCACATAATAATTTCAGTAAGTGTAGAAAAAGTATTTGACAAAATCCAACAAACTCACAGCAAACTAGATATAGAAGAAAACTTCCTCAATATGATAAAGGTCATTTATGTAAAACCCGTGCTGAACATCATACTTAATGGGAAAATATTGAACACTTTCCAGAGGGAAGCATCTAGTAAAGATGTTCACTTTCATCTATCCTAGTCAACATTGTATTGTTTATAACCAATGCAATGAAGCATTGCATTGAATGCTTAGAAATTGGGAAAGAAGAATTAAAACTGTCTTTATTTCAGATAACATAATTATGTATGAAAAAAATCTAAAGGAATTTAGCAAAAAAACAAAAACAACAAAAAAACTACCTAATGTAATAAATGATTATGTGGTTTTTATCAAGGTCTCAAATGTTAAGATCAATGTACAAAAATCAATTCTATTTCTATATACTAGCAATAATTGGAAATGAACATTTCAAAAATAGCACAAAAGCATGACAAACTTAGGAATACATTTAA
>NW_017731454.1:2042997-2046865 GCF_001890085.2 Hipposideros armiger | reverse complement strand
TAAGGCACTCAACTTTTAAATAAATATTATAGAGTACAAGATCTAGATATCTCTTTAGAGGTTTGTCATCAAAATTATTGCAACCTGACTTCTAATTCTGGGTGCAGTCTCCCAGGGAACACCAGTAGACTTTTTCCTTTGTTGGTTGTTTAATTTTATTTACCAAAGTCATAGCCTTCTGCCCACACAGAAATTGAGAGCTACTGGTCTAAAGAGCAATATCTACAAATTGAGGTTTAAATGCTTTAAAATCTACTGTCTGTCCCTGTCTTTGCCTAAGCTAATGATTCCTTTCAAGTTATCCTAGCCAGTTATTTTCTGTTTCCTTTTTCTGAGTTCAGGAGTAATAAAATAGTGGTTACTGGATGTTTTTGTTTATAAGTTTCATCTAACGATTACTGCCTTTTCATTAAACAAACACTAACCTCAACAAAATGTTCACATTTCCTTTTTTTTTTTTTCTTTTTGAGCATTTTAACATAAGGGATGAGAATTTCCAGAAACGATTTTTTCAGAAACTTGGTAGGACATCTCTGACTCCATCTTTTGAGTCTTAGATTAAAATATTGAATGCTACTTGACCATGCACATAACTATAAGTAACTCAGCTTCACATATCTCATCAGATTGGCAATAAAGTTCTGGTAGTGTCTAAAAGATGGCTTGATTTGCTCTCAGTAATAATCTTTGTTTTTCTGTGACTATTTCTTAAACTCTGAAAAAGGTTTTTAGATATACTATATGTTTTTCAAAGAAAACAATTTGTAAAAAACTCATGCTTTAAAATACTTTTCTGAGGGAAGGTCCTTAACTATTTATCACATTTCACTAACAAATTGGTGTAAACTCTATTTGGATGTTTAGCATATTAGGTACTCAGAGTGTATTGTAAATTGGTATTAATCATTTATATGTTAATCTTTTGTTGTTGTTTTTTTCCTGAGAAATACTGAAGTATAAAGAAATGTCATCGGGAATCAAAGACACTGAACTTTGGAAGGAGAAATTGGAAAGCATTATGCATGCCCTATAATATGCAGAACCAAAATTATGTGGTCTGGGTCTCTAAAGAAGGAAACAAATTCTCTGTCAAATCTGCTGTAAACAAAGAAAATGGTGATCTATTGGGAAACGAGTTATTATTCAGTATTCACATAGCTGTGTCATTTCCTGTTGGCTAAAGGGTGAAGGCTAAGTCTACACAGCAGCAGTCAATCATATTAGCAGTTAGCATTAATAAGGAAAACAAGACCAAAATCTGTAACTCAGTCTGGAGTACCCTTACCAAACAGCCTACACAGCTTATTGTAATGCCCTTGACAGGGCAAACAGCCATCATTTTAAGAGAAAATAAAGAAAAAGATTCCCTTCCAAGAGAACAAATTCTCCCAAAAATTCAATCCATTGAATTTTATAAACCTTCTTTCCTCAATTCCTCTTTCTCCAAAAAATTGCTTCCTACTTTTTTTGTTTTTTTTTGTTTTGTTTTGTTTTAATGTTACTACCTAAGGCCAGCTCAGCAACCATCCCAAAGAAGAGACAATTGTGGAAGTGGCACCCTTCAGCACAGAGCAGATTACAAGTTTACACCCTGGCCTTATTTTTATATTAAACTTCATGCATTGGAAGCTATTTCATATCCACCATTTATTAAATTCTCAGAGAATGATCGTGACTCATATCCATACTTTCTGACATAACGTCTGTGAAGGCATCCTGCATGATTTCTTGTTTTTATATCATTGATTTGCTCCATTGATGATACCTGTAAGAGACCTGTGCTTTCTCCTCATGGTGCACCTGCTCCTTCAAACACTTCTGCTGCAGTCTGAAGAGAGGCAGGCAACCGCAAATAAACAATTAGGATTATGCCTTATAATATTCCACTATGAGCTGAGAGCTCCATAAATATGTTGAACCTGAAAAGGGGGGTGTCTGGAGTGTGTTCCTAAAGAAGAATGTTCAAAAGTATAGGACACATGATATTTTAAGCAGCCTGATTGTGTCTCTTGAAGGAAGCAGATATTATCATTCTCTTGTAAGGATGAAACTGAGGAAAATAATTCAGTCAGTGCTTGTCCAAGATCAGGCAGGGCCTTAGTTTAGCCTGTGTTGAAACCCAAATTTTCAGACTTGTAGTCCAGTGCTCATAGAAAGCACAGAGCTATTGTTCATCAGTCCTATGCCAATCCCTACATGGTGATTCTCTCTCAATTCACCCTCTCTTCAGGCCAGGGGTCAACCTTTTTTGTGTTGAGTGGGATGCAATTTCTATGCGAGTGGGAACTTCCTCCTAATAAGCAAAGGATTAAAGACAAAAAAAAGAATTTTTAAGCTCAAACCTCTTCAGGCAATTGAAAGCTAAATACATACAGTTTATTAACCAATCTATGTTGAAATGCTTGCTCTTTTTTTCTCATCTCTTGAATTTAGGAGTAAATTAGAGAAAGAAGAGAGTAATAGGAAGACAAAGGAAGACAAACAGAATAACAAAAGGAAGACCATCAGGTAATATTGAATCCCCTAGATGGGACTTCATACCTCCTGAACAAAATGTTTTTCTTAGGGGAGAATCTCTCATTGCAATCTAAAATTGTGGTCTTTTCTAGGACATTAGGTATCATTTAGATATGACAATCTCATTGAAGAAGAGTAGTTTCATCAGGTTTCACAGTTAGTGGACAGATGCAGACCTAGAACTGGAGTCATTCATTCATTCGTTCATTTGTTCATTCACTTATTCAAGTAATCATGTCACTACCCTGCTTCAAACACCGCTATACCTGACCTCATATTGCCCTTAAAATGAAACTCAAATTCTATGAACATATCTCCTATGCCCCGTTGCTTCACCCCTGATGGCTTCTGTCTTCTCTTCTACCTTTTTTCTCCCTCCTTCAGGGGGCCCCCGGTCACTCTGACTTTCCTTCTGTTCCTCAAACCTGCCAAACTTTTTCTCTCCACACAACTTTTTCACATCCCTTGCTTTCTTGACTAATTTGTTCTCATCATTGAAGATTCAATCTCCTTAAGAGCAGCATTGCCAACCTTCTCTAATCCCCACCCTGCTGTGCTTTATCACACNATAACATTGCTGTGACAATATAGAAACACCATAGGACATTTTCAGAGACAGCATGGAGACTAAAAGCCTGAACAAGTGTGCTGGTGTTAAGTCCTCAGTAAATATTTATTAAGATCAATGGCTACGTACAATGTGCTGATGGTAGCCTTTTGCTTTGAGTTAAAATTAAGATGAATTATGTTATTGGTGAATTAGGACCTCCTCTTCTTTTTTAAAGCACAGGGCAGGTTTTGGGGTTTTTGTTTGTTTGTTTTCACATAACTTACATATCTTGCTAGTTACCAGGCATTGCTTCATAAGGCTTACACATTCATTTAACCTATGGCTGGTCTGTAGTGGTTTGGTGATGATGATGTTACCTACACAAAAGTCTTGAACAAGGGCCAGGATCAGACTGTGGTGAGTCATTTGACCTCTAGTTATGTGGTCAGTTTTAAAGCCATAACAGTCAGTTCATAATCACATTCCGCAGTGCTCAATGAGTAATAGCAAGCATTGTAAAAAGCAGTGTCTTTTACAGAGGGTTCTTTGGAGGTTTGCGAGAAGAAGGCAGGCATAGAGGACCCTCCAGACATATAGAAGGCAAAACTCTTCTTGCTGGCTAGGGATAAAAGAGTAATTTCTTCGCACTCCCCCATGTAGGTTTTCAAAAATTAGTAGTTGCAAAGCCTTGTCTGGACCTGCATTATCTTACATATTCTTGAGTACTATTTTGTGCACTTGGGTATATTTTCTAGGGTGCCCCCCTCCTCAAATAGGTGTCTTTCAAAGGAAAGAATAAGA
>NW_017731454.1:2031703-2038164 GCF_001890085.2 Hipposideros armiger | reverse complement strand
TAAAATAAAATAAAATACGTCAAGGATTCTTTATTGTGCCAGAAACTATTCTGCAAACTTCACTTACATTTCCTCATAATTACTATAATGACTCATTTTGCAGATGATGAAATTAAGGCTTAAAGGTGTTATATAACTCATCCAAAGTCACACAGCTAAAAAATATAAACGTCAGGACCCAAATATACCTCTTTGTGATTTTTAGCCCCCAAACCACTATGCAGATTGCTTCTCAAACAAGTAAACAAGACAATACGTTGATAAAAGATTCCTGTACTTGAGTAGATTTGGGGGATGCTGGGTTAAACCATATTCAGTAGGCTACATCTCTACAAGACTTTTTCCTGTCTGTAACATGTCGAAATGGTTGGTACATGTTCAAGGGGTGAGGTGAGCACAGTGCCTCCATCACTAATTGGGCACCCTTTTTGGTGAGAAGGACTGATGTTCTGTAGAGCAAACTTTGGTTAGTACTGCTTGAGGAACCTGAGCAGGGCCAGCTACCCCTTCTCTGGGGGTCAGCCATCCATGTGTGTCAACACAGATCTACACACTGAGTCCACTCAGGGCCTTCCTTGGGGGTACTCCAGTTTTCTTAGCTCTGAAAGGAAGACACCATCCATGGACCCCTGGGGCTTCATGGTCATAGTGTCCAATACTTACCTCCATACTTTTAACCACCTTTCATTGTGACTTTTCACTCCCCATACTGAACTTTCTGATTTTTCACCTCATCTTCTTTTCATTTACAGGCCTAGAAGTCTCCCTAGGGGAACCTTTAAGTTGGTTTCAGCCAATGTCCTTACTAGAACTCAATAGCTGAAATCTCCTGACCATTTGGAGCTCAGGAGACAATGATGACAAAAGAAAAACTTTTCATAAGAAAAAGAGAACAAATGCATGGGCCAGTTTGGGTCGTCTCTGAGACTTTTGAGGTGGGCAGGTAGGGGGATGGATGTGGAGGAAGGATAGCAAGGGATCGAGGGTTGCACCTGCATTTTTCAGCTAAGCTTAGTTGTGTTTTCTGGGTCCAGCCTAGAGTGCTTCGATCTCAGGGAAAAGGAGGCTACAAATCAAGGAATTAAAGGGCAGAATCAGAATGCCTCCTACGCAGTCTCCTCACTGCAGCATGGGCAGTGGCTACTCTGGTATGTTATGGTTCCCAGTGTAGTAGAGTTGAGTTTCCAATGACTTTTCTCATGCAGTTATAAGCAGCCTCTACTTTTCTTTCTTCTCTGCTCCTACCTTCCCTATCCACTCCCCAACCTTTTCTGCCTCCTCCTGAGTGACTGAAACTGACAGGTTTCAGAAGCCAGACTATTACTGTGACCCAGGCAAGCCAATTCCCACATCTGACATAACCTGGCTTGGCTACGTTCCATGGCTGATATGCCTGAGACAAATGATTTTTCTATAAAATACAACCACTTAACCAACCCTTCCCCACCCAAGACTTGCTTCCTATGTTTTATAACTATGTCTGAACCTGGGTGACACATTTTTTGCTTTCATAAATGTTCATGAGGCTTCTGTAGATCAGCCCTTATTAAAACGATTTTAAAGGAATTCTCGTTAAAATCAATATGCACACAGATTCACTTTCCCATCTCCTCCTTGGCTTGTACAGTCTCATCCATCAGCAAAGCGTCTTTGAGGACTTGAAGTTGTCCCAGAGCCTTGGTCTGGAAATATCAATAGATCCCGCACCGTCACCCTAGAGGGCGCACTGTTTACATTTTCCGCAAGTAACGAGACAGCTCTAGCTCCCAGGCTCCATAAAAGGGGAGGAGGCGGATCAGTTTCCTTCTCTCATTGAGAAAGAAGAGGATTGGAAGGCCGAGCGTATAAAGCCGCGCAGAGAGCGTGAAACAAAGCAGTCAGATCGGAATTGGACTTGGGAAGCGCGGTGCGGAGACAGGCGTAAAACTTGTTGGAGGGGAGTAACAAGCCTACTCCTCCAGCTCTCCTGCTCTGTGCCGCGCTTCAGGGGTTCCCACCAGCCTTGCAATTTATTTTTATATCTGCTTTTTTATATAGAGAGAAATATATATATATTTTTTCCTCTAAAGAGAAAATTCCTGTTCCAAGAGAAAATAAGGCAAGATCAATGAAGGAGAGAAGAGCCAGCCAGAAATTATCCAGTAAATCTATCATGGATCCTAATCAGAACGTGAAATGCAAGATAGTAGTGGTGGGAGACAGTCAGTGTGGGAAAACCGCGCTGCTGCACGTCTTCGCCAAAGACTGCTTCCCAGAGGTAAGTGGCGGGCAGGAGCTTCGAGTAGGGGGGGCGGCCCGCGGGGTCCCCCGTCTCGAGGTGGGATTCCCTTTTGTTTCCCCCCCACCTCTTTTTTTTTCTTTTTTTAAGCCGTCTTTCTCACCCCTCACTACTTTCTCCCTGGTTACACAGCCGGGAGAGGGAAAGTGGGCTGGGAGCGTTTAGGGGTTGGGTCGCGCTTGCACATTCCGCTGTTAGCTTCTGAAACTTGTCGGGTCATTTGTGCAAAACCTGGGGTTGGGAGATTTGAATCCTCATGTGTTTAGAGAGCCGAGTGGGGCGAGTGGGGAGTCAGACAGGAGTTTAGGTAAAGGTCCCCGTGTTTAGCGTCTGACCTCGTATGTGCCGGATTTTATTATTTTTTTTAGTTGGAGGCAGTTTTTCAGAGGTGTCCTTCCTGTGTCGTGCATTTTAAGATAACGTCTTTGCCCTCTTTCCTTCTGTCCATTTTGTCCAGAATTACGTCCCTACAGTGTTTGAGAATTACACGGCCAGTTTTGAAATCGACACACAAAGAATAGAGTTGAGCCTGTGGGACACTTCAGGTAAGAGAGTCGTCGGACCGCGTGGTGCTTGGGGCTGCTTTCCAGCCGCTCCGCGGGTCCCTGGACCTCACGCCTGGCACGCTCTCAGCACCGGCCCGCGCGCCGCCCGCGTTCTCCGTCTCTCCGTTAACATTGCCTTTTCCGAGGGATTCCCGAAGTCCCTGCTGGGTGATAATGTTGTCCCTTCTGGGTGGGGACGGGGTACGACTGTGGGGACAGGGTGGGGGTTGGCAGTGGGGACACAAGGGCGCTGTGTGCCCGCTGGATGACCCCGCGGTAGGAACCGCTTGTAGCCGGGTGGCCACCGAGCGGTTGGCTCGCAGGGCTGTGCCCGAGTCTCCGCGAAGCTGCCAAGGTGGCCAGAGGTTGGGGTGATGCCTGCGCCGCCTCAGAACCTCATGGCTCCGGGCGGGCACCCCTCCAGGATCTAACCTGCTGATTTTCTGGAGGGCGGGGAGTGCGGCGGGAGTGGTGGCAAGTGGGAGGTGGGAGAAAATCCCCGAAGCGTCGCAGTTACGTGCGGATCCAGCCCTTGGGGGTGGGGAAGTAAAGTGAGCGCAGGCAGCCTCTGAGCTGGTGACGCTTACAGCCAAGAATGCTCTGGCGGCTTGGGCAACACGCGGCCGGCTGGTCCGCCAGCGCCGCCCCAGTGAGGACCTGCAGATGTGAGCTGCGGTCTGTCCGCTCCCCACCCCCACCCACCGTGATCTGCCGTTTCCCCCCGTCCATGCCATTCCCCCCTGACCCCTAATGCATCACCCTCCGCCAGCCTACGAGTCCGCAGGCCACACTATTTGCCTTTGACCTCCCTGTCCAGTTGAATTATTGGTGTGGTGGTGAATTATTTTCTAGGGTCTGGGGTTCAAGGCCGGGTTATCGCCTTCCCACGCGCCCACCCATCTACCTTGCGCATGGTGGTAGGGAGGGCCGGATACCCCCCGAGGGGAGAGAAGATTCCAGCGCCTGGCTCTTAGGGGTTCTAGGGATTGGGGCTGGATCTAAAGCGGTGAGGGTGGAGGGCACCACCTGGAATCTCGATCTGGGATCCAGCCACCCGCCGCTCCTGTCTGCGGCACGCCGGGGCAAAAGAGTTCCCCTTCCAAAAAGGATGTTGCCTCTGGAGAAGGTGGAGCCACCGGGAAGGCCGGGTGCAGACCCCTGCGCGTAGGTCTAGGAGTTGAGCAGGGAGCTGGGTTGCAGCGGGTGAACCGAGCCAAATCCCGGTGAAACTAGCGCGCGAGTGCCAACACGTAGGTTTTGGTGGTAGGCGGGGAGGCCCCGAGAAGGAGCTGCGCTCAGCGGGAAGTGGCTTTGTGGAGGTGCTTATTTCTGGGCAGGTACGAGTTCCCCACAACCCTGGCCTTTGCCTTCTGGAGCCCTGGAGGGACACCAGGGGATCTGAGAGCACGAGGACGGGGCCGGACTGACAGGGTCACCAGAGGCAGTCCTTGCACAAAGGCAAGCGGGAAGGCTCCCACCAGCGCCTCTCTTGGTCGGTGCCAGATGCTGTGAGTTATGCAGTAAGAAACACCGATTTTGTTTCTCCCTGGAGTCGGGCTCTTCCTGGAGCCTCGCCAAGGGCAGCAGAACTAGAACCTCACCGTGTTTTGTGATGGGGATTGCACACAGTCTCGCAATTCTAGGGAAGGTGTTGATACTATTCTATTGTTTCCTTTCTTAAGTAGTTTCTATCAGAATTCTTACAGAGCCTAGTACTTCATGGGCTCCAATTTCCTGACATAGCATGGTATTTGTTCAACCTGGTGGGCAGGACAGCTGGTTTGGTATCAATAATTAGCACCAGTGCTCCCCTTCCCCAGCACCGTTTGGACCCAGTGCATGATAAGAAGTATTTAGGCGTGAGGTCTGTGAGTCTGACCCAGTCATTGATACAAAGCTGTGTTTAGATCTTCGCTACTGGTTACCACGGATTTCTGTGTGCAAATCCCCTACCTCCCTGAGTCTCATTTCATTATCTGAAAAAAATAGAGGATAGAGAGCTAGATAATGTGCAGGATCTCACCCAGCTGTACAATTCTTGGCTTTAGCACACTGGACAAGCCAGTCTTTTTGTTTCCCAGGATGTTGGTTGGCTTCACCTCTTAGTCCCAGTCGATCTGGCATCCCACGCTGGGATTTTCACCACCCACAAAGCAAGCCAGGTTCTGAACAGAGCCACTGCTTCCTGGTGGATTTAGGAAGGAGACTCGTTTGGGTAAGGGAGGGGCATAGGTGGGCTTATAGGAATGCTGGGTTATACACATACCATCATCTCAAGAGTCACAGGACCACCAACAGAGATTTTAGATTAGGTGCCCAAAGGGCTAAATTGACTTTTTTTTTTTTCCTAGGAGAAAAAAAGGCACATTGTTTTTTAGAGGCTAGAAAACAAAAATGTGGGCAGTTTATATTTGGAAGCTATGCTTCGCATGTGTAGATGAATATCACTTCAGATATATTCAACTATTTAATTCAGACTCTACGGTTTGTAATCTCTGCATACATAGCATCATGCCTTGCACACAGTAATCACACAATAAAATCTGTCGCATAAACAAATGACTAATCATATGCAGTTTCCAAGGAGATGAGATTCCCTGATATTTATTACCACTGAATTACCTGTGCACAAAGAATGGCAACTTTATAAACATTGCCTTTCGTCAAATTAAAGATAATCACCTGAAATGAAGTCTGTAGTGAGATAATCACTTGTATTTTTATTTAATGAAACAAAACCTATGCATGTTTAACTAAAACATAAAGGTTTGAAAAAACTGTGATTAAGAAAATATCACTGCAGAATTATTCAATAATGAAATCTTAGTTTGAAATTAGATTTATACAAATTGATAAAAATCATAAGGGAATTAGAATCCCATTATGATGCTTGTGAGGTGAAATGTTAAATTAAACACAGCCACCAAGCATTGCTTAAATTCTAAGAATAGATTGTTTTCACCAAAAAACAGTTTGTCATTCATGAGCAAAATATATGTAGCAAGAACCATTGCATCAGCCGCTAATCATTTCAAGTGTCTTTAACATTTTTCCATTGCATCTCAGTGGAAAATTTCTGAACAGGATTATTTTTTGACAAATGTTTGACATTTTCTTTACCCACTAAGACATTTGTTTAGTTCAGGTTATGAAAATAATTGCATATGCCTGATGCCTCTTGATGCACTTATTTTTTTCCAACTGCTATCAGTTTAACTGTGGAGATTAAGATCTAAGCCAAGTCTCTAAAGTCCTAAATGTCAATTTTTTTTTTCTTTTTAGAACTTTGTAAAAGTTAGAGATCACTATGGGAAAATTTAGGTGTGCCTAACTTCTCTTACATAAGGTGAGAGATAACATAATCTTTGCCCTTTGAATGGCATTCACAATCTGTTTGGCCTCCTAGCAGAGGGACAAACATTAAGGTGACAGAAATGGTTCTTATCTGGCAGCTATACTTGGAAGGCTTCTCGCAAGCGGTCTCCTTTTCCCTCCAGTAGTCATAGGATATGCACAGGCAAAACTGCCAATTCAGGTATAGGAAAGAACAAGTGGAAGTGGGATATGTGGGGCCTCTTCATTCCCCATTTTTTGAGGTCCAAAAACTTAACAGTTCTCCCTCTCTCTCTCTCTCTCTC
>NW_017731454.1:2024476-2031558 GCF_001890085.2 Hipposideros armiger | reverse complement strand
TGTTAACTAAAATAGGCCCTGCCCCCTAGGAGTCTTACAGTCCAGGTGGGGCAGGGAATGGGGAAAAGGAAGCTCTCCCCACTTAGTGTAGTCACATTCAGCCTATGCTGAGCCAGTTTTGTCAGGTTCTTACCCCAAGTGCCCTGTTCCACCTGGTTGTAGTGTATTTCCGTTGTCAGGCATCCCTAGTGCTGATAGACCCTCCTCAGAGAGGAAACCGCTCACCCCTCCTGTCCCCAGTGCACGCACCAGTTAAAGCAACCACAGTGGCATTTGACCAGTTGATTTCTGATGGCTGCTTAAAGTTATACCAGAGACATTAAGTGACTTAAGTAAACAAAACCTTTTATCTATGTCACCATGAGTTCTCTGGGGAGCGGGGGAGGGGGGTGTTAAAGGTAGTCTTTGGACACAGATCCATAATCTCATGATTTTAATGAGAAATATTGGGTTGTCGGAAAAGTCATGACATGTTTTTCTATGTTTTTCGTTGCAAAAATGTGTCATGACTTTTCCGACAACCCAATATTCCCTTTAGTGATAAGGTGAACATTTTCATTAATAGCTGTAGAAATGCTCTGAATGATTTTCAAATTCACTCAATGAGTTTCTGCAAAACTGTGGGTTATTATTTCAATGTTTCGAAGTGACAAGTGAGACCAAAATAGTTCTAATACCACGTGCTTCAGAATTTGCCACAATTGCCAAGCGAGGAGGCAATTTGTAGCATGGAGCCAAATGCCTACTAATAATAGAAACTCGGTCATCTAAGGATCACCACATCTTTTTCCTAAGTGACTTGATTGCAGTGTAATTCCAGCACGTGTGATGTAGGGAGCAATAATCGTTCATGCCAGCTCTTTAACCAAGGCAAGTTAATGCACATTTTATTTAAGGCATATTATTAGTTTTAAAATACCCAATTCAGCTGCTAAAATTCTGCCACAATAACTGTGCTATTGCCTCATGAACACTGTTGAGTCTTGTCATGATACGAGCATCTTTTAGTCCCTGAGTGCTAAAGTTAGCACATCCTGTACTAATTCTTAGAACTATTAACAGAGAATATTGCATTATTTAAATTTTACACTTAAAGGAAAAAGGAAGGAAGAAAAACCTTAATTACTAGTGGCCTGACTTTAAGGGACAAGCTCCTCTACAAATAAGTCTATCTGTATTGTTATATCTATAGCTTATCCATCAAGTTTTGATGAGTCTTGGTGACGAGCTGTCTATGGAAATATTGCTTCACAGGGATGGTAATGTTTCCAATGTGTATATAGTTGATTCAGAAAAGCAGCTTTAAAAATGATCACAGGTGCCTCTTGGTAGTTTAACATGTAAATTAACACATCAAGGCAAGACATACAATAGAAATGATTATAAAACCAGTAAGCATTGTTTAGGGCATTCTCTGTGCGTGAACTCTACTAGATGCTGTGGAAGCAGGGAGGGGACAGTGCAAAGCTGAGAAAGAGCAGCTACTGCCCTGGAGGTCCTAACCATCTTATCGCTGGTGCTATAGTACTTGTTTATAGGAGGGTGAGTCCCAAGGTTCTACAGCTGGTTTTACCTAGCAACTAGAAGAATCCTTGAAGGACACAGGGCCAGCCCAAGCGCCTGACTGACTCTCTGCTTATTGAAGCCCACCGCAATTCCTTCCATATCTCTAGAAGATAACTCAGTTTTTAAGGCTTTAACATTCCTCCCATTTGCAAATAGGCTTACTTTTCATGGCTATCAAGAAAAACAAGATTCTGGGCCGGCCGAGTGGCGCAATGGTTAAGAACTGGCTTGGGACACCAGAGGGCCCCGGTTCGGATCCCACATATGAGGGCCAGTGACACTGCCCTCTACAGCTAAGATGCTGAACAACAGCTCAACCTGGAGCTGGGCAGCCGTGAGTCGCTGGCGATGGCGTCGGCTGCAGCCCCTGCTGCAGTGGGTTACCATGGGCTACCGTGTGTAGCCAGCAGCCAGCGTGAGCGGCCAGCAGCCACAGTGAGCGGCTGTCCAGAAGCTGGCGACTGATCTGCCTCGCCCTGGAAGAGCGTAATGATGGTGCCAACTTGGGCCAGTGAAGCAATGTCCTCCACAACTAGACTGAAGAACAAAACGACAGCAACTTGTCTGTTCCCCTTCCCCCAATTCCCCAGCGCTATTCCCATCCCCCAATTCCCCAATAAAAAAACTTTAAAAAAAAAAAAAAGGAAAACAAGATTCTTAAAGTTGAAGAATTTTAACTTAACCTTGGTAGAGACAGAACCAGGGCAAGAATTTACAAATGAGCCAGAAAGACATATGGGTGCTTGTGATGTGACGATCAAGGGGAAAATTGCAGAAAACCAGATTGATAATTAGGTAGTAATGATCCCTAGAGCTTATAGAGTTTCAAACCCAGGTTCAACTCTCTGAGTTTTCACCCTGAAACTCTGTAAGAGGTGTGGAGTAAGGCAAAACTGACAGCTCTGAGTTTTGATGGTGATTTCCAATAAGCAATATATAAAATTATGTTTGGAGATTTGTCCGCCATGCAACAATTTCAATTTAAACTAGGGTTCAAATTTCTAAGTCTACACCTGTCTAGATTTAAAAAAAAAAAATAAACCCCATTTAGTGCTGGGTTTTCTCCAACCTAGTTTCTTATTAACTTGCACATTTCAGCGAGGGGTCCAGACTGGTCATTCTGATGCCACCTGAAATAACCAGGTGTTTCCTCATTAATCCAGCTCTTTTGCATGCAGATAGGACACCAAGGACCAATAGGTTCTCCAGTTAGATCATGGTACCTAGTGAACTGTGCCAAATAAATTAGTTGTGCCGCAGTCATTTTCTGATACCCTTTAGATGTCTTCTCAGTTACTATATTATTGGCAACTTTACTCAGAGACTTCCCCCTCCCCCACAAAACAAATTCCATTATCATGGAATGTAAGCTGCCTCAGAAGTCTGGCCAGGTGTTGTGCACATTGGTTTTGAAAAACCAGCCTGATGACATAGTACGTGGCAAGGCGAATGTACTCGTGGGACTCTTCTCCAAGGAATCAAGTTTTATATAGAACACAAAATCTTTCATCTGTTACTGAATGCTGATGTAATTTAAATGAAAAGTTATACATATCTACTCTTATTTCTATTTTACCATGGTTCTACTTTAAGGAGGATAGTTTGATAAGTATCTCAACAAGACTAGGAGTTTAAGTAAGACTAAAGCTGTATTCACAGCCCCAAAACAGCAATCTTACTTCTGTCTTTTGGACTCTCCAACTATGTATATCTGCATGGCCCCCAGAAGTTGAAAATATTGATTCTATTTTTATAACGACACAGAAATGCCCCCCAAGTTTTCATGAAATCTGTTCATAATTCCTATTCATCTGAACCTATGGAAAAAAACAAAATATCCTTCCTGGGAATGTGTTGCATATTTGCAAGCATGGCATTTGTAGGACAGACTGTTTGAAAAGGAGTTCAGCAGAGTCTTGTTCCGAGCCAGACACAAAAGCTCTGCCCAGACTTGATTCACATTGTTAAGATTGTTGCTTAGTTGGAAGCTTTCACTCTGAATAGAGGTGGCATGAGGAAATGGGGTCCTGTCCTAACTGAGCAGATCATGCTGTTAGGTACAGATGTTCTCTTGGTGGTTCCTAAAAATACCAAAAGTGAATCTATTTTCTCAGCCAAAAACATGTAATAGTCCTAATTTTATTGTTCTTGTTAGGAATTTCTTATGGGGGAAAGGGAAGGTTTACAATTTAAGGTTCAGGTAGAAGAAGTTATATTTATGATCTATTCAACTAGGAGAGATTTTAGTTCTCACGCTCCAGCGTTTGAACTGGTTTTGTAAAAGGTTCTATAATGCTTCCCTTTTGGGCATGAATCTTCTTACATATATATACATTGAATAATGTACGTATATGGTATGTTCTGTCTTTGTGAAAGGATGACAGAAGCAGGCAGGTATGTATCTGCAGAACTAGTTTCTGGGTGAGGCACTTTGTGACTGTTCTTGGGCTGGAATTATTGCTCTCACCCAGAATTAATGACCTTGGAGACAAAGCTGGGTAGGCCTGGAGTTTCCAAAGCCTTTGAGAACTTTGCTGATGTTTGCCAAACTTGAGGAACTCAGAGAACCACAAATGCGCACTTACTCTAATCTAGTCTGGAACAAAGAGCAAAGCCCTTTCTTTACCTGTGGGGTGTTTTACAAATGTGGTGCAGTTTTCTTTCCAATACGGAGTTTTCCTGAACTTTTCCCTGGATGGTCTGATTGGTTAATTAGGAAGGACTTTGGAATAATGCTGTGCGCTTAAAGTTTCACGCAGTACAATAAGAAATGCTTCCTCTGAGATTGCCAGTTGTGTGAAGCCTATTCCACAAGGTGAGATAGAGTTTTACTTGCAAAAGCTCAGTACCTAGACTTATTACTGAATTTAGCTGTAGTACATACATTCTTGGGGACTAGGGTACATCCATCAGTACCTACTGCAGTTTTAAAGTTCAGTACTTTCCTACAGTGTAAAAGTTTAGTGTCCTTTCTTGTGTTTAGTTCTAAATTATCCTGCAAGCTTTTCACGTGCATCTTTGAAAATACATATATGGAGAGAGAGAGAGAAAGAGAAGTTAATGTTTTACTGTTTGGCTTAACAGACCTTTTTAAGACTTTTCTGGAGGGATGTAGGAGTTAAGGGCAGGTATTATTCCTGTTTCGTGGGCTTACTTTTCGGTCCTCACTTTGGTGTCACCCCTGCCTCCCACATTGCTTCTCACTTAACGGGCATTCCTGGAATTTCTCTTCATTTGTTCCTGGCTGGTGAGTTATCCCTCACATGCCTGTGATTACACCATGCCCTCGCCAGCGTTGCTTTCCTTTGTGCAACAGTTTGGGCTTTGTAGAAAAGCAGAGGGGAAGAATTCACTGTGCTTAAACACAGTAAACCACTGTTAAGCTACACAGGATTTTTTTTTCCCTAAAGGTCCTGCTTAGCTGATGAGTTGTTAGATTTTTTTCCTGGTAGGACATTTCTTTTATAATTCTATATTGGGGTGTGTGTGTGTGTGTGTGTGTGTGTGTGTGTGTGTGTGTGTGTGTGTGTGTACGCGTGCATGTGCACTTATGCTTTATTATGAAATAAAGTAGAGACAATATTTTCAATCTAAAAAGAGTTTTAACCTTACCCCATCCAAAAATATAATGTAAGCGGTCTTGTTATTTTTAATGACAAATCACTCTTATAGTTAGTGGTTAGACAGATTAGGCTTATAACTAATAAATGTGGGGACCGGTTTTATTACTACTACCTTTTGGGACTCCTGTTGCTCTAAAAGTGCTGTCCATTAACAGAAGTAGTAGGGTAGGGTCATTCCTAATGAATCTTGTTCAAGCTCCTAAAAATTTACCTCTTTACCTCAACCAGCAAGGTGGTTTATTTTTCATGAACCTTTGTATACATGTGCATTTTCGTTCAAAATATTAAACCAAATAAAAACACAAGTGTAAGTTGCAAACAGTTTTCATTTTAAGTCTGACCAGTGTTGAAATTTTGCCGATATTTGGGTGTGCTCACTAGGCACAGAAGCAGATTGCTGGATTCTAGTAAGCAAGTCTCCAGCTGGTGGAACACAAGGCTAGATCCCCTTTGTGGCCATAAAAATGCACGGGGGAGGGAAGCCCCGGGCACAAAGGTGGGGAGGGGAATTCTCTGCAGCCACGTGGTATCTTAAATGTTGAAACCATTTTCTTGGTAGTCTCAATTTGAACTACTGTATTTTAACACCTTCGTAATTCTCCCAACTGTCTTTCCTGAATTTTGTATTTGGAAAAGATGGTTTCCATTGTCAGGCAGAGTAGTCCTAGATCTGAGATTAGCAGTGAGTACTGTGGTCTCTAGTCATTTAGTCACAAGTCATGTCCTGAAGGAATAAGTCACCTGGAGAGAGATGCCTGTCCTCCCAAGTTCAGTTCTGATTGAGACTGAAAAGGATCCACAGCAAGGTAGTTGCCTTTCTAATGTGAATGATTTCCCAAAAAGGAGATTTTTGAACACTGGTTAGGTTTCTGACAATCCTCATTGTTGGAAAGCTGATTTTATGGATTTGGGGTCAGCTCATGTCCTGCTAACTTTGAAGCGCAGAGGAAATTCACATGTGTCCATGGATTTCCTCTCTGATCTGGAATGTTCTGACTTCGTGTTTGGAAAGAGATTCCCTAATGCTTACAACGGAATCTGTGTCATAGTTAGACTTGGGACACTGGAACAGGAGAGGTTGCAATTGAGTAAGTCAGAACTTCACAGGACAAATACAGAAATCCTGGTATGTCCACCATATATGTAGTGATAAGCCATGTCGTTTCTGATGCCTCTCAATAATGTTTAAATTTGTGAATTATTTGCGAATTATTCTCTTAACCTCAGATTTCTGTAAGTGACTGAAATGGGAGGCGCCTCCGCTTGTCATTTGCAGAGACATCCTCATTCTGATATGCCTTAATATTTAAAATGACTTGATTTAATAAAAACAAAAACAAAAAAACTCTAAACCCTTTAAGCTTTTGAAAAACATCTTTCAGTTGTCAAGTCTGCTTCGTCAGTGTCCTGATTACAAATATGGGTAGGGGGCTGCTACAGCTCATGAAAAATTCTCGCTTAGATTGTTTGTACTTAGTCATACTTTCCTTTCTGATTCCTAGAACACTCCTTTCTTCCTTGCTTGGTAGACACACCTGGTATGAAGTTGTCACTCTATCACTAAAGCAGTTAGTAAAAAGGCCATAGGGACCCTGGTCTCTAGGGAATGCTAGGGACCCAGAATGTACTGTTAATAGAGAATGATGCCCCCTAACTACAGTAACTTCTAGATCTAAAGAAAAACGTTGTTTGGGTAGAAATGTAAAAGATTATTTTAAAAGCTTCTTTAGTCTTTCTCTCCTCCTGACTTTTACTATTGAGGTTTTGATTTCTGAAGAGACAACATGTCATGTTTTTCTGCTAGAAATGGAAGGTGATGTCAAAATGAAATTGGGTCTCAAAAAGACTTTGATGGCTTAGGTTTTCTTTCTCTAGTCTGGAGTCAAATACATA
>NW_017731454.1:2016093-2024336 GCF_001890085.2 Hipposideros armiger | reverse complement strand
ATTTTTAAAAATATAAATAGCATTGGCAAGCTGTATTTAATTTTATAGTCACATCATTTTGTAATAATTGGCCTCATGTAATTGTTCATCCTTTGGGATTCCTAAAGGAAAGGAAGAACTTTCCTAAACGACGAGAGGGTTCTGTGGTTAAATTAATTGATTGGTCACATGAACCTTTCGGGTCCCCTGGATTTACCTCAGGCTGACATCTTGGATCCTGCCTCTCGGTGTCACTCTCAGAGATGGAGCTGTGTAAGAAAGGGACATGATCCAATATGGCGTTTATTACATGCTTTGGTTGTAACAGGAAGAGAGGCTATATAAAGTTTGGGGGTAAGTTTAAGTAAGCAAACTCAAAGGTCAATGGCTTATCCAAACTTGTAACTTGGAGACAAGGTGGCACAGACGTGGTTTACTGTGGTTCTCTTTGAACAGCTGACCCCGCCCGTATCCTCCCTCCCCGGTTCACCTTCATACTACTGTCAGAGTGTTCCTGAGTTTCGGTCTCTTTCCAAAGAAGTAGCTCCATTTATGGTGCGTGCTACCACTCAGCTTTTATGGTAATAGCAGCAATACAACCATAACCATAGTTCATACTTACTGGTCCCTTACCAAATGCCAGGCCAGGCCTGGGTTTATTTAATCCCAGGTAGATAATGTCAGTCATTTTCATTTATGAATGAAGAATCAAGAGCAGTCTTAAAGCCACTCTGCCCCCTCCTTCAGTGTGGGGATGGATTTGCCCTTCAGGCCATCTGGCTCTGGAAGCTTCTGTACTTCACCCAGGCGCCTTGGGCTTTACTCATTGAACTGTGCAGATTTCAGTTTGAAAGCTTGGCTCCTCCCCTTGAATCTCCATCTGACACCAGGGTGGCATCTTTCCTCTTCCAGTAGGAATGAATGTATTACCACTGGGCTTTAGTTTGTTTGCATTCATTCCCGAGAATGAGAGGAGATGGGAGGGGGCCTACCATGTGACATTCAAGAGATTGAACTCAAAAGGGCGGAGTTGATGCACGACAGACCAAATGAGATTTTCATCTGAAAACCTGTATGTCTTTGTCTCTCCTCAGGTTCTCCTTATTATGACAACGTCCGACCCCTCTCTTACCCGGATTCAGATGCTGTGCTGATTTGCTTTGACATCAGTAGACCAGAGACCCTGGACAGTGTCCTCAAAAAGGCAAGTGCTGAGGAATGATGACACAGTTCAGTACTGGCTCGTATATAAAACAGAAACAGGTGGTTGCCTGGGGAACTCAGACACTCTAGTTCATTCTCTGCTGTGTATTTTGTAATTAGAACGCTGGAAAGGACACTCACGCTATAACAGGGTTTTCTCACACATGTGCCACCAGTTTTGATGACGAACTGTAAAATTTTATTTCATTTTAAGAAACAAAATACTCTGTTAAGCCTCTGTGTTTGTCCTTTGGGTGGAAATGGTGCAGCTAAAAATAATTATATTTTATTAATAACTGTCAAGCATGCCTGCCTTCTTTCCTCATTTACCCTATAGATTGCACCTTAGTTTACAGGTTTACATTTGCCCTCAACTCAGATAGTGAAATGAATGCGATAATAGCTGTTTCAATAAAGAAGCTGTGTTTCAGTCATGATGTTATTTGTTAGAAACCAAAATAGAACTAATATGGGAGGAATTAGGGGTATGGTTCAGACATTAGACAAGGGTATGTTTCAAATCTGTGATTGGGTAGATGTCAGATACCGATAAAAACAGTAGTTATAATCGTGTTGTAGATAATAACACAAGCCTGGTTTCTGGAGGCAAAGGCAAGTGAGGTTCTGCAGGTGGAGAAGGGACCCGAGGAAGCTCTGGATGGAACCAAGGGGGATGGTCAAGAGGAAGGGAGTCTGTTGCAGGTGAGGTGGTGCCGGGTCCTGAGGAGGCCAGTGGGGAGGAGAAGCTTGGCTTGGTCTCCACCAGTCCGGGAATCTGCCTCTGGTAGTAGTTAGAGAAGGCAGATGCGTGTCCGTGGGTCCACATGTACTAGCCGCCAGCTGTTTTCTCAGCCCTGGCCTGTAAGTGCTGTGGGGTTTCAGCATCAGACCCTCCTGTAGAGCGGGGCTCTTCTCCATGCACTAAGGCTTAGACAGAGGATACGATTGAATGCAAGGCGGGGTTTTTTTATAGTTTGTGTTTTTATTAGTTTATTATTTCCCAGTCGTGTTTGACTGCTTGTATTTTGTATCATACAATGAGGGTTTGAAGGGTGAATTGCCACCCATCTCTTTCCTAAACATGACACACTCAGTTCAATGAAATAGGAATTTCTTAAAAGATCAAAGGTTCTTTTTTTTACTTTTTAACTCAATTTTGAGTAATGTGTATCTAGCGCAAATATTGCTAATGTTTGTCAGATTCAGGTGGGAATACACCTTTTCTGTCTTCAATGCTTGTAAATGATTGCAAGACATGCAGAGGGAGGCCAGAGTCGTTACACAGCGGAAGAACAACATAACATGCCTAGTGCTTGTCTGTAGATAAAAGAGATAGCTTATTTACTGGAGTTTTTACTCAATGTAGCATCGGTTTATGCATAATTTATGATGGAAAGCCTTGCTCCTGTTTTATTTTGCTTTTGTCTTCTAAAACCAAAATGAATAGTGACTGTGGCCTTAAAGATATTAATGAGTGTGTTTTACATTCGTGTGAAGTTTAAGGTTAGTGATAACCCCTGCCATGGTTTGTCTTGATTAATTGAATCCTTTAAGTCCTTGAATATCAAAGAGGTTAGAGTGGCTTAAAGTGGGATAGATCATATTCTTTTTTACAATTCACCTTCCAATTCTTACTCCAGTGCCCTCTATCTAGCATGTGGTGGATGCTCCTAAATAATTGTGGGAGGAAGGGAAGGAAGGGAGTGGGTGAGGGGGGGAAGAGGAAGTCGGCGGATGAATTAGGCTTTTATGGAAAGTACAGGAAAACCTTGGATTGCAAGTAACTTGGTTTGCGAGTGTTCCGCAAGATGGGCAAACATTTCTATTAAGTTGGTGTACAAGTAATAGCGGTTTTTGCCATTACTCACTATTACTTTTGCACCAACCTAATAATACATTTTAACTTGGTAAATGAGTGATGTCTTGCAATATGAATAGTTTGTTTCCAGAATGAATTGTGCTCGCAAACCAAGGTATTACTGTATATCACTCCCTTCAATCCACTAGTGTACTTCGCACTAGAGTTCATTGCCCTCAGTACACCTCTAGATCTGGAAATGTCTCCTCTAGTGACTTTTTTTTAAGTTACTCCTGCAGAATGTCCCTCTTATCTAGTATTATTGGGTTTTCGGAAAAGTCATGACGTATTTTTCTATGTTTTTCATTGCAAGAATGCAACATGACTTTTCCGACAACCCAATATATACATGACTTCATCATCCCCACCCTTCTGTGAATTCCTTTCTGGAAGGCACAGCTATGTCTTAATCGTCTTTGTACCACCACAATATTTAGTAAAGCATTTAATAAATATTTGTGCGTGTGGGAAGGGAGAGTCAGGCATGGATTCCTGGCCTCATCCCCTGTAATCCCTCCTCCCTGAGAGCTCTCCTGTGAACACTCCGAGCTCCCAGCTCCCATCCCGATGGTCATCTCAAGCTTGAGGAAGTGAAACCACAAAAAGTTGTCTGTTTGCTCTTCAAGGGAACAGTGGGAATTCCCTGCCAGACATTTTTGGAGGTTCTAATAATCCTTGGTAGGTCACAAAACAACAGCCAGATTGGACTAAATTGAAATAGTTAACAACTTATGTAACTTAAAACTAATTCAAGGGCATATGAGCCATAGGACCAGATGCCTTCCTGATAGCCCAAGAGATGGGACTTTGCATTGTTGTGGTCTTTGTTGATTCTGCCACTCAAATGGAAACTCCATAAAGGCAGGACGTTCTGTTTATTAACTCTGTCTCCAGTCCCTGCAATCTCAATAGTGATCTCTCAGATGGAAGCTGCCCCATCTTTCTTTATGGGATCTGTCAGTGCATACCTGTGCTTGTGTTGGCTGTGCCTTATCCCCAGCCTTCTATGCTGGAAAGTGTGTCAGCTCAAAATATCCGAGGGTGTAGTCACTTGTTAGAATATATAATTATTCTTAAGGCACTTTTATTTTTCACAGATACCCTGATAATTAAGAAATTATTGAAGCTACCTTCTGACAACACCCAATGAGTCTTTTGCAATAGGGACAGATACTTAGCCACAGAAAGAGAGAATAGATAATAAAATATATAAGCCTTCTCTCATCGATCCACTTTAAAAAGTAGCTAAAATTAATATCTACTTAGAAGGTAATTGCAAGTTTGCTTCTTCATCTGAAGTGACACTTTCTTTTAAATGTCCAATATAAGTCCCATTTCCAATGTCTGCCAGTGGAGGAATTGTTTTCCATTATATGGATGCCAGCACTCGTTAATTTTTCATCTTCTTTCCCCCCCATAGTGGAAAGGTGAAATCCAGGAGTTTTGTCCCAACACCAAAATGCTCATGGTTGGCTGCAAGTCTGACCTTCGGACAGATGTCAGTACATTAGTAGAGCTGTCAAACCACAGACAGACACCAGTGTCTTATGACCAGGTATGTATGTTGTCAGTGTGCCAGTGTGGATTTTAAAAAGAGTGAGAGAAATGGAACATCACTCGTAGTAAATAAAATAAAAAAGTAGCCACTTTTCTGAAGGCTCAACTGGTGGTCAACTCTACATGCCAAGACCCTTCACTAAGATGCAGAATGAGCATTGTGTCCAGCTGGTGAACATCTGTAAACACAGATTAAAAAACTCATGTTTTGAGGCCTATGCCTTCACAACAAGCTCCTTCATGGAAGTCCATAGCTTGGATTGATGTCAAGATTGCAATGTGAGCACCAAAGTGGTCTGGGTCAGAGTTTTGGCTGAAATTACAGTGATGCTTTGATGCTGGACTCTCTCAAAAAGCTTTCCAGTATTTTTTAGTGGTTTACTGTATCGGGATTCATACGTGTGTGTGCATAAATAGGATAAGTTTGGAAAAAAATCTTAGAAAATACGAACACTGTCATTTAGTAGAGTAATCACATTGTACTTAATTACAGAGTATAAACAGTGAATGATAGGCTATCTTGTATATCTCTGTAACTCCCATTGGAATTAAGAGAGAATGTGGTCAAAATCAGTAATACTCTTTGAGTTCATCTTACTTTACACTCAGAAGCACAATAAAACGCTAAAAAAAAAGTCATTGCCACTAAAATAGAACACTCCATAAAACTATCTTTTACAGGGTCATCATGTCTTCAGGCATTTCCCCAAAGTATTTAGAAAGGAGGAGAATTTGTTTCAGAAATTTATTCTCTTAAAACTTACAACCAGATTCTATAAAGAACTCATGTTGAAGGCGCTAGAATATTTTTTTAGTATTCATTGTTTTAAATACTGCAGTCTTCTTTGTCTTGCACTTCTGATTAACAAAAGTGTTATTATTTCATAAACCATCTCGATGCACACATTCTTATATACACTGAGTTGTACGGTCCATATTTAGAAATCACATATTTTGTGTTTACTAAAGTTTTACATATGTCATAACAGTATTATTCCTTTCCTTAATATAATTTGGCCCTAAGACTTAATTGCATACATTTCCAAATTAATTCTATAGTCCATCCTTTACCTTTGCTTTTTGTATGGTCTGTTGACTAGTCTTGAGTGCTGTATACATACACTCGAGAAAAGCTCCATGAGATGCTGGAGCAGGCTAGGGGCCCAATTACCCCTGCCAGAGCCTTGTGCAAAGTACAGCATTTACATCATGATCTTCAGCTGACTTTTTTCTACTAATAAGATTCTCTGGGTAATTCTATACTTGACTGTGACCTGGAAGACCTAGGTGTCTAAGTACTCTTGGTTACAGTTGATAGTGAAGGTAAATCATCTCATACTGTTTGATGATTGAAGCCCTCATTTATTGATGATCCAATGATGCTAGATCAGCCTTTAGCACCCCTGGGATGTCAAGTGTTATCTACTGAGTGGTGATAATTGAGCATCTTAGGACTGGGTCTTGATTGCAAATATTTATGAAATAATAAATAAGGCAGCTCAAATTTAAAAACTGGTATTTTGTTGCAGCAGCACTTGGAAAATTCTGCTCACTTATTAGATATGTTTTGCAATGCATTGTTATTGGGTTGTCAGAAAAGTCATGACGCATTTTTGCAATGAAAAACAACAAAAAAATACGTCATGACTTTTCCAACAACTCAGCATTTTGTGGTATTAGAAGGCACTTTATAACTTTCCCCAAAGACTTACTCCTAATCAGTCCTTTTTTTACTTCTCAGGGAGCAAACATGGCCAAACAGATCGGAGCAGCCACTTATATTGAATGCTCAGCGTTACAGTCAGAAAATAGCGTCAGAGACATTTTTCACGTCGCCACGTTGGCATGCGTAAACAAGACAAATAAAAACGTTAAGCGGAACAAGTCACAGAGGGCTACAAAGCGGATTTCACACATGCCCAGCAGACCAGAACTCTCAGCAGTTGCTACGGACTTAAGAAAGGACAAAGCTAAGAGTTGCACTGTGATGTGAATCTCCTGTTACCTTTAATGAGGACAAGGAAATCTAGTGTAAAAAACATCAACAACAAAACAAAAAGGTGAAGTCTGAATGAAGTGCACAGCCAAAGTCACATATTCTGGAGGCTTAGGAGGCATTTGAAAGGACGCACATCTTTTTGCAATCCTGTCCTTAGGTTCGGCATGTAGAAAAATGGTGAGAAGTGAATACATGGAAGAGTTCTAAAGTGTGACTTGAAAAATATGCCAAAAAAAAAGAGAGAGATTCAAATGGGCTAAAGGTAGATGAGGAGGCATGCGAGTACCTCCAAGAAGAAAAATCCCGCTCTGAATGGTGCTTGCGTTATTTTTTTGTTGTTGTAATCGAATCATGAATCTCTGCTTTGATTTGATTTTTAAATGTTTTAATCTCCTTTACAAAAAGTATATATTAATATACCGTCCTCATTGGGGAACTGGCACTGTGACCTTAGCGTTTAGTTTTCTAGAGGATGTGATCTAATTTCCTCCTAGCTCATCATTAAAATGGAAATTGTATCAGGGCCCATGGGATATCCAGAGGAAAAGTTTGTGAGGCTTTGAAATCTTGCCTTCCTGAAGATAGCTGAGTGAGATGGTTCTAAAGAAAGGGTTTTGCAGTCTTGCAAGATATGCAGACGGGCACTACAAAGATCGAATAGATCAAATAGAAAAAAAAGTGTCGATTTTTATTCAGCCTGATGGTTCTGTTCATCATTGTGATTGTCATTAAAAAGTGGTAAATTGCTCAATGTAATATTTTTGTGCGCTGTTTAGAAAAGAGGGTTGTGATTTTTTACTTTTTTTTTTTTTTGCCATCTTTGATGAAAATGCAAAGTCAAATAAAAGGTGTCTTGGTTTGATGTCATAGAATGATCCAAGGGGAAAAACATGTAGGTACTATTTTCACCTGAAGAGATAATGAATGAAGGAATAGTAGCAGAAAGCACAGTTTGAGTAAAGCTGTCTGGAATTAAGTTAACAGAAGTACAAAGCAAAAGGCCTATGATTTTGGGGATGAAGCTCCGAAGTTGGCAGCATCTGCTCTGTTGTTGGTTTATTTCACTTTTTTTAACATGAACATGATAAGAGAAGGACTCTCTTGTCCAAGCCTTAGAGAATCCTTAGAGGAAAATTATGTAATGTTCGTTCTGACACTATGCTAGCCATTTCTAGAGTGATTGCTAAACCTCACTTGACCAGATTCTGCCAAGGCCCATGTTCAATACTTGATCGCTGTTGTTGCATAAAATAATCAGCATTTAAAATAGTTTACAGATATTTTTTGACCAGTTCCTTTTAGAGCTTCTTTCCAAGGAGAAACCAGATCTGACCTGTTTTATTGTTGGCGCTTGTTGAAAACGAGCTTTCTTTCCAATGATAAAGCTTCATTTTTGAAGTGTTGAAGCTGTGCTCCCATTAAATTGTGGCAGGAGAGGAGATTAAGATAATTACAACACTTAGTTCTATGTCTTACAAGCACTTTGTTTTGTCTCTGCAAGAAAATACCATTCCAGTCATTTCCCACGAAATACAGATGTTTTACCAACGTAATATGCTTTGACTGATGCAGCATTATGCTTTGGGCAGTATTACAAAATAGCTGGCAAGTGCTTTCTGTATTTAAATATTGTAAAAAGAAAATAAG
>NW_017731454.1:2011377-2014698 GCF_001890085.2 Hipposideros armiger | reverse complement strand
AATACCTCTTTAAATACTAAAAGGTGTTTTTCAAACTCTGAGTAAGTCTTTGTGTCTCTCACTTCTATTCATCTTTTCCAGAAATAGTTGCTTCGAAGATTCAAGTCTTACAGGGAATGTGCCTTAAGTGCAAATTTAGAAATAACCCAGGGAATTATTTTTTATTAGAAGGCATAAAAAAAAATCACCTTATACTCCAAGAATCCTGAAATTTAAAACTGCATATCCTCTTTTTGATGGATTATTTTGACATCAGCATTCTAAACCTCCCAGCTTTTGTCATTTTTCCATTGACCACATATTTTTAAGCACCTACTATGTGCTGGGCACTCTAGTATTGGCCCATAATCATGACTAAAACAAATTCTCTGCCTCAGGAAGTTTATAATGTTGTAGAGAGAAATGGTCACAAACATGCCATAATGCACCATACCAGGGTGGGATCTCCATGGACATGAACTGAACCACAGATAATGGGTTTGTGGTAAACATTCCAATATGTAGTCAGGTACACCAATGCAATAGCCACACATGTTGCAGTACATTTATAATGCTACATTAGCAATGGTGCAAAAGGAATTCTCAAGTGTATCCTGATGGTTCATTTATGATGATTGTGGAAGAGCAATGTGAATGGCAGTGGCCAGTCATATTTGTATAATAATCTTAGATTTTTGTAGCTGGTTAGAAGTGTATTAGGAGAAAATATTTCTTCTCATCTGGGCATGAATTAATGACCCCCATTCTGTTTGTTATAAAATGTTGCTGGCATAGCTGTAGATTTGTGCTTTCTCTCTGTGAAATCCTCAATTGTTGAACATATTGGAAAAGTGAAAATGAAATATAGTTTGAAATAAATGAAGTAAAAATTATAAAATGAAGTTAACTCCCAGGAGATTACAAAAAATGGCAGTGTTTATATAGCACTGGGTGAAGTTGGAAAACCCATTATTTATCTAATGTTGAAAAATATATGTTTAGTGGGAGTCTAAAAGATCTTTTAAAAAGTATTCACTAATAGTGAATTCTAAAGCTCTTAGTCTCTGCCTTTCTGAGAATACAGGAAACAACTTCTAATGAACCCTAAACAAAATTCTATAAGATTGGTAAACCCAGTTCACTCTTTGGGTTTTTTTTTTTTTCTTCCCAGATTTTATTTCTTTTGAAGGGGGCCATTAGTGCCTTTCTTCCATGAGCACTGAGGTACTGACAGTGGGTTTCTATTTTAAAACAAATAAACTTTAAAAAGGCATTCCACAATGAGAAATGAAAACTGGGTCAGTATATGATCAACCCCATGGTGAAAATAAGAGTTAACAATGAAATTGCTCAAATTATGTGTCAGTCACTGCTCTAAGTAGTTTATGTAATAACTCAGAACCCCATCACAGATACATGCGGTAATTTATGTACCTTCAAGTTTCCTATTTCACAGATGTGGGGCCAGGTATTTTCCTTAAGGTCACGGAGAAGAGTTAAGATTGAAACTCAGGCAGGGCAGCCTGGCTCCTCTGTAATCCCATGCTCTCTTCACCACAATGCCATCTCGCCATAGACAAATACTTGATGTGTGCAGTGTGGTGTGTGTCAGGTACATGAAAGCTGAACTTCATGGCCGTACTTCTGCTTTCTGAGCCCGGATGTAGCTACATCCACCCTGATCTCCCCAAGTCAGCTCCCTTACTAGTCCTTCTCATGATTCCAACTGCATTCTGACTCCCCTCACACCCCTGNGGAAAAAAAGCAAAACCAAAATGGCCTTGTTTATAGTAGCAGCATCTCAGTAACACAGGACAACATGATAGAGGCTCCTTGTAGCCATCTAAAAGATGTAAAAGAAACATGAAATAGCTTAGGACCAAGGGAAACCTGGGTCCCCCATAAACCCAGTAGGTTCTGTCTTTAGCTAAAGCTGTTAAACACACCTAAGTTTTTCATAAATGTCCAAAGATATTCAAAGAGGGACTTTAAAACAGCTATTCTTTCTACGTAGCTAAGTTACTTCATATAAAAACTGCATCCTGTGGCTTTTTTTTTTAATGGTTTTAGAAATCATTGAGGTATAGTTACTTAGAAATAATTCTCAGAAGTACAAACCAAAGGGAAAACCTAAGGACCTAGCATGAGCGAATTAGAGCATTGACATTATAGGATAGCCTCATAAAAGTTTTTTAAAAGTACAGAGTTACCAAAAATGTTTGTAACTCATTCTTGTCAGCAAGTAGTAAAGGAAATAAAAGTACTTTTCTAATCCTTGGCATTGAGTAACTTCCAAGCATAATATCTAAATCAGGCTTGCAAGAAACTTGTTTCTCAACAATGACTAGCACGGGGCGGGTTGGGGGGGCAAAGAAAACAGCTGAGTTTCTGCTGACCTTGGCAGTATTTTATAGGTTGTACAGTATTGTTTCCCTCTGGTGAATTGTTCCTTTCCAGCAGCTTTAATTTGTTAAACCAAAGAAAAAAATTGCCTTCAACCCTGGGCACGTATGCTTTCCTTTTCTCTGACTTTTTGCTTCAGCAAACATTTATTCTAAGCATTCTGTGAACATTCTTTCTATTGATTAATGATCATGATTAATACCTCTTTAAATACTAAAAGGTGTTTTTCAAACTCTGAGTAAGTCTTTGTGTCTCTCACTTCTATTCATCTTTTCCAGAAATAGTTGCTTCGAAGATTCAAGTCTTACAGGGAATGTGCCTTAAGTGCAAATTTAGAAATAACCCAGGGAATTATTTTTTATTAGAAGGCATAAAAAAAAATCACCTTATACTCCAAGAATCCTGAAATTTAAAACTGCATATCCTCTTTTTGATGGATTATTTTGACATCAGCATTCTAAACCTCCCAGCTTTTGTCATTCTTCCATTGACCACATATTTTTAAGCACCTACTTTGTGCTGGGCACTCTAGTATTGGCCCATAATCATGACTAAAACAAATTCTCTGCCCCAGGAAGTTTATAATGTTGTAGAGAGAAATGGTCACAAACATGCCATAATGCACCATACCAGGGTGGGATCTCCATGGACATGAACTGAACCACAGATAATGGGTTTGTGGTAAACATTCCAATATGTAGTCAGGTACACCAATGCAATAGCCACACATGTTGCAGTACATTTATAATGCTACATTAGCAATGGTGCAAAAGGAATTCTCAAGTGTATCCTGATGGTTCATTTATGATGATTGTGGAAGAGCAATGTGAATGGCAGTGGCCAGTCATATTTGTATAATAATCTTAGATTTTTGTAGCTGGTTAGAAGTGTATTAGGAGAAAATATTCCTTCTCATCTGGGCATGAATTAATGACCCCC